>NC_080783.1:156829301-157179301 GCF_028018385.1 Neofelis nebulosa | reverse complement strand
TACTATGGAGCCCAACTCTGGGTCTGACCCCACAGACCATGAGATCATGACATGAGCTGAAATTAAGTCAGATGCCCAACCAACTGAGCCACCGAGGCACCTCAAAACTTCTAAATTTTAAAGCGACTTTACAAAAAATGCATTAAGATATGCTTATGAACGTAGTTTACATAGAAAAGAAGGCTTACAATATGCTTTACTGATTTGTTATCACTCTGTGGCTTTAAATGTTTTAATGTTACTAATGAAAGACAATTTTAGATTAAAAAATTTTAAGTTTATTTATTTATTTTGAAAGACAACATGAGCAGGGTAGGGGCAGAGAGAAGGGGGAGACAATCTTAACCAGACTCCACACTGTCAGCTCAGAGCCCAATGTGGGGCTTGAACTCACAAACCGTGAGATCATGACCTGAGTTGAAGTCAAGAGTTGGACACTTAACCAACAGAGCCACCCAGGTGCCCCAAGACAATTTTAGATTTAGGCTAACTATTTCATTTAATTCTATCTAATAAACCTAATCAACTGCTTAAACTTTTTTTTTTTTAAGTTTAATCTGGTATTTCTATTTTGAACAAGAAAAAATTCCTTTCCAAAGAAGTATGACTAAAGGTGTAAGGATGAGAAGGGTCTCAGATTTTTTTAATTTCTATACATCTTTAAAAAGAAAAAAAAAATCAAACCTGAAGACGGCATGTCATAAATATAGCCAAATCAATAAAGGTTAAAAGAAACATTTGCTAGAAATTCTAACAAGGCATTTAGACATCCTGTTCAAGGCTATAGAATGGTTATAAATGCTGACTCTGAGATATTTGTTTACCTAAGGAAAATTTTTATATCCAAAAAACCAGAGTAATTTGACATTTGAGGTAGCAACAACCTTTATCAGAGAAATACACAGATGCCAAATTCCAAAACCTGATTATCAAAACTTCAGACTAAACATATCCCTCAGGAACCATTGCCAAAAATGCCATTTCATTCCACTGTTTTAAGTGCATGGCCAAACTTTCCGCAGTAAGAAAACTCGCAATGTAAAACATTTACCAAGGAACACAGGACATAAAAAGATGTCAAGTGTCATCAAATCCCCTATGAGAAGAGTTTTATGTTCTCCTGCCTTATCAGAGTCTATCTTCTGGTTTTAATATCAAACACTTACCACTAAAGTCCTTTATCTTTTTATCTATTTTCTTTCTACAAGATCTCTTTTCCTAATCGGTATGTTCATCGGAAGATAAAAGCAACAAAATCTTATAGAAGATACATAAATTGGATATTCTAAATTAAATCCTGCTTTATATCTAAGCCACTTTTGATGATTTTTCAATTTTTCACTAAAAAAAGTTTACCTTTATCCAGAAGAAATAAATTAATGTAATTTCAGCATTAATTTCATCATACAGAGCTACGGAAACCTTTTTCTAATGTTTATTTTTGAGAGCAAGCAAGCATGAGCAGGGAAGGCGCAGAGAGAGACAGGGGGACAGAGGATCCAAAAGAGGCTCTGTGCTGATAGCAGCGAGCCCAATGTGGGGCTCGAACTCAGGAACCGTGAGATCATGACCTGAGCCAAAGTCGGATCCTCAACCAACTGAGCCACCCAGGTGCCTCTGGAAATTTCTACCAAGCAATGAAAAAGTCAGTACACATTCACATATTAATCACATAAACAAAAGATGATCTTTTCCCTGTAAGCAAAAGGACAAAAATTTTATGATTCTATAATTTTACAACAAAAATAATAAAAATATTTAGGTTTAAAATCTTTCAAAAACTAATACTTGATGTTATTTACATAAAGTTCAAAATCAATGAAAAGTATACTGTCAAAAGTCAGAATAAAGTCTACCCCTGGGATGGGGAAGTAGAAAGTGACTAGAAGGTACTGCTAATGTTCTCTTCCTTGCTTTAGTTGCTGGTTACTTGGGGAATGTTCAACATTCTGAAAACTCACTAGGCTATGCACTTAGTTATGATAATGTTTTACATTTGTACGCGTGTATGTGTTATGCTTAAACGAAAAAGTTTTTAAAAGTTAATTACACTTGGGGTGCCTGGGTGGCTCAGTGGGTTAAGCGTCTGACTTTGGCTCTGGTCAATGAGTTCAAGCCCCACGTCGGGCTCTGCGCTGACAGCTCAGAGCCTGGAGCCTGCTTCGGATTCTGCGTCTCCCCCTCTTGCTGCCCCTCCCATGCTCATGCTCTATGTCTATTAATAACAAATAAATGTTAAATTTTTTTTTAAGTTAATTACACTTGAAACTAACAGTAGTATAAACAAAAAGCCAGAAAACTAAATTTATAGTAGAGATATACCAACAGAGACCAATGCGGCCTGGTATTTCCTTTGTTTTTTCCTTTTCAAAGCAACAAACTATTGGATCCCTGAGATTATACAAAATCAAACTCCTAAAAGTCCCTATCAAATCCAACTAGTTCTTCCCCCAAATGTAAAGGTTTTTCTTCTCAGTCCCTACACCATTTAAATCCCTCAGAATCTTTTAACCAAGTCATCAGTTCCCTCTTCACTTTGAAACTTCCATCTCTGTTTGATCCCCATTTCTTTCCAGTTTTCCTCTAACCTCTGAAATCAATTTTCCAAGTCTCCTCCCTATCACTTTCTCAGGCATTGTGACTGCTCTCTGCACCCCCCAAAATGTGCATGTCCATTTCTTATCCTCTCTCCCCAGGTAAAACCATTATTATAATTCAGATTATTTTAACTATGAAGTTTTATATCTCTAGCCCCAAACTCCATCACAACCTTCAGTATGCCATAATCTGAGGTCTCAATCTCTAGACTCTACTTTTATTCAACAAATACAAATCTGTAGTCCTTTTCTTCCAACCCCCAAAATATTAGCTCCTCCCTATGTCAACAATCTCAATGAAAAATATCTAATCACCCAAGGTAAAAAATTTTAAGACATCTGAGCTCTCCCTTTTCCCACCAATATACAATCAACAAACTACTTATTCTTCTTCTAAAATGTCTTGAAAAGAACAGTCTACTTCTCTTTCTGTCCTATTGTTATTGCTCCAGTTCAGGCCACTGTCATCCTTCTTGAACAACTGAAGGATTCAGCTGAACAACTGATTAGTCTGAGATTACAGTCTATTCTTTATCTGCTCACAATATTATACCTGTCTTAATAAATCCAGCTGATTCTGATTTTTTCAGTCCTCCAAATAAAAAATAAATAAAAGACACAATGATTTTCTCCATCTTCAATGGAAAACCCTTCTTCCTCAAAGCCCAATTCAATGATCCATCAGAATTAACTTCTCCCTCTTTTGCTCCCATAAGGCTTAATTCTTCTAGCACAGATTTTATAATGTATAGTTGGGTGTGTCTATATTCCCTACTTGATTATAGGCTCCTTACACAAGCAGTGCAATTCTTTTTTTATTCTCTTAGTACAGTGCCTTAATATCGGTGAATTGAACAGAATTCTGCTCATAGAATTTTTCTATCTGAATTCCACGTTATACCTACCCTTGCCAGTGAGTTGTTCTGAAATTTTACAAACACAACTGCATATTTTTCCAAAGCATTAATAAAAACATTAAAAAGGACAAGGACAAAAATAGCCTTTTTAGATATATCTCTAAGTTTGACACTGATCCCTTTTGAACACTTTTTTAAAGTTTGTTTTTTTTTTTTTTTAAGTAATCTCCACACCCAATATGGGGCTCCAACACACAGCCCCAAGATCAAGAGTCACACGCTCAACCAACTGAGCCAACCTGGCGCCCCCCCCTTTTTAACACTTTTTTTTAAGTTTATTTTGCGAGAGAGTGTCCACACACAAGCAGGGGAGGAACAGAGAGACAGGGAGAGAGGGATTCCCAAGCGGGCTCCACACTGCAGCATAAAGCTCGATAGGGGGCTTGAACTCATGAACCCCAAGATGACGACCTGAGCTGAGACCAGGAAGACCAAGAGTCAGCCACTTAACTGAGCCAGGTGCCCTTTAACACTTTTTAAGAATGGTTATTTTGGAGGCACCTGGATGGCTCAGTCAGTTAAGCAACAGATTCTTGATTTCAGCTCAGGTCATGATCTCCCAGTTCATAAGACTGAGCCTCTGTTGGGCTCTGTGCTGAGAGTAGGGAGCCTGCTTAGCATTCTCTCTCTGTTTCTCTCTGCCCCTCCCCTGCTCTCGTTCTCTCTCTCTCTCTCTCTGTCTCTCAAAATAAATAAATAAATAAACTTTTTTTAAAAAGGTTATTTTATGCCTCTTAATGTAATGTTCTTAATGCTGATAAGCTAGCCTGTACCTTTCTACATTACCTCCAACGATGGAAAATGATTTCAAAAACCACTATTTTCTTTTTTAAAAAGAAGATTTTATGTCTGTTTCTAGCCCTGTAACATACTTTGAGTCACCAGAAATTAATTTCAGTAGGCTCCACAACCAACGTGGGGCTTGAACTCACAACCCTGAGATCTATAGTCTCCTGCTCTACCTGAGCCAGCCAGGCACACCTGGAATCATCCCAAATTAACAAAAGCTATCAACACTTCTTAGTTCCTTTGTATCACTTAGACGATCTAAAACCTGTGCAGCATTAGCCAGATAGGTAGAAAAGGATTCTTGGAATCCAATCAAGTGGTGAAGCAACTTGGGTGGGGTTTATAGACCTTGTTCAGGCAATGGAATTAAAAAGCAGTTACAAAATATTTACAAAAGGCCTTAAACTTGAATTCAGAAGAAACCAAAAGGGCGGAGTTCCAGTTATCATACGGATGAGATTTCAATGTGCCTCTCCGTGGTTTAAGAAAAACCACCTGGACAAAAGGCAGCTTCCAAGGCCAGTGTTAGGCTGATAATCAGATGGTAACTGATTAGTCTGAGAGTCAGATGAGGAGATGGTAACTGATCTGTGGTCATAAAGGTGTCACAGAAAATTCAACCTGCTCAAGACAACAGAAGTTTTTCCTTAAGTGACTACCAACCTTCAACACGAACTAGAACTAAATACTGAAATTAAGTATGTCAAACTCACAATATTAGTAAGTCTATGTTAGGTTTTAAAACTATTCTATATATCTTTTTACATTCTTGTCATGTTTAGGAGAATTTTAACCCTATAGAATCTGACAGACTTAAGTGTGTTTGGTTAATAAGCAATACCGGAATGTTTAAAAGAACTTGTGACTCACTATATTTACAAATTTTATTTAACTTTAAAAGAGTTTTAAGTATTCAAAACAAGTCCTGCTTATTGAAATTTTATACTACTCCATAAGGCATATAAAGTGCTAAAAAATAAAATAAAATCCAGTACATTAAATGTATAAAGAATTAAGCAGCTGTAGTACTAACAGCTAAGAATTCAACGAGCATTTTCTTTTTTTCAAAGAGCATTTTCCTAGTGTCCAACATTGTTGCAAGTATTTCATATTTTCAATTCATTCATTTAGCAGTCACTAAGCATCCACCATGAACAAGGCATCATTCCAGACTGAGACTAAATCACTGAATAAAACATAATTTCAATCTTCATGAATCTTATAATTTAATGAGAAGAAGAGAATAAATATCAGTGATGATAATTACTATGGAGAAAAATAAAACCAAGGAAACGTGTAGAGGGGGGCTATTTTCGATGGCATAATGAAGGTAACATCAGTGAGCACCATTCACACAGAAGTCTATGTAAATGATACCACCTGGAAACTCCCTCTTCAAAAAAAAACCTCTCTACACCAGGTGACATTTGAACCTGAGAAGGAAGCAAGCCATGCAAATATACAACTATTACAGGAAAAGAAAACAAGTACACAAACCATTTTACCAGGGAAGGATGTGTGAAGGGATATTTAATCTTTTCAACTAGAATAATTGACTTAATATAGTATTTTTTTCAGTTTCTTAAAAGTAAAAACAGGGTTATGTATTAAGATTTATAAACAGGTTTTTACTACTACGCTGTAGTTTGGCACTGTACTCAAGGACTTCTAAAATATACCAGCTGATTTTTTTTTAATCTATTATAGGCTGAAGGTTAGAATGACTTAATAAACTAGGCAAAAGAAATCTTTTTGGACTTATGAAAACGTTCTAAAACAGGACTATGGAGTTGGTAGCAAACCACTGTAAGTTTACTGAAAATCACTGAATTGTACACTTAGAAGAATATGACGCAGAAATCCTCCCTCCAAAAAAAAAAAAATCCTGTAATTAATAAAGTGACCAGAATGTTCCTCTCTTATACTACCTTGAAATTAAGACCAGTATTTAGGTCTCCCACTCTGGAAATCTTCATGTCCTACTTGAAATTGAACCCAAAAGTTCAATTTTAGCACAATGGGGACTCGAGGTGCTGAACTACATTGTGGTGGTCTTTAATAAACAAATATAGTCCTTGAATACAGGACACTTCCCACCGTGCAAAATTTCATCTGAAACCCTAACCAGTAAGGGCTGCCTCGTTAAAATTACATGTAAGGACAAAATGTGTAAGAGAACAATTCGGGTAAGTTGTAACCTTGATGAATAAACTTAAGAGAATGTATTTTTAAAGACAAAAGTATTCAAATCTTATCTACTTCCAGGTTTGTTTTTGTTTTAATCTAAAACACAGTATTTTAGCAAAAACAGTCCTGGAACATAAGACCTTAAAGAAAATTCAGGTCATTGTAAAATAGAATACAAAAAAATTTGAATACAACATACACTATGGTACTGAAAAAACAAGGAAGGACAAATATAAACCAACATAAATGGTCCTATAACACCTCACTCCAAAAGCAGAGTTTGAATGTTTAGGTTCATATCCCATTAAGAACAGTAACCATCCTTACTACATTGTTAAGAAGACTAATAATAGTGAATAGAGTATTTACATGCATCTAGCACCTAGCAAATGTTCAGTAACTTAATTTGTATTACTTTTTGTTTTTATTTTCTTGCTTGTTTAAAGTAATCTCTACATCCAAAGTTGGCCTTAAGGTCACAACCTGAAGATCTACCTACAGAGCCAGCCAGATGCCCCAATATGTATTTCTTCTGGAAGTGTTTTTGTTTTTGTTTTTTTAAACTGTAAGTAAACTCTACTCTCAACATGAGGCTCAAACCTACAACCTCAAGATCAAGAGTCGCATGCTTCACCAACCAAGCCAGCCAAACACCCCTACTTTTATAATAATCATCTAGAGCAACCCTATACAATCTTCAATATACATTTTAAATGCCTGGGACTCTCCTTAAAATGAGATTGTTATACAGGAGATTTGGGTAGGGCCTGAAATTTGCATTTCTAACAAGTTCAAGTGCCCAGGAAGGATACTTTTGAGTTACAAGAAGGTTTCTTCAAATTTAGGACACATCAGAATCATTTGAAGGGCTGGTTTAAAACAGATTTCTGGGTTCCAACCCAGAGTCCGGGAGAAAATGCATTTGTAACAAGTTCCAATATGATGCTATCATGCCATTCCCATTTTGAGAACAACTGCTTGAAAGTTCTCAGCTACAACGTACATCAGAAACACTTGTGGGGCGTGGGTTTATTATTTAGAGGTGGGTGCCCTGACTATACCCTAGTATTTATTAGTCTCCAAAGTATGGTCTCCTGCTAAATCAGACTCTTAAGGGGTAGAGCCCAGCCATCCATTATTTAAAACAAACAAACAAACAAACCTTACCGGTGATTATGATGCATGTTAAAGTCTCAGAACCACTGCCTTATCATTACAAATAACTCAGAATTTCCTTGGTGAAATTTTGCTAACTACAGGAAGAAAAGCATCTACCTATGTGGCTTAAGTCAAACTGAAAATGTCCTGACTCATTCACCAAGTAAGAACAACATTTATTCAGGGCACCTGGGTGGCTCAGTCAGTTAAATGTTGGACTTCAGCTCAGGTCATGATCTCACAGTTCGTGGATATGAGCCCATGCATCGGGTTCTGTATTACAGGTGTGGAGCCTGCTTGGGATTCATTCATTCTCTCTCTCTCAAAATAAATAAACGTAAAAAAAAAAAAAAAAAAACAGCATTTATTCAAATTTAGCGGTAACTCTGTAACAGTTAAAAGAAGTCCATTACTCTCTCCTTCATTCTTCAAGAGATGTTCTCCTATATCAGGATGTTCCTCTAAAGTCAGACATTTAAGGGGCGCCTGGGTGGCTCAGTCAGTTAAGCGTCCAACTTCGGCTCAGGTCATGATCTCGCAGTCCGTGGGTTCGAGCCCCGCGTTGGGCTCTGTGCTGACCGCTCAGAGCCTGGAGCCTGTTTCAGATTCTGTGTCTCCCACTCCCTCTGACCCTCCCCCGTTCATGCTCTGTCTTTCTCTATCTCAAAAATAAATAAACGTTAAAATACATTAAAAAAAAATTAAAGTCAGACATTTAAAATCTCGAGGCAAAAAGAAAACTTTAGAAATGAGTCTAAAACTTTGTATAACATTTAATTTCTACAAAAGCTCAGTAAAGATCACTAGAGTCCAAAATGCTGGTGCATGCTATTCTTACATTATTCTTGAACAAAACACCTAATTTCAACAGTTACAGCTCATTTATAAAATTCTTGTCCTTAGTTATTACTGACTGACCATGAACAAAATTAGTTTATAAAGAAAATTAAGTGTATCTTCCAGGCTAACTGTGGGACATAGATGAAAGAAAAATTAGGTGGAGAAACACAATAATGTATCTTTCATTATGCCTTTTTTTTAATTATGCCTTTTTTAAGTTAAAAAAGTGAAATGGAAGGGGTAGGAAAGAAAATGGAAAGGGAGACTATGTGATAAGAAAGTTGCACTTTGCACAAAAACAGACACTCAGATCAATGGAACAGAATAGAGAACCCAGGAATGGACCCACAAACATATGGCCAACTAATCTTTGACAAAGCAGGAAAGAATATCCAATGGAATAACGACAGTCTCTTCAGCAAGTGGTGCTGGGAAAACTGGACAGCGACATGCAGAAGAATGAACCTGGACCACTTTCTTACACCATACACAAAAATAAACTCAAAATGGATCAAAGACCTAAATGTAAGACAGGAAGCCATCAAAATCCTCGAGAAAGCAGGCAAAAACCTCTTTGATCTTGGCCGCAGCAACTTCTTACTCAACATGTCTCCGGAGGCAAGGGAAAAAAACAAAAAACAAAAATGAATTCTTGGGACCTCATCAAAATAAAAAGCTTCTGCACAGCAAACAATCAGCAAAACTAAAAGGCAACTGACAGAATGGGAGAAGATATTTGCAAATGACATATCAGATAAAGGGGTAGTATCCAAAATCTAGAAAGAACTTCTCAAACTCAACACCCAAAACACAAACAGTCCAGTGAAGAAATGGGCAAAAGACATGATAGACACTTCTGCAAAGAAGACATCCAGATGGGCAACCGACACATGAAAAAATGCTCAACATCACTCATCATCAGGGAAATGCAACTCAAAACCACAATGAGACACCACCTCACACCAGTCAGAATGGCTAACATTAACAATTCAGACAACAACAGATGTTGGCAAGGATGCGGAGAAAGAGGATCTCTTTTGCATTGTTGGTGGGAATGCAAGTTGGTGTAGCTACTCTGGAAAAGTGTGGAGTTTCCTCAAAAAATTAAAGATAGAACTACCCTATGACCCAGCAATTGCACTACTAGGTATTTATCCAAGCGATACAGGTGTGCTGTTTCGAAGGGACACACGCACCCCAATGTTTATAGCAGCTCTATCGACAATAGCCAAAGTGTGGAAAGAGCCCAAATGTCCAAGGGATGAATGGATAAAGATGTGTATATGTGTGTGCGCGTATATATATATATATATATATATATATATATATACGCGCGCACAATGGAGTATTACTCGGCAATCAAAAAGAATGAAATCTTGCCATTTGCAACTATGTGGATGTAACTAGAGGGTATTATGCTAAGGAAAATTAGTCAGATAAAGACAAGTATCACATGACTTCACTCGTGTGTAATTTAAGATAGAAAACAGATGAACATAAGGGAAGGGTAGCAAAAATAATGTAAAAACAAGGAGGGGGACAAAACATAAGAGACTCTTAAATATGGAAAACAAACAGAGGATTACTGGAGGGGTTGTGGGAGCGGGGCTGGGCTAAATGGGTAAGGGGAATTAAGGAATCTACTCCTGAAATCATTGTTGCACTATATGCTAATTTAGATATAAATTTTAAAAATTTAAAAAATTAAAAATAAAATACACAGAAAAAAAAAGTTGCACTTACACTTGAAGCCTGCCTGAAAGGGGATATAAACTAGGTAAAAGGCTTTTAGCTTTCCATTTTTTAATAGCCTATAACTTGATTTTATAATATGCACACCACAACATTACACTGTTCATAAATATACAATAAGTATCTTAAAATTAAAATGGCTTAAACAAATTGGGACGTTTTTCTTGGGGAGAGGGACCCTCACAATATTCTTTAAAATAACAGAGGATACCACAGGGTGTCTGTCATAAAAACTAGAATAGGAATCACTGCTTGAAAGGAATTCAAAGAATGAAAAGAAAGCTGCCAACTCATAGGATAAAAGTCCAAAAAGCCATTAGCTAGTCAGGAATGCTATACCAAAATGTTCAAAACAAAATTATTAAGCGTGGGGGGGGGGGGGGGGGTGCTGCAGTACTACTGCAGGCCAATCAGTGACAGAAATTAAAAGTATCCTCTTTGCCCAAGTTACACTAAAACACTGAAAGGGTCTACTAACTTATCTGAAAGCAAGAAAGCAAGGATTTTCTTTGATGTCCCCTTCTAAGAGGTTTTTTTTTTTTTTAATCTTTATTTATTTTTGAGAGAGCGAGCAAGAGAGCAAGAGAGTGAGAGAGCAAGAGGGGGAGGAACAGAGAAAGAGGGAGACACAGAATCCAAAGCTGTGTTGACAGCTCAGAGCCCAACAGGGGGCTCAAACTCTCAAGCTGCGAGATCATGACCTGAGCCGAAGTCCGATGCTCAACCGACTGAACCACCCAGGCACCCCTAAGAGTTCTTAAAATCATGAATGCGATGAGGAAAATGTCTAAGTCAAAGAGCTGAAATCTCCACGTATAAATTACACTGAGTTCTAGGATTTCTAAAGCATGATAAAAATGTAATGATGCTGATAAAATTAAAGTTCTAAAACAGACAAAAATATTCCATAGTACCAGACATCAAAAGAGTGGTTTCCCATGGGATGGGGTAGTGTTAATCACCAGAATACAACACAAGACAGTTTCTGAGATTCTGATAACGTACTGCTTCTTAGTACTGAATACACAGCTAGGATTACATTTTGAAAATTCACTGAACCGGGGCACCTGGGTGACTCAGTCAGCTGAGCGTCCAACTTCGACTCAGGTCCTGATCTTACACTCAATGGATTCAAGCCCCACATCCGGCTCTGTGCTGACAGCTCAGAGCCTGGAGCCTTGCTTCAGATTCTGTGTCTCCCTCGCTCTCTCTCTGTCCCTCCTCCACTCGCACTCTCTCTCTCTCTCTCTCAAAATAAATACACATAATAATAAAAAAATTTAAAAAAGTCACTGAGCTATATACACTTATGAGAACTTTGTATATATTATACTACAATCATATTTACATTTATTTAAAAGCAGGGAGCAAATAAAGGACATTTCTCTCTCAGAAAATGAAACATTACTGCAAACACAAACATTAAAATTTCTTTTTAGTGAAGCCAGTTGAGATTAAGAATTACAGGAACACCTGGCTGCCCCAGTCAGAAGAGCATGTGACTCATGATCTCAGGGTTGTGAGTTCCAACCCCAGGTTGGGTGTAGAGATTATTTAAATAAACTTCAAGAATTACAAATTTGGGGTGAGTAAAGACAGAGAAGTATCACAAAGTTCCTTAAGGGCTATCAGTTAAATAAATCTCACAAATACACACATCTTTCTCAGAAGAAAAAAATCCTGGCACCTCCCTGTATAATACCATCAACCTAGAAAAAAGCAGTATTCCACCTTATTTATGAAACATAATAAATCTGCTTTCTAATGGGAAAGTGTATATGAACTGCAGGATAGGTTTTCCTTAAGCTTCTGACCAATTTAAAAAAATTTAAAAACTAGTAAGAAAAGTATAAATGAGTGCCAGATTACAATTAGCAACTACTATTTCCTGGATTAGTTCAGTGCCATTCTGTAAAATCAACTTATCCCTTATGAAGTAAGCAGAATTCCTTCTGATAGTAATAAAAGGTATAAATTATGTTTCAATCCCTTTAAGTCGCATCCCAAGGTAGATCCAAGGTAGAAAGAAATTTCATCCCATCATTCACCTGCAATTCTCTTTATGGGATCCCCAAGCACAGGACACACATTTTTTCAAATATTTATTATGATTCCACACTTAGAAAGTTAATCTGGTATTTCTTCCTAGCATTAATGTAATCACACCAATCTGTAAACAACAGAACATGATAGTCATTACTTAATAAAATAGTAACTTTGGAGCCTCCACAGTTTTAAAGTGTAAATAGGTAAAAATATCTCCCTTCTTTAAAAAATTATTTTAAGATCTTGGATAATTATTTTGTAAAGAAAAAAACCATACCTTAATAAACAATAAGAACTTTCAATATTAAAAATGTTCTCCTTGGCATGAATTATGCCCTCACTAATGCTCACCTGGAATTTCTTATTCATTACTAAATGTCAGTAAATGTGCCATACTGCTGTTCTTAACAACTGAAGAAAAAAGGTATTGTGATTCTGTAACTTAATTTCTAGAACTGCCAATTAGCTCTTTTTCATTAAATAGATTGGAGGCTAATAATGATGTCAAACTACACATTGCTATTTAATAAAGGAAAACACCTTAAGCACACATCCTAAATTGTTGACCTTAGCAGTTTAATTCTCTAATTCCACAAAAATTTACCGAAGTAGTTTTTCTCTGTATAGCCTCTAATACAGTACTCTTAAGTAGTTTCATATTTTGTCCATTCAAGAAAGGAGAAATTGCTTCATTTAATCCTACTAAATTCTGTGGTATGGGAAAAGAATTTCAAATTTTGGCTGACAAGAAAAAGAGTTATAAAACACTGTTTTTGTACAGAATAAGCTTTATTATCCTCAATTTGTAGAGTGCTCTTAAAAATCAATACAAAAACAAGTATCACAATAAAAAGACACCAGATCAAAAGAAAGATGTGTCATAAGAATCATCTAAAAATCAATAGTAATATTTTTTTAAGTTTGGGGTAAAAATAAATGAAATAAAAAACATTTAAAATATAAAAATGAAACACAAAACAATGAGAAAATAAAAATTATTTAATAGAGTTGAGACAATTACCAATTTGGAGAAAAACATTTATATTCTCACTTCACACCAATATCAGATGAGGTAAAAAGTTCAATTTATTTAATCTAACTTAGAAAAACTAAAAGAGACAGTATTAAATCAGTATTGTTTATTTATTACATTTCCAGAGAAGCAATTTCAGAAGTTCAAAAGTGAACAAACAAACTTAAGTCAAAAGATTTGGTTACTTACATTAATTTTGAAATTCTGTTTATCTTAATTCATAAATGAAATACATCTGTTAAGCATAATGTTTCACCTTAGTAATCTAAGAAAAAAGTGGTATAACTTATACTCTATTAAGTTTTTATAAATAATCCTTAATGTAGAAGTATAGAGTAACAGCCACTTCAACATGAACATAATTTGATCCTTTTGATAGTATGACGAATAGCTTTTATAAGCCTTTAAAAATATACTTAAAAATCACTTCTGGTGTTGGCAATATACTAGAAGATAATACTACACACAAGAAAATATCTTATGTATAAATGTTATTCACACTGTTATTTATATATGCAAAAATTTACGATAGGGGAATGATATATCAACACATGGGACATCATACAACTATTTATAATTATGGTTATGAAGACTCATTGTGAGAATGGAAAAATGTTACCCAACATTAGGTTAGAAAGCAAAACATGGAATTAAATGTTTTATCCACAAGTATATAAAAGATGCGTTTTTAAAATAATGTAAGAAATATATCAAAATTTTAATATGGTGATATTAATTCCTCACATTTAAAATCCTCAAGCCAGTCATTAAAGTCATTAAAACACACCACATAACACACTTTATACCTAAATCAAATACTATGTACCATTACTCTACCAATAAACAGAACACACAGTTTAAATTAACATATTAAAAGAAACTGTAAAGGGAAGCAAAGCAACAAAGAAAATCCACTACAAAATGAAACAGTTCTCTCCTCAGGAAACTCATCAGTGCTAAGGATGGAGACTCAACTTCACGGTTCAAAACTAAAGGGGCACCTGGGTGGCTCAGTTGGTTAAGCATCCAACTCTTGATTTTGGCTCAGGTCATGATCTCACATCATCTCACAGTTTGTGAGACTGAGCCCTGCATCAGGCTCTGCACCAACAGCACGGAGCCTGCTTGTGATTCTCTCTCCTTCTCTCTTTGCCCCTATCCCCCTCTCTCTCTCTCTCTCTCTCAAAATAAACAAACATTAAAAAAAAAAAAAAAACTATAGGGGCACCTGGGTGGCTCAGTCGGTTGAGCTTCTGACTTCAGCTCAAGTTGTGATCGCACAGTCCATGGGTTCAAGCCCCGCGTCAGGCTCTGTGCTGACGGCTCAGAGCCTGGCACCTGCTTCGGATTCTGTGTCTCCCTCTCTCTCTGCCCTCCCCGTTCATGCTGTCTCTGTCTCAAAAATAAATAAACATTAAAAAAAATTTTTTTAATAAAAATAAAAAATAAAACTATAGGGACACCTGGATGGCTCAGTTAGGCATCCAACTTCAGCTCAGGTCATGATCTCACAGTTTGTGAGTTCGAGCCCTGCATCAGGCTCTGGCTGACAGCCTGGAGCCTACTTCTGATTCTGTGTGTGTGTCTCTCTCTGCCCCTCCCCTGCTCATACTCTGTCTCTCTCTCTCTCTCTCTCTCAAAAATAAATAAACATTAAAAAAAAATTTTTTTTACTACAGAACTTAATTATACAAACTGGTCATTTACTATTTCTAATTATTTGCTTTGAATATTCCTTCATTAATAAAGATGCTAGTCTTTAGACAACTGGTAATTACTGATATCAAATATTAAATGTAATAGAGCCTTATTTGGGAGGTAATCCCTTGAAATAATAAATAATGAAATTAATAAATAGAGAAATGCAATAAAATAAAACACAGGAAATGTCATACAAAACAGCATCATTTTTATTTGGTATCATCAGTTGAGTTCTATAGGTCAATTCTCCAGAAAACTGAAATGCATCAATTAACAAAGCTTTGAAAATGCTTACCCTTATAATAATCTTCTAAAAAGACACCAGTTTCTTACTTCCTTAAACACAGTACATAGAATAAAAGTTTATTTATGACTAAGGTCATCCTGTGACACACCATGTACTACACTGCTTGGCAATACTGTGATTCCCTCTGAAGTTAATGATTATAGGACTGCATGTCCCTATGTAATGGCCTTAAAACACTATTCTTCTATTCTTCTAAAATAGTTCCATCTATTTTTTAATAGTTTTTCTCCCCTTTCCCTTGAAACATAATTACATTTCAGCAATCATTGTGCCTAACTCCAATGGCCAATCCTGTGGATTATGATCTGTGGGCTAAAAAATCAGATAACCAATCCTGTTGGGACTGCAAAACTTATTTACTCCACTTAGGAATTTCTGAATAAAGACCACAGGCTTATGGTATTTGCTTACAGTTATTTTGATGGCTCAGGAAATCCATGCTGTTTCAAATGGCTGAGATCACTATCACTCAAAAAACGTTTGTTGAATTACTGAATATAACATAAATATAACGGAGTTTCTAATAATAATGAATGAATAGTTTGAGAGTCTCCTCAAGAAAAGTTACTGAACTCACTGGTCTCTGACAATACAAAAAAGATCTACCTAAACGAGAAAGAACAGCTAAAAAGAAAAAAACAGAAAGAGGTGAGAAGGATAAGTTCAAATAAAATAGCAAAGTCTATACTTCCATGGTATTGGAAGTTAACACTTAAGGCTCTGGGAAATACTCACTCTTCAATGTTTTTAAAGTATAATTACAGTAGTTATCAAAGTATTAACTACAGAAATTTGCACCACAATGTATACCACATCTATATTAAATACTACTTTAAAAACCAAAGTCTTCCAGCAAATACTCCTTGTAGTTAAATCCAAACTGAATTTTCCTATGAAACTAGATAGATTTTTTTAAAAAGCACCTGCAACATATTTTCACTGACATTTCTGGCCAAGTAATTTCTGGTAATCTCTCTTGGATACTGGTTCATGAAGAGTTAAGAAATAAAATTTATATTCTTGGTATATTAATATGTAATATAGGTATCACACTGTATAGTTTACAAAGTTATAGGTCTATGGAAATTAGCATTGCGTCAGGCCCTAAGAAAAAAATCCAAGTGAGGCCCAATCAGTATTGAATTATCAATGTTATTAATTTCCTCTCATCACTGCAGCTCATCAGTTCTCAGATCACTTCTGTGACAGTTAATAAATGAGAAAAGGAAAATAAAATTTCTTGGTTAAGTTTTACTCAAGCAAACTCGAACCATATAAAATACATTCCTCTTCCTCCTTAGATTTTCTCAGTATATTTCTACCTAGTATTTCAGATAAATACTAATCTCTAAAAGACTGGTATTCCCAAGATCCACTACCAGAAAGTTTATTAATTACAAAAGTGTAAGAAATATATACAGTATCGCAAGGATCAGATACACATGGTAACTACCAAAGGCCCAAATACCAAGCACAACTTTGTAGATCCCTGTGCAAAGGCCATTATAGAATTGTGAACTTTGAAACCATTGCCATTTTGACAATTTCCTTCTAAAAATAGTAAAATTTACTTCTAAAAATAATACAATTTACTTCTAAAAATAATAAAATATACTCAACAAATGTTACTTAACAAGAGGGCTTTACCTAACTAAAGAATTCACAAAGTTGCAATTAAGTATCAAACTCAATTGCTGATTTTTTATGACAAATCATATCAAGCAATTTTTGAGATGGACTGAAACAGTCTAAAAATTTTAAGAGAAAAAAATTACTAAAGTTACTGATTCCAAATTCTAGTCAACTCAAATTGCCCTCCAACCATCGTGAATCTGCCTAGTCTTGGACCACAGCCCTGTCAAACTTCTACCATCCTCTTTTTTCTGTGCAACTTCTCCAATTCCATTTCAGTATCAAACTACACATTCCCACGTCTCCTTTTCCTCTTTCCCTCATCACACCCTTCACACTCACTTTCATTCCCCAATTTTCCTAATTGGAACAATTACAAAAGAAAATCACACTGCCCAAGAAGAATAGATACTTTTGTGTAACTAATAAATAATACTGCTAGTAGGTTTGCGGGAAAAGTACAAAAAACAATCACAAAATGCTGCAACTTCTGAGTATATGTACATTTGTCTGTATTCACTAATAATATACCTACCACTCTACTGTTGAGCTCAGTAAATTGCATGGTCCGAACTATTTAACTGAGCTGGTAACTTTTTAAAATTCCTATACACAAACTTGGGTTATAATTTAGAATATGTAAGTATCACAAAATATAAGCATAAATGTAAGGGTGAAAATATAACACAAGTACTAAATATAAAAATATAAAGCTCAACTGATAACATACTTATTTCTTTAAATTCTATTTTATTTTAGTGCAAAGCTACCAGCATACTAAATCTCCAGGACAAAAATAATGCTATCACTCAAGATACTGTCATAAAACCGAACCACCAAAAAATCTGTACAATTTTTTTGTCTGGGCGCCTGTGTGGCTCAGTGTATTAAGAGTCTGACTCTTGATTT
The DNA here is from genome assembly GCF_028018385.1 of Neofelis nebulosa. Lineage (NCBI taxonomy): Eukaryota > Metazoa > Chordata > Mammalia > Carnivora > Felidae > Neofelis > Neofelis nebulosa. Next base: position 157,161,433 of record NC_080783.1, on the reverse strand, counting down.
CGGCTCAGGTCATGATCTCATGGTTTGGGAGAGACTGAGCCCAGTGTTGGTCTTGGTGCTCCCAGGGTGCAGCCAGCTTGGGATTTTTTCTCTTTCTCTCTCTCTACCCCTCCCTCTCTCTCAAAATAAAGAAATAAACAAATCTATTTTAAAGCAAATATACATATATTTGTCAAGACAATAGGTATGCATCGCTAAATGAAAATTTCGCGGAGTAGAAAATTTTTTACTGGTTGCTAATGTTGTGATAGTGTATCTCAAAACACCACTCCACTTCCTCCTCTTCCTTAAAAAAAAAAAAAAATACATGGAATAATACACACCTACTGCTAAGAGTAGTTACAGAGATTTAAGACTAAGTAAGGCAACTTAGCAAGAGTGTAACAGGGAGCGTTTTACTGTATATATTTCTCTGTATCAAGTGTAAAGGCAAATGACACTTTTGTAGTTTTTTAAAAAAACAAACTTTGAGTGGATTACTAGTTATCTCATTAGTTATGTAATTAACTCCCCACTACAAATACCAAATAAATCCAAAGACTCATGAATACGAAATTACGAAATATGAAATTACTTGGCTCAAGAATACGAAAAGTAGGTATACTGTAAATTTATTTCTGATTCAGACATTGAAAGTTGGAGAAAAATTAATTTTATGTCAAACTCATTTAAAGAAAAACCGAACTCAAACTTTGATACCAAAGTTTATGAAGAGAAGTTTGGTTTTAATTAAAATTTTGACTTAAAACATTCCACTATTACTTGTAACCATGTGACCTAAAACAACCATCCCTGAACATCAAAGATGGCAACCTCATAATACAGTAGTAATCAAAATCATATCGATAATTGAGTTAATAGGCACGCACAAAATTAAAAGAACGATTTTATTCTGACATCAGTTATTGTCAGAGATATAAGGGCTCCTTCCAAACACTGCCAAAAGTTATCGTACATACAAAGTTAGAGTCGTGAGGAAGTTATCAATGACCAAGTGGGAGTAAATGATGCTCAGAGAGGAAAAAATAAAAGGCGCAGTAGTTTTAAGCGTCTGAAAATGACCAGTGGACTAAGGTACTGCGGCAGAAACAAGCGACACAATGGTTAACAGGTCTGGAATTCTTTAGAAAATGGCAACAAGGAGGAAAACTGACATGAACATTTGAAAGTTAACAGCAACGCTATCCTATGGACTCGTCACGACTGCGCGAGCATGGCTCTGGACTTCGAGGGAGTAAGCCGGAGGGGTGGAACTATCACTGCGCTGGGGAAAAGGAGCCGGGGCTGAGGAGTGCAGACGCTTCTGCAGGTGGCGGAGCGCCCGAGGGGGTGGGGAGGAGGACCGTGTCGCCTCAATGAGGTCAATGTATTCCCTTCAAGACTAAAGGAAGCTGACCTAGCACGTCTCCCGGCACCAAGAGGCACTCGCCCCCGGCCCCTCCCTAACAACTTGCCTGGTAGAAAGAGTTGCGGGTCCCAGGCCCCCGGAACCCAAGGATTCGCCATCCAGGACAACTGCTCTGCCAACAAGGTCCCGCGAGAATCGAGAGATCTCGCGATACAAACCCACTAGCATCTCGCGAGTTTCCCCTGGAACCAACATGGCGGTACAGTGAAATCGGTATTTCGGAACTTGGAAAGTGCTTCATTAAGGGACTTGAGAACGTGGATAACAAGGAAATAGCAGAAAGTCTTTTACGCCTTTTATTTCTCATCCTGTCCCCCCTAGTAGAGAGGAGAAGCGATAGAAAACCCTAAAACATCCAACGACCACGGTTAATACCACACAGACACAACAACCCTCTGCCTCAACCAGCCTCACAGCCTGTCACGTGGAAGGAGAGTCTCGGCGTGCCGTCACGTGGGCAGCTACTGAGCGAGCGCGCGCTGGTCGTCCTCCCAAGAGCCCTCCCCGCCCCCCTTTCGCCCGCGCACACGTGCGCGCGCACCCCCGCCCCACGTGGGGGTTTCGCCGTCGCCTCCAACCCACCCCCTCCCAGCACTGGGCTCTAAATCCGGGTCGCAAAGCCGATGGTGCCCCGGGTTCCCTCCTCCTCCATTCTCCCTACCCCACGTCTGGCCCCCACCACGTGCCCCGAGCGACTGCTCACCTTCCGCGCGGGGCAGGGCGCCGTGAGCTACTTGGGGAAGCGCCGCCGCCGTGGCCGCTCTCTGCCCCCGCCACGGCACTTGCTCGGGTGGCCGCCGCAGGAAGCTCGACAGCGGCGCCGCGGCGCTTCCAGGTGGGTCCCCGCCTCCCGCTCCTGCCACTTCCCGCAGCACCAGCGGCTCCTTCCGGTCCCCTCCTTTCTCGCTGGGACGGGCGGGCGTCGGCGGCTGCAGGCGAGCTCACTACACCGCCTGCTGGTAACCGCGGCCCGTGCAGCGCGGGCGGGCTGAGGGCCGCCGAGGTCCGCCCTCGCCCCTGGGCGAGGGTTGGTCTTCTGAGAGCAGGACCCAGTTCCGTCCCTACTATAGTCTAACTTGGCCCTACCCATAGAGGAAAGGAGTCGCTGTAGCTCCGCTGTTGGAAGTCCGCTTCATCGTGCCCTCTGTGGTCTCTTGAAAGGTTTGTACACACTGGCTCCCTTAGCGATGTGGTCTCAAGCTGTATATTATATATGCTCCTGCCTACTTCATCGCCAAACACACAGCCCCCTCGCTCACTCCTCTGGCTTTCTGGCTATTCCTACAACACGCAGGCTCTCAGACTTTCAGCTTGCTGTTCCCCCGTGGATAGAACTCTTCAGATTTCTTTTAACTCGTTGATGTTCAATGCGTAGTTCAAGTCCCTTCTCGAAGGTCAACATGAGGCTTCCAGGCCACTGTATCCAAAAGAGCACACTTGCACCACCAGTCTTAACTCTCTTCACCTGCTTATATTTCTAAGCGACGGTTATCACTTACAGACTTTGTCGGTTTCCTGCCACCAAGAATGTGAGATCCATAAAGGCAGGGACTTTGTAACTTTTGCTCATTGCTATATCCCCAGACCTGTGTCAGGCACAAAGCAGTGTTTAATAAATACTGTGTTAAAACATGTCCCTAGGGGTGCCTGGCTGGCTCAGTGTTCAGGACCCACCTTGGGTGTAGAGATTACTTAAATAAATAGAAATAAATAAATAATAAAACATGTCAACAAACTACATTGGGCATGCAGGAAGATAAAGCCCAATAAACATTGATGGAAATAAGTACTTCCTTTGGGTTGATTGTTCCATTGACAATCCTACCATTTATGAACGGTGGAAAAGCTGAACTACAATTTTCCCTGTTTATAGGAAAATTATATTCCAAAAATATAAAATCCAGTGATAGAAGCCATTTTAACTGGAGCTCTTACGCATTTGTCAAGTACTGCTTCATTGCTTTTGTTTTCCTTGTCTTTGGAACTTTTTTTCCAGGCAAATGAATGTATGTGCCTCCTTTATTTTTTTTTTTTCTGGTAAGTCATTAAATGTTGAATTGACTTTTTTATTTGTTTTAGTTGAGAGTTTAACTCAAAATAACATCTGCTTCCAGACAAAAGGTGACAAATATATTTTTATATTAACACATCAACTTGCCTTTACTGAACCTAATTGGTTCCAGGCCCTATTCTAGGACTACAGTCACAAAAATAAACAAGGTTTCCCTACCTTGCTCTATATGTCTTAGAGCCAAGTTCTATGTATAATAACCATAACAACCATCTCTTCTTGAGTCATATGTGGCAGGCAGTCTGCTATGTACTTTTTATCACTGATTCTATTTTAATCTTCCAATGTTCTAAGATAGATACTGTTAATGTTAGGCACCAAAATGTACTTCTCAGATACCCTTCAGAAATGAAGGACTTATTACCCAGCGGCCAGGAGTGTTGCCCACAGACAGCCATGAACTGTCATCCCCCTTCTGGTGTTGCTCAGTGTCACACCTCTTCCCAAGGAGGCCACATCCAAAGACTGATCAATATAGAGCCACTAATAGTATCTATCAGGATTGTTGGAAGGACTGGCCCTCTCACCTCAACTTGGGATAATTCCAGTGGATCATCCTATATGCAGAACAACTTGTATCAGCTGTTGCATCCCATTAAGACTACATGACTGCTTGACTTCTTCTGCTGCCCAGTTCTTCCCTAACCTCAAAAATGATGATCCTAAGACCATTTCCTAAAAAAATCTACACACTAATCACGTAAGTGTCTGCTTCTTGGAGAGCCCAACCTATGACACTATTCACATTTTTCTGGTGAGAAAATAGGCTTAGAGAGTTATGTAATTTGCATAAATTTGAACTGCAGAAGGCTCTATGTAGAGATATAAATATTGTGGGAACAGAGGAGGGTTGGGAAAGGCTTTTTACAAGGGTTGGCATTCAGGTTACAGCATGAGTTTGCAAAGCAGAGAAAAAAAGACCATTCTCAGCTAAGGGAACTGCATGATTGAGAGTATGTAGGGATGTGAGAGGGGAACTATAAGTAGCCCCAAGTGGCTGGGTTCTAGGGTCTTTGGAGCAAGCACTTAAGGGGTGAGGGGGATAGACTAGTTCATTGATGGTAAAGAAGATGGCCAAGGAGAGAAAATTCTAGGCCTGGGTGTAGATCCTGGCCAAGCAGAAAGGGATAAGAGCCCCCCTTAGATCTTCAGTTATCTAAGAGGGGGGAAAAGGAGGAGCTCTCTTGCACTCATAAAAAGAAACCACTGCCAAGCTCACTAGTGAAGGTCACTCCCTAATTATGATATATCCCATATGCTCTTGGTTGTTTTCATCTAGGATCACAGAATACTGAAGATGGAAGAGACTTCAAGATCATCTAATTCAGGAATTTGCACAATATTTACTGGAGCACTGGGATTCCTTTTACACACATAGTCTTCTGCCAGAATCCAATACTTAATCCAAATAAAATGACCTAGGAATTGGCAACCACTGACATCTGCCTTTAAGGCACTGCCTCAGAACATGCTTAGAAAACCATTTATGTAGTTAGTTCATTCATTCATTCAATAAGCATGCTAGTTGCTGTACAAGGTGCTGGAGATACAGTAGTAAACAAAGCAAGCATAGACCCTACTCTTACAGACCCTGTAGTCTAGGGAGGGAGGCTGACATTCAAGAAATAATCATACAGGCACACCTGTGTGGCTCAGTCGGTTGAGCTGGTAACTCTTGATACCAGCTCAGGTCATGATATCATGGTTCATGATATCTGCACTGACATTGTGGAGCCTGCTTGAGATTCTCCCCCCCACCCCACCCCTCCTCTGCTTGTTCTCTCTCAAAATAAATATACATATATTTTTTAATTTTTAAAGAATCACACAAATACTGTACACAAATTAAAACTAGAGGCACCTGGGTGGCTCAGTCGGTTAAGCGTCTGACTCTTGATCTCAGCTCAGGTCTTGATATCAGGGTCGTGAGTTCAGGCCCCTCACTGGGCTCCACTCGGGGTGTAAAGCCTACTTTAAAAAAAGTTTCAAACTGATAAGCACCATGAATGAAAATTACAGGTGACTAATGAAAATATGTCCATATGCTCCAAAGTACATGTTCTGAGGTCTTTAGATAGAAGAAAAAGGGAAGGCTTCCTGAGGAAATAACATCTAGGCTGAATGAAACCAAAAGTGTGAATGTGCATTTAGGAGTTAGGCAGAAGGTATAAAACATTACACAGAGGTTGATGGAAAGGCCCCTAAAAACACGGAACTACTACCACCAGAAATAAGCTGCTTCTTTTACTGTGGATATACATAAAATATGAAATGTATCCTAATCACTTTCATTAGCTCATGCTTTCCATGTCATATCCTTCGGAGATGGTTATATAATTTATTTAAACGTTTTTCTCTTTGGGGGTATTAAGGCTATTCTACTTTCCTGCTATTACAAATGATTGGTTTGATAAATGCCCTTATATCCAAATATGTATCTAGGTTATTTGGGGGGCTAAATCTCCAAGATTTAGGTAGCTGTTAAAAGGGAATTTCTTAGTATGTTAAAAGGGAGTCTAGGATTCCTGGGTTGTGTGACCAGAGAGATGGAGGTGTCACTGAAGACCATAGGAAATACCATAAGTAGGAGCAGGTTTAGGGGAGGAAATGATGTCTGCCATTAGGGTATACTGAATTTGAATTAACTCATACATCCAAATGAAGCTGCCCAGGAGTCAGTAGAATATATAGATCTGGGATGCAAGCCCTAGGTCATAACTACAGGTACAGATTTGTGAGTCTTCAACATACAAACAGAAACTGAAACCTGGGTTTAGATTATCCAGGAAGAGCACAAAGAATGAGAAGAATTGAAAATGTAGAACAAAACCTTGAGAAATTCAAACATTTGGAGGCAAAGGAAAAAAAAAGGACAACTACAGAGGAGAAGCAAGAGGCAAGAACAGTAAAAGAAAAACTGGGATAGAATAGTACCTCCAAAACCAGGGAGAAGGTAACTTGAAAGAGAGCCATCAACATTAATTAACAGAAATTTACCAGCTACAGATTTTGTGCCATACACTGTGGTAAGCACAGGAGTGAACAAGACAAATCCTTTTGGTGCTTACTGACTAGTGGGGAAGACGTTGTTGTACAGTGCCCAAAAAACCAGTATATTTGGCATATTTTTAAAAATTATCCTTGGGGTGCCTGGGTGGTTCAGTCAGTTGAGCATCTGACTTCGGCTCAGGTCACGATCTCAAGGTTCTTGAGTTCAAGCCCTGCATCAGTCTCTGTGCTAACAGCTCAGAGCCTGGAGCCTGCTTCAGATTCTATATGTTCTTCTCGCTCTCTGCCCCTCCCCCACTCGCACTCTGTCTCTCAAAAATGAATAAACATTCTTTAAAAAAATTTTTTAAATTATCCTTGCTTATTTCTAAAAATACGTATGGGGCTTACCAAAAAAAATTAATACAATAGACAAAATCAAATTTAAAATGATTAAAATGGGAAAGTTGAAGTAAAATAATGCACAAAAATACCTATTCTAGGATCCTGAGCACTGCTTCAATTCTGGCATACCTTGTAACAAGGAAAAACAAGATCATTTATGACAGTGTCAGCATCCATAGGATAACAAACCAGTTGCTCAGGGGAGGCATTACTATTCCCAGTACTAAGATCAAAGATAAATTTGTCCCACAATTTATCAAAACAAGATTATGTCATATAGTGAACTGTATCCTCAACAGCATCTTTACAGTAAATCCAACAACTAATTTTGTGGGACTCTTTATTACAACATCTCTCCACCTAGGCTGAAGGCAATTCTATTAAGCTTGAAAGAGGGCAACAGCATAGCCCAGGTAAGAAACTCTTAACAGTCTAATTTAGCAAAGGAAAGATTTGGAAATATTGAAAAGGATAAATGAATTATAACAATTCTTCAGATGATCCCCCCATTCCTTCATGATCCTCCATTCATCCTCCAGGGATGGTACAGTACATAGATACTAATCTCTGGGATCTCAACTGACCACAGGAGCACCAAGTTAGTACTGGTTTCAACATTTATCACATCACAGATCCTGAACCACTTTCTTTTTCTATGATTCATTTATAGAGTGATGTTGAAAAAGTCCCTCAAAAGAAATCCTAGAATGATTAAATTGCCATTTTGCAACCTGTAATGAAATCATTGATTCAGGGAATACTCATCAGTAGATAAAATTATTAGTGGAAAAATTGATCAGTATCTTTACAGTGGAAGAAAGAACGCTTTACTGGGTTCTGACCATCTGAACCCAGATTAATCCTTGTAGCATTAAAGTGGAATAACCAAGTATGTGTGACCCCCTCCTGCTTTTCCCTTGCTTTACCAGGTTGGTCAAAGTGAATGGTCACCTAGTATTCAGGCCCCTATATAGTTCCTTCCCAATAGAGGATAGCAAAAATGACACTGTGTCAGTTCCAGACCTAACCGTTTAGAACCTTACAGCTTTTTCTTTCACCCTTTTGGAATCCTCTAAGTAAGGAAAATCAGGCTATCCTTGAGAGCAGCCACATGGAGAGGTCCTGGAGGATAAGATCCTATGGAGACCTTGATGGAAATGAATGTTGTGGCTCAGCCAACAATCAGCACTAAGGCTCCAGTTAGGTCAGGAGCCTTTTTGGACTTAACAACATAGCATATCTGCCAGCTCAGTGCAGCCTCATGAGTGACTCCAGACAACCCACAGAATCGTGAAAAATAATAAATCCTTGTTTTAACCAACTTTTGAGGGCTTTGTTATACTACAAAAGATAGTCTTCAACCTGAGTAGCATCATGACTGCTGTTAGAGAACTATACGTGCTGTTATATTCATGAACAGTTTCACCCTTCAGTGTCCACAGGTCCTTACAGCACAAGTTCACATGGGTGAGAAAGAAAATCGAATGAACTTAAACCCAAAGAGCTTGTTTGATAAATCTATACCTGAACAATTGCTATCATAATTATACATTCATAATTTTGCCAAATGTACACACTTCAGACATGAGTTACTGAAGTCCTTACCCACTTAGCAATTAAAGCCATACAGAGAAATGGACTGGGATCCTGGACTTTCTGCCATTGATGACATGTAAAAAGCACTGTAGGATGATGTATCTGTCAGGGCACATTTTTTGCACCCAAAATTGGGAAGAGATATACAATTACTATGTACTTTGTATCTTTTGATGTTTATTTTTATTTTGAGAGAGAGCACATGCGCATGTGCAGGTGAGCAGGGGAGGAGAAAAGAGAGGGAGAGAGAATCCCAAGCAGGCTCCAAGCTGTCAGCACAGAGCCCTGCATGGGGCTCAATCTCACATACTGTGAGATCATGACCTAAGCCGATGTCAAGAGTCAGGACACTTAACCGACTGAGCCACCCAAGTGCCCCTGGTACTTTGTATCTTTTAAAGCATTTAGTATCACAACAACCCAAGATGGTAGATACTCATTTTACAGATGAGGAAACCAACATCAGGGAATGTGTCAAGGTTTACAGCTAGTAAGTAGCAGAGCCAGGATTCACAAATGAGCAATTTAACTACATTAGATTGACTGCATTAATGGCATTAATTGTTCATATCTCTCTGTATCCACACCTTTTGCCATGTGACTTTGCAGTTCCTCTCATTAAAAGTAGACTGTATTCCCACATCCCTTGATTCTAGGTTCCACCATGTAACTTGGTTTGGCCAATGAGTTGTTAGCAGATAGGACACATGCAGAGGCTTGAAAACAACTTGCTCCTCTGCCATGAACAAGAGAACGTGCCTGGGTTAGCCTGGTGAAGGACACAAGAAACAGAGCCCAATTCAAGACAAATGAGTGAGCCCAGCCAAGGTCTCAAGACCTGCCTAGCCAACGCCCAACTTGAATGCAAATACATGAGTGAGCCCAGTGGAGACCAGCCACAGCCTGATTTGCTGAACTCCACAAACTTGTAAAAAAACTAAATGTTTCTGTATACCACTGAGTTTTTGTGGTTGTTATATAGCATTTTTGCACCAGAAGTTAACCAATACATTCACTGGACTCTAGAGCCCATTCTAATAACTATTTATACTGCTTTTTCAAACTTTTGAGTTTTAGGTGACTGACATATGAGCATATATATTTGGCACAGAGTTTTGATCTTGGGGTTGAGAGTTTGAGCCCCACATTGTATGTAGAGATTGCTTTAAAAAAAAAAAGTGATAGCTGAAAGCAAGGGAGTGAGTGAACCCTCTAAATAGGGAGATATGCAGAGGAAGAAAATGGATAAAATGCAGCACCAGGCAAGTTTAAAGAAGGAAGTTTCAGGATATAATAGTGGCTGAGAAACAGTAATTGGATTCTCTAAATGGAAATTTACTTGCGATTTCTGAAAGAAGCATAGATTTTGAAGTAAGACACATCTGGGTTTGAATTCTAACACTTAGTTGTGTGTACTTGGGCATATTAATCTGTGCCAAACATTTGCATTAGGAATTCAGCATTAGTAGTGATTAGTAGTAGCTGTGTTATCATTAAAATAGTCTTGAACAGTGGCCTGGGTTTTTTCCCCTAAAAAAAAAATAGTTTCTTGGGGCACCTGGGTGGTTCAGTCGTTTAAGTGTCCAACTCTTCATTTTGGCCTAGGTCATGATCTCACAGTCCTGGGATTGAGACCCACACTGGACTCCACACTGGGTGTGGAGTTTGCTTAAGAATAACTCTCTCCCTTGGGTGCCTGTATGACTCAGTCTGTTAAGCATCTGATTTCGGTTCAGGTCATGACTTCACAGTTTGTGAGTTCAAACTGTGTGCTACCACATCAGGCTCTGTGCTGACAACTCAGAGCCTGGAGCCTGCTTCACATTCTGTGTGTCTCTCTCTGCCTCTTCCCCCACTATGCTCACTCACACACACTCTCTCTCTCTCTCTCAAAAATAAATAAACATTAAAAAAAAAAGATTCTCTCTCCCTCTCCTTCTGCTCCTCCTCTGTACATGCACTTTCCCTCTCAAAAAAAAAAAAAAAAAAAAAAAAAAAGAGAGAAAGAGAAAGAGTTTCTTACCTAATCCCCTTACATGCAATCCTTCAAAACGGTAACAAGTATATTCAAACTTATCATCTTGGAGAGTTACAGGAGCAGCTTCAAAATACAGGGAAATTACCTCTTTCTGATATAATTAATCACACATAATCTTCCAAAGTTTGTTATGAAAATAGTAACGCTAATAATGAATGTGACTAATACTATCATCTGTTTCAAAAGAATTCATTGGGAGATATTATAAAATGGTGAATAAGCACTGGTATGAAGTTACATTGACTGGAGTTGGGAGTCCCCATCTGCCACTTCTTTGCTGTGTAACTTGGGGGCAAGCCACTTGATCTAAGTCATAACGCTGTAATAAGGATTAAATATAAGTAAAGCACTTTAGTAAGGTGGCTGAAACATCGTAAATATTCAATAAACGACAAGCACTATTAAAAACAAACCTTTTTTGACTATCTCTTAAATACCAAAATTACAATAAACTCTGGTGATTCAGAGTTGGATACAACATCATTAAATCTGTGAAGAGGATCATAATGTAACTACGAGGAAGAAGAAATCTGAAAGCTAGATACATCTTTTTAAAAATTCAAATACATCTTAATGCTGATTAATTAAGCTCGCTGTTTCATTAAACATCAAAACTTTAAGTACTATACCAAATGACTTATTTTGCCTACCTGTGATTAAGAAATAACAGGAAGACATTAATATTAACAAACTTTATACCTTTCACACTTAATATTCATCAAGTCAATTCAACACCCAAGTTACACATTTTAAAATCATTTTTATTGAACTAATTTTAACAACACTGTTTTAGCTGGTGGCAGTTGCCCCACACCAAAACAAACCCATCATGAATGCTATTCAACATCCTCAAAGTAATCCAGTTTGTTTTTGTACTTGGAATATAGTTAAAGTTTTGACATCACATAATCAAGCAAATAGCAGTGCATACTATATTATCCAAAAAGACTTTATGCATTTCATTAAAAAAATCACTTTGCAAGTGTCTTTAGCTTTATCAACAATCTCATCAACACATTCCATACTTCATGCTCTCAAAATAAAAAGTGCCCTAAAACTAACTCTAAGTTTTTTACTAATATTAATGAATACTATCCAGGGTTACAGGAATTGAAGTTTAACCTTTTACAGTATAAGAGGCAATAAGTTACTGATAACTGCTGACACAAATTCCACTCAAACTAAATACATCCTTGATACATTCAAAAAGACATTTTGTAAATATTAATATGCTAGTTTATATGCTGCAGTGCAAAAGAAGTGACACCTTAACGTTTCCTGAGCTTTAGGAAATTACCATTTTTCTGACTACAACTTTCAATTTAAAATAGGCTCTTTATTATATGAAGCCATGTCAAAACTATACAATTAAATTAGGTTTCTGGAGAACTGAAATGATTGGTCAGTTATGGTATTTTAAGGTAATGAAAAAGTTTCCAAAGCAAGAGTATTTACAAAACTACAAAGGATACTATGGATTTGCATGTAGTATAAAGGTCAAAGATAACCTACTGATTACCAAATGATCACAATTATCCCTTCTCTTTCAAAAATATTACACTGAAAGACTTTACGGTAAGTTATCTAGCATTAAATATACCAACCTGAAGTATATCATACATTTTAACACATTCTTCCATAATGCCCAGTAAGAAGGAATAAGAGATAAAATATTAAAAATCAAGAAAATAAACATGTTTTTAGGAATGTTTTTGCATGTGTATGCGAGAGGAAATGAAAATGATTTCTCATTAGAACTTTCTATATCCTCAAAATTACAAGGACCGAGTTTCTACTTCAATTTTTTCTTCTGCTTGCAGACTATCAGGGTCAACATGAACAACTGGAGGTCGTAGGATAACTTCAGGCCCTCCACCATATATAGACTGTAGAAAATTCCATGTTTCTTCTGAAATCTGACCAGAATCTGCTCCTAAAATTAAGTTCAAACAGAATAATATTTACAACCCTACATATTCATATTGCAAAAACACTCATAATGTACCCTCCCCCCAGCATGAATACTCCAGGGATAACTGAGAACTTGTGGAACATGAATTTTCAGATTACCAGCCCATATTGTTATAAGCTGCAACATATGGTCTGTCTTAAGTACTCTTTCCTAGCTCATACGAAAAGCCTTAAAACCTTTGCTCAAATAACAAACACTGGCAACTTTTAGGCAAGTATTTGTCCTACTTCATGTATGAATTATATCATTGAGCTGCGTAAAAAATGTGGCACAGATGGCTAGTAATGATATATTCTTAATAGTGACAAATAGTTTAAATATTAGTCAAACTTACCTTGCCTGAGCATTACATTGCCACATTTAGTGACTGCAATTTTAGTGTTATCAATAGGACCTGGAGGATCTAAGTCAAAAGGAAAAACAAATTATCAAAATGCATACTTTTCAAAGGAATGCACCAAAGAATTACATACTTCTGTGCTTGAAATAGTTGAGGAATGTAACTATATAATCACACTGATTATTATAGTGAATTCTGAACTGTCTTCTGAGCTTCTTTTTGGGTCTTTTTGGTTCCCCCAAAACAAAACCAAGAAAGAAAGGGGGAGAGAGGCTCTCTCACTACCATCCAAAATCTCAATCTTAACTATCCATTTGAAGATCACAGGTTAAAATGCACTTTTAAAAAATAAATAAAGTAAAATAAAATTCACTTTTAATACTATAAAAGAACAATTCTTTTATAATTTAAAAAGAAATCATGTAGGGGTGCCTGGGTGGCTCAGCTGGGTAAGCATCCAACTTGGGCTCAGGTCATGAACTCGAGGTTCGTGAGTTCGAGTCCTGGATTGGGCTCTGTGCTGACAGCTCAGAGCCTGGAACTTGCTTTGGATTCTGCGTCTCCCTGTCTCTCAGCCCCTCCCCTGCTCACACTCTCTCTTTCTCTCAAAAATAAACATTAAAAAAAAATTTTTTTTTCAACTTTTTTTTTTTTTTTTTTTTTGGGACAGAGAGAGACAGAGCATGAACGGGGGAGGAGCAGAGAGAGAGGGAGACACAGAATCGGAAACAGGCTCCAGGCTCCGAGCCATCAGCCCAGAGCCTGATGCGGGGCTCGAACTCACGGACCACGAGATCGTGACCTGGCTGAAGTCGGACGCTTAACCGACTGTGCCACCCAGGCGCCCCCCAAAAAAATTATTTTTTAAGAAGAAATCGTGTAATTCTCAATTTATTTCAGATTGTCATTATTTAAACTAAAAACATTACAAAAGCATTATAAAATGAAATGTTAAAATACATCCTTTTTTAATTTAAGGGGGAAAAACACCCATTTTCCCCTTGAATACAAAATTCAAAAGGACAGTGCGTGTTCATTACCAAAATCTGAAGGAAAAAAAAAAGGCACAAGGAAGAAAAAATATTGTAATCCCATTACAGAGAGATAAGCAGGTTTAATATCTGTGGGGTTTTTTGCCTTTGCATATGTTTGCCATTTTTTTAAATATAAAAGTTTCAGAGGATGTATACAGTATTGCAACCTTTTTCATATATCAAGAACGTCTTTTTACACATATTGTCACAAAAATTATTTTTAAATTTTTTATAATGTTTATTTTGAGAGAAAGTGCATGCAAGTGGGGGAGGGGCAGAAAAAGAGGGAGAGAGAAGTCCCAAGCAGGCTCTGCGCCCTCAGCCCAGTGTGGGGTTCAATTCCACAAACCATGAGATCATGACCTGAGCTGAAATCAAGAGTGAGACATTTAACCAAGCTGACCAGGCGCCCCACAAATTTGTTTTTAAAGTCCACAAAGTACTAATGGTTAAACCATTATGTAACCAATGTTGGGAAGATTTTTTTTAACTTTTCAATATTAAGATTGTAGACTGGGGCGCCTGGGTGGCGCAGTCGGTTAAGCGTCCGACTTCAGCCAGGTCACAATCTCGCAGTCTGTGAGTTTGAGCCCTGCGTCAGGCTCTGGGCTGATGGCTCGGAGCCTGGAGCCTGTTTCCGATTCTGTGTCTCCCTCTCTCTCTGCTCCTCCCCCGTTCATGCTCTGTCTCTCTCTGTCCCAAAAATAAATTAAAAAAACGTTGAAAAAAAAAAAATTAAAAAAAAAAAAAAAAAGATTGTAGACTAATTTTGTTCGGTTCCTCTATTCCTGCTATGAATATGCTATAATTCATGAAATAGGTTTAAAGCATTTATATAACCAGAATATAAACTAGACTGTTAAGATCTTTTTCTCTTTTGCTCACTGGTATATAATCCCAAGTGCATACAGATACTCAAAAAGTATTTGTTAATTTAAACAAAAAAAATCAACAAAGAATTTTTTTTTTTTTAATTTTTTTTTTAAACGTTTATTTATTTTTGAGACAGAGAGAGACAGAGCATGAACAGGGGAGGGGCAGAGAGAGAGCGAGACACAGAATCTGAAACAGGCTCCAGGCTCTGAGCTGTCAGTACAGAGCCCGACACGGGGCTCGAACTCACGGACCGTGAGATCATGACCTGAGCCAAAGTCGGACGCTTAACCAACCAAGCCACCCAGGCGCCCCAACAAAGAATTTCATTTTTCAGTTAACCACTTACCTCCATCTTTACCCTTCACAAAACTTTCCCATTCTCTAAACCACTGCATACTGATGCAATAAAAAGTAGCTGGAGAGTCCTCCTCTTGGAATGCTCTGTTTAGCTATAGGAAGAAAAAAAATCAGTCACCTAATATCTAAAACTTGTTTTATAGCAGAATACAACCATTCTACTTTAGCATCTGAAAAGGCCAGTTCCTCATAAAGAATGTGATGTACATTGATGCTAAGTTATCTTAGTACCATAGTAACACTATTAATAAACAAGTCTAGGTTATGTCTCAAAATTTACAAGTATACACAAAAGGAGAATCAAAGACTGGATAACTGAAAATGGTCAAGGTAAGTCTTCAAAACAACAAATACTCTACATATTTATAAAAATCAAATGTGTAAATCTTACTTAAACATATCATATCCACTGTCTACCCTTTACTTCTGTTCACTTAAGATATTAGTGGACATGTTGCTATTACAAACACAATGCTGCAATGAATTACAAGCACAGTGCTGCAAAGAATAATCTTGTACATGTCATTTCACCAACAATATACATATATGTATAGGACAAATTCCCAAAAGTGGTGGGACAAAAGTCCCTAAAGTTGTTCCATTCCCTCTTCTAAGGCCTAAGGAAATGAGTATGTGACTCATCTAGGCAAAACTCTACTAGAAATGGAAATCTTCAGGAGCGATCTAATGGTGAGAATGAAGTCACTCCAATGTCAATTTTGTTAGCTACATACTCAGAACTAGCCTGGATCCTAAAATTCTGGAGAAGTTGGTTATTCAATTTTACCTTTTGATAAATTTCTTTTTTGCTTAAGTTAGCTAATGTGGGCTACTACTGCTTTCAACTAAAGAAGCTGAATTGATAGAAAAACTAGTATGAAAAGAAAGGTGGAGGCAAAGAGCTTGGGAAAGATGAAGGGTATCTGAAATTTATCTACCTGTATTCGTGTGAAAAGACAGGAGACTCTTAAAAATATTTCATTATGGGTAACTAAATGCCCATGGTACATACTATTTGAGGACAAAGACAGCCAAGTTCAGATAATGTCTCTCCTAGAATCAAATCTAGTAAAACCCTGCCATTATCCCCAAAGATCCTTATAATAGCACAGAAGTACCTCCATGATCTGGCTCCATGATTTGACTTCATCTTCTAATACTTTCTTCATCATGTATTCACTTGTAGTCACATAGACCTCTTTGTTATTCCCAGAACCAAGTATTTACATTCCTGCTTCTTAAAGCTTTTACATGGCCATCACTCCTTTTCACGCTTATCTGAAAACCTTCCGCACCTCCTTCAAGTCTTTGCTTACATGTCACCTTCTCAATAAAGGCCTATCTTGATCACCCTTTTTGAAATTGCACCTGACACCTCCCATCATCACTGTACTATGTTCTAGTACACTGTTCTATTATTTTCCTTTTCCACAGAACTCATTACCTTTCAATACATCATGTATTATTTATTTATTAAAGTTATTTGAGGGCAAGGATCTTTCTGGGATATAAGACAGTTGCTTCCACAGAACAATGAAAGGCAATGAAAAACACTGTGGCTGTCTGATGGTTAACGAAGAAATCAAAGTATGTCTGTCTCAAGGTAGAGAATTAAAGTTGGGACTTTCTATGATGCACAATTTATCCCTAGAGAATGGAGATTCCTGAAATGTAATGTCAGATTGATTATACCAATTAAATACACTTAACGCATAGCTTTATCAGGTTTGAATAATTTCAGGACTTTTTTGGCATTAGGATATTTCTTATGTGTCTAGGTGGGGTTTTTAAAATATTTAGTTAACTACAACCACCTCATTAATTTAAAGATACATGTTGGGGCGCCTGAGTGGCTCGGTCAGTTTGAGCATCCGACTCTTGATTTTAGCTCAGGTCATGATCTCATGGTTTGTGAGTTCAAGCCCCTCATCAGGCTCCATGCTGACAGTGTGGAGCCTGCTTGGGATTCTCTCTCTCTCTCTGCCCCTCCCCAACTCATCTCAAAAAAATGAGATGCTCATGCTCACTCTCAAAAAAAAAAAACAAAAAAACAAAAAAACACTTAAAAAAAAAGATACATGTTTTTTTCTACTTCAGGTTAATTTCTCTAAACTGTTGCCCTAATAGTTGTTCCTCCCCTCTAGTCTCTTCTAAAATAAATATGCAGTGCCTGGGTGCCTTAGTCGATTAAGCATAGGACTCTTGATTTCAGCTCAGGTCATAATTTCATGGCAAGTCCTGAGTCAGGCTCTACCCTGGGCTCAATCTCTCAGTCATCTTCCTCACTGGGTGTGGAGCCTGCTTGGGATTCTCTCTCCCTCTCCAACTGTCCCTCCCCCAGTTGCTCACATGCTCTGACTCTCTCAAAAAAATTTTTTTAATTAAAAAAATAAAATAACCTATTAGAAAAACATTGGATTCTATATCTGTCCAACATGTTGAAACTTCTGTTTTCCATCTGTTTATCCTTGTGTTTCATTTTAGGAGAAACTCTGCAAAACCTTTCAGTACACCACTTTGCTCTCCAGCATTATTTATGCTGCTATTCAATCAACTCATCTGTTGAGTTTTGTTTTTATGATATAATATCTTTATGTCTTTATCTCTCTGAGAATCAACTGTAATTTTTTAATGTTTATTTATTTTTGATATAGCACGGGGGGGGGAGGGTAGAGAGAGACAAGGGGACAGAGGATCCAAAGCGGGCTGTGCGCTGACAGGAGTGAGCCCAATGCAAGGCTCAAACTCACAAACTGTGAGATCATGACCTGAGCCAAAGTCAGATGCTCAACTGACTGGGCCACCCAGATACCCCCAATTGTGTTTATTTTAAAGCTTAATTTAAGAAATCACAATTCTATGGATTAGAAACTACCTAAGATAATTCCTTCTTTAACTGACCCACATCTCCTTATTTACTGCTGTATCCAAGCAAAAACCTTTATGCTTGTTGCCTTGTACAATGCAGAGGACAGAATGCTGAGGTTATTATTGGTGTCTGCCATTTTCAAGCTTGAAATCTGTATGAGATTTCCTGTGGCCTTTGGTTTGCTTCTCCAACCTGATCCTATCTACTTTTTCAATTTTTCAGAAACTCTACTTAAGTTCCAGTCTACCAAGGGCACCTATATTTGTACTCCAGTGTTAAGTTTTACACTCACACACTGTTTTCTTTCTTTTTTTTTTTAAAGGGGGGCGGGGGGAATGCATGGGTGGCTTAATCTATAGAGCATCCAACTCTTCATCTCAGGGTTGTGAGTTTAAGTCCAACACTGGGCATGGAGCCTGCTTTAAAGGGGGGCGGGGGGAGGGGGAGTAAATTTATAGTTTTGCAACACAACCATAAACCAGTTTAGAATATTTCCGACACCCCAAAAAGTTCCCCTGCACCATTCTACAATCAATCTCTTATTCTCAGCCCCAGGAAACCACTGATGTACATTGTCTTCATGGTTTCCCACTTTTCAGATATTTCATATAAATGGAATTCAATATCACATAGCCTTTTCACATCTATTTTCCCCTGGCCTAATGTTTCTGAGATTCATCCATGCTGCTGCATGCATCAATACTCCAATCTTCTTTACTACCAGTAGTATTCCATTATAGAGCTATACATTTTGTTTATCCATTTGCCAGCCGATAACATTTCAATGGTTTCCAGTTTAGGTCAATTATGACCAATACTGCTATGACCATCTGTACACACGTTTCTTTTCTATTATTTATTTTTAATGTAAGCTTTACGCCCAAGATGGGGCTTGAACTCACGACCTCAAGTCACATGCTCTACAGACTGAACCAGCCAGGCACACCTCCTGTGAACATAAGTTTTCATTTCTCTGGAGTAAATACTCAGGAGTGACACTGCTGAGTCACGTGCACTTAGGCTTATTGAACCTAGAAGAAACTGCCAATCTATCATTTGGCATGTAATGTTTTGCATTCCCACCAGCATGTGACGATTCCACTTGCTCTGCATTCTTGTAAGCACTTGATATTATCCAGTTATTCTAAGACTTGTGTGATGGTATTTCACAGGTTTTAACTTGCATGTTCCTAATGATTGCTGATAGTGTACCCTTTCGTGTGTTTACTAGTCACCCCTTCTTAGAAAGAATGTCTACTAAAATATTTTCCGTGGGGCACCTGGGTGACTCAGTTGGTTAAGCAGCCAACTCTTGATTTCAACTCAGGTCATGATCTCACAGTAGTGAGATTGAGCCCCACGTCGGGCTCACATTCATGGGAGTCACTGACCTTATCATGTGGCATCACCTAAAAGCTGCTGGCCTATTGAAGACTCAGTTTTTGTGCATGGGTGGCAAAATTTGGTGGGGTTGGTACTGTCCTCTGTGGTATGGTATATGCTCCAAACTAGAAATCAGTATATGGTATTTTCCCCATAACCAGAATACATGAGGCTAGATACCAGGTAAAGAAAGTACCTAATGACATACTCACAAATCTTTGCTTCTCATCTCCATAACTTTGGCCTCTACTAGTTTGGAGGTATTCAATTCCACAGGGAAACAACAATGGTTTTACTGGACTAAAAGTTGAAATACTCCTCTGGTTATGTATGGTTCCTCTAGTCACTGAACCAAGAGGCAGAGTGGGTTACAGCCCTGGGTATTTAAAGGCTGAAATAAAATGGCCACTATACAACAGGAACAAAGAGGCTTATGTCTGAAAACCAGATTATACCTACTGTATTAGTTTCAGAGAGCTACTGTATAACAGATTACCAAACACTTGGTATCTGAAAACAGATATTTAATCTTCCAAAGTTCTGGAGAACAGAAGCCCAAAATCAAGATGTAGGCAGGAACATACGTTAGGGAAGATTTTAGGGGAAATTCTGTTCCTTGCCTCTTAAAGTTTCTGCTTTGTGGCTATATATTCCAAGCTCTGCCTCCTGCCTATATATGGCTTTCAGCTCTTCTGAGTCTCTTTCTTCTGCAGGTCTTTTTATAAGGACATTGATCATTGAATTTAGGGTACATGCATATAATCTACAATGATCTCCTCTCAAGATCCTTAAGTTAATTACATATGCAAAACCCTTTTTCAAATCAGGTCATATTCACAATTAAGGTGAACTCACAGAGATTGGAACATGGATATATCTTTTTGGGGGGACCACCATTCAACCCACAGCAAGCACCATTCAGTATTTCCAAACCCAGAGGTTAAAAGCTAATAGACAACTAGAAAAATCTAAACCAGGCAAGATTACAAAGACCTCAGATTCTTCAGTAATGATGGTCTGGGTAAATACAACCACAACCAACTTAAGTGCTGATTAAGAAAACAGAGAATATGAAATGGGTAAATGATCAGCTGTACATACATATTTCTTCCTTACCACATATACATATCTGTAAACATTTAGCAAATTTGTAAATAATTAAAAATTTACTTTTCTTCCTCTACTATTTCATATAAGGTATACTGGTTGTAGTTAATCTTATAGTTTATTCTTCACAGTATGAAAGGGATATTATGACTGAATTGACTGAACTAAAGATGAATGACTAACATCCAAAAATGGATATAGTGACTCATAGAACTTTGAGTCTCCCAAATTTAGGAAAATGTAAACGCAGCATGTATTGGTACATGAGCTGGTTGCACGGTGTTAAACAGAAACATGATATTGTTGCTACTGCTGTTGCTTACATGTATGAATACTGAGGTGACAAGAGACAGACTTTACTGTACAGCTGATAAAGCATCATTTCCATTCATTCTTACACTCCCTTCTGTGAAGAAGAGAAGCCTACATTTTCCAGGATCCCATGCCAGGAGTACTACAGATTAGGCATTATCAATGATCTATGCAATATATAGAAGGCACAAAAGAAAGCAACTTCTCCCCTCTGGTGGTAGCTGTGAGTAGGACTGAAGCATCCACAGATGGCATAAATAGGATTTTGCCACTACTGCCAAGCATCTTCCCAAGAATCCTTCACTTGGTGTCACAGGCAGCTAACATCTTTAAAAGCAGCAGCATCTTGTGTCTTATGAGCATCCTGAGAATAACCCACCAGGGTCCTGAGATTAACAGGTTATCAAGTTTAATAGATTTCTGAGCATTATTCTGAGAATTACCAGTGGCAAACAGTTGAGATAATTTCCAGGGACTGCACAATTTTAAATTTTTTAACTTGGAAACAATCTAACTTACAGGAAAACTCCAATATGACACAAAGAAATTTCCTTTACTTAGATCATGGAGAGTGAGCTGCTAAGCAGATGTTCCTTTCCTCCAAACATCTTGGTGTACATTTCATACACACAAGGACATTTTCCTACGCAACAGAAATGACTAAAAGTTGGAAATTAACATTGATATGAACCAGCCACTTCTCTAAGGAAGGCTGGTACCTTTTAGTGAAGAAAGATGTTAAGAGGCCAGGACCTGATGAAAGCTAGGTATTTTCAATCCTATTGGAATTAGCATTGCTCCCAGGCCCCTTCAGTGACAAAGGTAGGGAATTAACATATATACACATCCATCTGCTTCTATATATGCGTACACATACACACATTTGTACCTCTGTATGTGTGTATATATGTATCACCATGAGTTCACAAAGATACCTATAAGTCCAATCTAGTAACATGATCCATTTTAGTTTTCTCCCTTTCCATACCTGTAACTCTTATCTGACAATG
This sequence comes from Neofelis nebulosa, assembly GCF_028018385.1. Classification (NCBI taxonomy): domain Eukaryota; kingdom Metazoa; phylum Chordata; class Mammalia; order Carnivora; family Felidae; genus Neofelis; species Neofelis nebulosa. The sequence continues at coordinate 157,139,667 of NC_080783.1, read as the reverse complement.
AGAAATGTGGCTCTCACTATACTTATTATTTGATCAATTCTACATATGGAATCCATCCCTCAATCCTATCACCCACGGCACCCCAACCCCCAGCCAACATGGGTATCCATTTTCAACTTACCTGGGCTCCAACCCCCTTGACTGGGTCCACACAAGAAGCTCTCCTTAACCTGTTTGGGCTCTGAAACCCCCACAGGCCACCTCTCCTACCTCTAGCATGGCAGCCTATCCCACTTCTAGATACCTTAAGAGTCAGCAATAAGTCTAGGTAGCAATAAGTTAAGTATCTTCAAAGTACTGTTGTCAGTAGCACAGTTCCAACTTTTTATTTATGGTCCAAACGCCATAAATGGTCTTCTTGACCTTCACTGCCTAGTCCTTTCAGTAGTTGTTTAAGTATTTCTTTGCCTATATTCCTATTATATTCAAAATACTTACAATAACTTCTGTTCCCCCAACCCTAATGGATACAGTCATTAACCATTTATTCAAGCATTCATGGAATGAACTATTTTATTTGTGCGTGTGTGTGTGTGTTTATTTATTTCTGAGAGAGACAGAGCATGAGCAGGGAAGGGGCAGAGAGACAGGGAGACACAGAATCCAAAGCAGGCTCAGAGTCCAAAACAGGGCTCAAACTCGTGAACTGCGAGATCATGACCTAAGCCTAAGTCAGATGCCCAACCAACTGAGCCACCCAGGCACCCTGGAGTGAACTATTTTAAATATTCAACTATAACTTGCCTCCTTAAATTTAGGAAACAAATGAGGCCTAAGCACAATACACAAATTGATACCTATATTATCTTCCTGTGTGTGTGTGAAAATTTCTTTACTTTAGGCAAGGGCACACACAAAAAACTCTAAATCCATGAAGAAAAGCAAGTATGTATACATGTGTATGATGTGTGAACATGTGCTGGGCAGCCATAACATGGAACATACTGTTCATGTCTTGTCTTTTAATGTTTATTTATTTATTTAGAGACATAACAAGCAGGGGAGGGGCAGGGAGAAAGGGTGAGAAAGAATCCTCAACAGGGTCCAAGCTGTCAGCACAGAGCCCGACATGGGGCTCAATCCCACGAACCAACTGAGCCACCCAGGTACCCCCATCTCTTGTCTATTTAACAACTTCCTCTCCTTTTTTACTGAAAGAATCTCAATTTTCTTTTAAAAAGTAACCCATCCCTCCACCAATATAGTCTTAGTAGGATTATCAATGCACATAGTTCTCAGGTGACTAAAACTCTACTAGGATTCTCTACTGGGACTTTGGACCATAAATAAAAAGTTGGAACTGTGCTACTGACAACAGTACTTTGAAGATACTTACTTATTGTTACCTAGATAAATGGAACTGTACTAGTCCTTGTCCATAAATCCTGGTTGTTTATTTTTTTTAGTGTTTACTTATTTATTTTGAAAGACAGAAAGCATGTGTGCAGGGGAGGGGCAGAAAAGAGAGGGGGGGTGAGGGGAGAGGGGGGAAGAGAGAGAGAGAGAGAGAGAGAGAGAGAGAGAGAGAGAGAGAGAGAATATGAATGAGAATGAGTCCCAAGCAGGCGCCATGCTGCCAGCACGGAGCCGAACGTGGGGCTCCAACTCATGAATTGTGAGATCATGACCTGAGCTGAAACCAAGAATCAGATGCTCAACTGACTGAGCCATTCAGGCACCCCCATAAAACCTAGCAGTGTATATAAAATCATCATCATCATCATCTAGACTGGTAATCTGCTATAATTAACCAGTGATACTACAACAGTTTCTCCTCTTTACTTAATTACCTATGAATTACTTCATTTTGCCTCTCTGAATTAGTGCATATCATTAGTGCATGTTTAAATATGTCTTTTTTCCTCAACCACTATAGTATTTTAAACCTTCAGAGCCTAAGACCATCAAACAGCTCTAAGCACACAGAAAAACCCTGAATTTGCATATGGATGGGTCATTCAGTCAGCATATACACATTAAATGATTCTGAGTATAGCTGACACATAATGTTACATTAGCTTCAGGTGTACAACATAGTGATTCCATGTTTACACATTATACTGTATTCACGACCAGTGTAGCTACCACCTATCTTGATCCATCGCTCTTACGGTAGCATTGACTACATTCCTTCGTGACTTATTCATTCCATAACCACAACCTATATATATATCCCTGTATCGCCCACCTCTCCCCCATTTTTAAATTTTAAATTAAAATGGTTTTTAATTTACTTGCATGTTGATCCTTTTCAAAAAGTAGATAATCCAATTTACTTTCAAATCATCAAAGGCTAATTCTGCTGTATTGGTAAGTCTGTGAAAACTGCACAGATACAGTTTAAACTTCCTTAAAAAAATCAAGTAGATTATTAAAAAAAACACACAAGCAAACAAAAACCTGGTTGTTTAGCTCTTCCTACTGATTCTGTAATGACCTTCATATTGTTGCCTGCAATCAAGGAATGCTTCTTAATATACTCATTTTGAGGAGTATATTTGAAAGAATAGACAGTCCCACAAAACAATACTATATTTCACAAAAAGATGGAAGTAGAGAATCCAGTCTGGGTAGATACTTCCAGAAAAACACTAAAAGAAACCTGTAATTTACCATTTCAATAAGGAGACTTCTTGCAAGTACCAATCTGTACAACAAAATCTTTTACCAATCCATGAAAACAAAACCCCACAAAAGGAGACCTTAACTCACTAGAATTTTAATGACTTGTTGGAGGTCTCTGGCTGTTACACACCCTGAACACCTACAACTCCTTCATCTAATCATTTCATTAACCTAATGATTCTGCTAATTGTCAGTGATCTTCATCCTAAATCACATTTACAACTTGAAAAGCATAACTTTTACCCGAATAAAAATTTCCAGTTCAGTTTTTCTTCTTTTTTCAATTTTCTCTGCCTCAATTTGACAAGTGTGACAAATGTACAGATGGTTGACAGCTGGTCCTCCTCCATACCTAAAGCAAGAAAAATTTAATAATTATAATAATGTTAAAGAAAGTCCATGTTCTAGGAAATCTTTACTAGGCTAAATCCCTAGTAAAGAATCAACCGCCACAAAAAAATTCTCAGTCATAATTAAACTAACGTAAAAATCAAATAATTATAACAACTTGATTTTATGTTTATCAGGATGACTATCAATGTATTAAGTAACCTGCTTTATATTTTAACTTTCCCTTACAGCTACTTCTGCTACCAAATACGCTAGAGGTAACAATACAAAGTAAAAGAGGTGGCTTTCAAAAAATTACAATACAACATGTTAATGCAGCCATAGTCTTAAGTTTTAATCAGAAAGAGGCTTTCCCTGGCTTCTAAGTAAGAATTCATGGAATGAATTATTTTCAATATATATATATTTTTGAGAGCGAGTGTGTGTGCACACAAGAGCAGGAGGGGCAAAGGGAGAGAGAGAGAGAATCTTTTTTTTTATTTTTAACTTTTTCTAATGTTTATTTATTTTCAACAGAGAAACAGTGCACAAGCAAGGGAGGGGCGGGCGGGCAGGAGGGAGGGAGGGAGGAAGAGAGGGAGAGAGAGAGGGAGGGAAGGAGGGAGGCAGGGAGGGAGGGAGGGGGAGGGAGGGAGGGAGGGAGGGAGAGAGAGAGAGAGAGAGAGAGAAAGAGAGAGAGAGAGAGAGAGAGAGAGAGAGAGAGAGAGAGAACCTTAAGCAGGTTCCAGACTGTCAGCACAGAGCCCAAGGTAGGGCTTAAACTCATGAACTGTGAGATCATGACCAAAGCCAAAATCAAGAGTACAATGCTCAAATGACTGAGCCACCCAGGTAACCCCATATTTTCAATATTTAACTATGGAAAACACAGTAAGGAAATTATACATGAAATGTTTTAAAACAAAATTTAAAACTTTAAAATCTCAGACTTAAATATCACCCATATATTTCTACAGATACAGATAATTAGAACATAAAAATCAGAATTAATTATCTAGACTTGGGCCACGTTAACTATGAAGTCTTCCTGTTCACTTCAGAGTGAATAATGACAGGAAAAAAGAGAATTTTCTACATAAGCGACATAAAGCATAAGGAGCATATGTGAAACAATACAATCCCCTTTTAACAAGTTTCACCAACTGATTTTCATAATACCATATTGTCTGATTTAAAAAAACAAACCTGCTATACAGGTTATCCCAAATGTTCTGAGGCAGCATCAAAACCAGGTCTTCAATATAACCAGCTTTTCGTGGAGGAACGCCTAAAAAAGTTTAGATGGGTGTGTTTCATTCTTAAATTCCTTTATACAACTTTTAAAGGTTAAACTCATTTTTAAACTGATTAATCACTGGCATTTTTCAATCAGTATTCTTAAAAATTAAGTATTTCTGGTGACTACATTCCTAAAAATGAACCTACTTCTTGAAGTAGTTAGAGAAAAATCAGGTAACCAACATCTTCAAGTAATTTATGTAAATCCTTACCAAGCATTGACTGTGTATTGGGGGAAATCAAAGGAAAATAAGAGACACTCTTTCCTTCATGGAGCTTGAGCCAGCAAAAGACATGAGGCACTTATATAACTAACTATAATAAAAGGCAGTCACAGATAAATACCATAAAAAGCTTATGGGGGGATTCAGAACTAGAAGAGCCTTATGTTAGTACTTCAAGTAGGGAAATAATAAGAGATAAATTCACATACAGAAACATTTCAAGGTTTAGGTTTCTATATTCACTACGGGACATTCCTACTATCTCTTGTGGTTTCACTGCAAAAATAGTTAATTAATAAGAATATTGAGTCTTCAACCATGAAATTTAATCAAGGTATCACACTAACATGTTATTTATCATGAGAACAAACACTAACATAGCCAGTCACAAAGGCATAAGTTATATTTAGCAAATAACTATACAAGGCTTTTTTGTTAAATTCCAAGGACATGTCCATACTTAGGAAAAGAGCCAGCTATTAATTTAGGCAAAAGGGTAAAAATCATGGATACAAGGGGTAGCTGAATGCCTCTCAGCAGAGAAGAATAATGTGTAATAGAAGTGCTCACTGTACTATAACTGGCTGTGTATGGATCTGTCTCTACTATGAAATTAGAAAACAAACAGTGTCTTTGGTATTCTCAGGGTCTAGCACAGGGTTTGGAACAGGTTCTCAATAAATATCTCTCCTATGAAGAGGCTACAGACTGCCTATAAATAGAAGAAAATGCCAATTTCTAAAACTAGAGAATTAAACAGATTTAAGTTGGATGCAGATAAAGAAATGGAAAATAAGTCGAAGAGGAAAACTCTTGGCTCTTTCTTTTTTTTTTTTTTTTTTTTTTTTTTTTTTTTAATTTTTTTTTTCAACATTTTTTATTTATTTTTGGGACAGAGAGAGACAGAGCATGAACGGGGGAGGGGCACAGAGAGAGGGAGACACAGAATCGGAAACAGGCTCCAGGCTCCGAGCCATCGGCCCAGAGCCCGACGCGGGGCTCGAACTCGCGGACCGTGAGATCGTGACCTGGCTGAAGTCGGACGCTTAACCGACTGCGCCACCCAGGCGCCCCTCTTGGCTCTTTCTTAATCTGTAAATTATTTAAGGGCAAACATCTACCATTACTTTCCAATTCAGGATTTCTTACCTCCGTGAATACAGAGAAAATCATTATTTGAAATAGGGCCAGGTTCAGCAAAAGTCTTAAATTTATTTAGCCACTGTCGAGAAATGTAAAACTGAAGGAGACTTGGTTCCATTATGTTCAATAAATTTGATATCCTTCGTCTCTCTTTTTGTGCCTCTTCACTGCTCTTCCTATTAAGGACAATGATTCATTAAACTTAATATGCATTTTCCTCCATCCGATCAGTTGATGGATTTTTCGTCTTCCTTATTAGACTTAGCACACACAGTAATACTATGAATCTTATTAGGCTTGGGAATTATACAACAGAAATATATTTTGTATCACCCCACCCCTAGCCCCAACTACATTATATACCCCTAATGGGCACCACTGTATCAGAACTACTGGTATCTACATAACCACTGGTATACAGCTGGCGTTCAAATGTTTGCTAATAAAATCAACCTAAATAGTTCATCTACTTTCTTCTTTCAGTAGTTAGTAATCTTTTTACAAGATACTGAAAAATACCAAAGATCTATTTTTATAGTAATACCTCCTTTATTACTATTTTAGGAGAAAATCTGGTACTTAACTCCTACTGTCAGAGACTAATTTATTAAAACCAATCTTTCTAAAACAAAATATATTCATTTACCTTTCAACTAAATGATTTAACATTTTCTTAACAAAAGATCATTCTGCATGCAACCTTTCACTTTACTTACAAAATGAAATTAGAAAAAAACAATTTCTAATCTTTACTCAGCAATACATCTTGAAAGTCTTAGAAGTAAAAACCCCAAAGTGAGATGTTCTTTCATATTTGTCAAAATAATCTATCCATGAGAGTTACTTCCTTACCTATAGAAAAGAACATAAGCTTCTGCATTTTGTACAGTAGATTCTGAAACTTCAGTGACACTCTGATCATCAAATTCATACCAGAGATTATTTAAATTGTTTCGGCAGTAGGCAATATAGTGTCCACCTGAATTTGAGTTGAAAAAATTTAAATAATTTCAGCAATACAAGATTAACACAAGAATTAAAGTACTTTTTGAATCCTCAGTTCCTAGCAGAGACAGAGATATAGCAAGAACTATGCATCTATATTTTTTCCAGTATGTATCCTCACCATCACCACCTGAGGAAATGAAAACAAGGACAAAAATGTAATCTTAAAAAAAGTGAAAAATATAATCTTTTTATTTATTTATTTTGAGAGAAAGAGAAAGTGCAGAAGCAAGGCAAGGGGAGAGAGGGAGAGAGGGAGAGAGGGAGAGAGGGAGAGAGAGAGAGAGAGGGAGAGGGAGGGAGAGAGAGAGAGAGAGAGAGAGAGAGGGGGAGAGAGAGAGAGAGAGAGAGAGAGAGGGAGAGAGAGAGAGAGAGAGAATATGAATCTCAAGCAGGCTCTGTGCTATTAGCACAGAGCCCAACGTGAGGCTTGATCTCACGAACTGTGATCATGACCTGAGCTGAAATCAAGAGCCAGATGAGCCACCCTGGTGCCCCCCAAAAATGATCATGTTAAAGTCCTTAATATTAAGCTTTATACAAAATATTTCTAGTATTCAAAACTTCATAGCAAAATTATTCAATTACCTAAAATTTTCAGACCTGTTTATAACAACCAAATTAAAATAAAACTAAAAAATAAAAATCTATTTTTACATTTCTTTTATTTAATCAGGTCTTATTTAACAGATCAATGCAGACCGTTACTTTTTTTCCCCCCTGATCTAGACATATGTCAAACCTACATACTTACTACTTGCAGTTCCATGATGACAAATGACTGACAGAAGATCATAGGTAACAATCTGAACTGGACTATCTTTTGCAAGAAATGGCTGAAGATCCAGACCTTCCAGTGGAAATGAAACATGGGTACTGATTTTGGTGGAAAACATCAGTTCATGTCTGAATCTTTTAAGATGGATGCATAAAATCTAACAGAGAAAGATAAGATTATTTAAAATTCTATTGTTTTATATACTAATAAAGGAATCTATTAAATATAGGTATTGAATTAAGTGTCAAGGTTACACATCACCCTACAATGATGATAACCTGATTCTAAACACATCAGAATATGGAAATGGTGAAACCTGGTACTTCCTAAGTTCAAACCTGCTGGCTTTTCTAATTTTATATTATACCTGCAAAATCCTATACTGTCTGATTAAATTGTGTTCAACACAGTTTTACAGATAAGGGCACTTAGTTGGTATGTAACTGAGTATTTTTTTTAAGTTTATTTTGAGAGAGAATGCAGTAAAAGCAAGCAGAAGAGGGGCAGAGGAGAGAGAGAATCCCAAGCAGGCTCTGTGCTGTCAGTGCAGAGCCTGACATGAGGCTCCATCCCATGAACCATAAAATCACACCCTGAGCTGAAATCAAGAGCCAGCTGCTTAACCGACTGAGCCACCCAGGTGCCCCATAAGTCAGTATTTTAAAAATGAATAATCCTAATAGGGTATATGAACATAACAATTGGTCAACAGAACCACTCCGTTCTTCAACCATGCTACACTGTATTATGTTAATGTTTTATGTTCCTGTAACACAAAATGAACTTAATTCTAATAAAGCCCATACCTCAGGAAATTTTTGTACTTTACAAAACTTTACTCCATTCCTTAATCTGGAAAGAGGAAAAAAAAAAACAAATTTAAGTAAACCTATTTCCCATATGAATCTACAAAGTATTTTTAATTTTTTTTTTAATGTTTATTTCTGAGAGAAAAAGAGACAGAGCACAAGCAGGAGAGGGGCAGAGAGAGGGAGATACAGAATCTGAAGCAGGACGCAGGGCTCACTCACAAAATGTGAGATCATGACCTGAGTCAAAGTCGGACACTTAACCGACTAAGCCACCCAGGTGCCCCAAAGTATTTGTAAATATACAGCAAAATATTTTAGAAAACATAGGGACAAAATATGCTCACTACTGAATTATATGCTAGCTACCCATTTAAAAATACATACTAATGACAACAAGGCTATCATTCAGAACAGGAGAGGAAAAAAAAGAGAAAAGAGAAAAATGAAGAAGAAAAAAAATACTAATGAAACATTGGAGTCTCTTAATTAAAAAAAAAATAAGCTGTCAGTAATAACAATTCAGGGAGTTAGTTCTTTGAGGAAAAAAAAATTTTATGTTTATTTACTGAGAGAGAGAGAGAGAGACAGCAGGGGGAGGGACAGAGAGAGAGAGAACAAGAGAGAGAATCCCAAGCAGGCTCCAGGACTAGATCTCACAAACTGTGAGATCATGACCTGAGCCAAAATCAAGAGTTGGATGCTAAGCCAACCCAGGTACCCTGAAAATTATTATTTTTTTACATTTGTTTATTTTTGAGAGAAAAAGAACATGCACACACATTAGGGACAGGCAGAGAGGGGGAGACAGAGGATCCAAAGCAGACTCTGAGCGAACAGCCATGTGGGGCTCAAAACCACAAACCATGATATCATGACCTAAGCCGAAGTCAGACACTTAACTGACTGAGCCACCCAGGCACCTCCTGAAAACTACTTTTTTAAACAAATGTGCTACTGTCTATGGCCTGGCTATGCCTTTATAACATCCAGATATCAAGTAAAAATGAGTAAAATAAAATCTCAATATATTATATTGGCCAATATTTTATTTATTTATTTTTTTTATTTATTTTTGAGACAGAGAGAGACAGAGCATGAACGGGGGAGGGGCAGAGAGAGGGAGACACAGAATCCGAAACAGGTTCCAGGCTCTGAGCCGTCAGCACAGAGCCTGATGCGGGGCTCGAACTCACGGACCGCGAGATCATGACCTGAGCCGAAGTCGGCCGCCCAACCAACTGAGCCACCCAGGCGCCCCAAATTTTATTATTATTTTTAATTGAGGTATACTCGACAGATAACACTGAATTAGTTTCAAGTGTACAATATAATGATTCAATATTTGTACACTTTGCAAAATGATCACTATAGTAATTTTAGATCACATCATGTGTCACCATATATAGTCACAAAATGTTTTTTCTTGTGATGAATGAAAACTTTCAAGATCTACTGTCTTAGAAAATTTCAAATATGAAATACAGTATTATAAACTATAGTTGCTATGGTGCACATTATATCTCCATGACTTAATTTATAACTGGAAACTTATACCTTTTGATCCTCCTCACCCATTTTTCCCACTTTCCAATCCCATTCTGGCAATAGAATCTTTACTCTTAAATGTAGAAACAAATAACTTGAATTAAAGGGTGGTTAATATTAATGAGTATTAATATATACTTGACAGGTATCTACTTTGGATTTGGGGCAGATGCAAGGTTCTTTTCCACCTTCACTAGTATCTTTTTCCTAGTTCATGTTGCTTTTCAAGGAAAGTTGCCCCTCCAGGCCAAATCCCTCTTCATCTATTAGCTACAGCTTCAAGGAGACAAACTAATAAATACTTCCCAATTCATAAGAGGTGTATGTTTTTCTAGAAAGTACAAAACAGCTTTTAATCCTTACTGACCAAACAACATACCATTCCTTTTTGGCATGACGAGAACCAATAGCTACAGATCAACACTTCCCTGGAGTTATTGCTAAACAGTAAGATGTTTGTTATTATGAAGGTTCTAGTTCTTATTAGGATCCCATTATTTTTCTCTTACAGAAATTCAGACAAATTTCTCAGTTCACACAAACATATCTGCCTTCAATCCTCCAATTACTTTTCTAACTTTGCACCACAAAGGCTTAAAAGCTTGAGTTTATTATAAGACTTTTAAAAGGCAGCTAGTAGTAGATGTAAAGAAACAATACCATACTTTTCTTAACTTTCTATTCTGCCATCATACAACAGGTAACATCAAAGTTGGTATAACCTTTCTGAATTTTATACAGATTTGAAACTATGTGCCTTTATAGTCACTTTGACATCCTGAATCTAGCCTGTTCATCCAGAAGAGAATATTGCCCTATTTATGATGGCAAACTCATATAATGAAAATGTGTATTATACATCATAATATATGTTTTATACCATATTTAGAAGATGTTTTATGCAAAATTATATACTTATTTTATATCTCAAAATACATACAAACTTTCACATCTTAGATAAGCCTATTAAATTTGTTAAACTTTTACCTCAAATTTGTTTTACAGAAGAGCCAGTCTCTCTATTTTTACTAGAACAAAGCTTATTAGCCTTTATTTTTCTAAATAAGGTGCAAAATTAACTCCACATACCTAATTCAAGTGACCAAGAAAAATATCATTTATAATACAAAACATGCGATTCAAAGCACTATCAATGACACTTACTTTTTGCATTTTTCACAACTGTACATATTGTCACCTGGAAATAGAACAGATCTGGTCATTCCTCTCAAAATAAAAGTAAGTTACTGTATTTTTTTTTGGTTCTGCAATTCTTTGACTTTGCCATATGCTGATTTTGCAGCACAGTAACACAAAGCTCACATTTTTTAGTCTCTGCTCAAGAATCAATTCATGATGTTTACCTTGCCTAAAATACCCTCTCCTTTCTCTCTTTTCAACCTTGAAGGCCTGTATCAAAAAAATACCCTTTCCTGACTTTACTGACTGCCTGTTATATATTCCAGCAAGGTGCTGAACCCACAAAAACAGTGGAAAATCTTAAATATTATGGACGAATTCAGAGTACTCCTGATATACAACATTTATATGGGTTGAATTCCCTTCTTTGAATCCCTCACCATATTGTCTTATACTACAGGAATTTGTATCAATCATTTCAGGATATGATATATGTTATTTATATTTATATTGCCATGGTAGATATTGGCAACTATGATGATGATATATATGGGCAAGTACTGTTTAAGCCACCTTAAAACTTAGCTTTTATAAACACATTTTATATTTAGTCCCACTAGTATTTTAGATGACTCAAAACAATTTAGCCATAGTTGAAGACTATTTCATATTTCTTACCTTTTAGTTCATCTCTGGCAAAGAAGGCAGCAAGACAATCTTGCAAGGTTACTACTGGACCCCAAAACCAGCTAGGAACACATGAGACAACAAACCTGAAACATTATTGATAGAAGAAAAAAAAAAAGGAAGTGTTCTGCCAGTACAGCAGAAACAGCAGCTATAACATTCAATTAGTACAAAGAAAATGCATACATACCTCTTCACATATTCCATGAAAAAAGCTATCCACCCTTGTGGAGCATATGCTTCGCCACATGATCCTGCTTTGACTATAGAAGTTGGGTGACTGGATGAATGCAGCTTAGCAAGGTCTTCCTTGCCAGGAATTGGCAAGGACAGATCTTGAAAGGTCTCGAGGGTTACAGACACCTAAAATTGTTTCGTGTTTAAAATGGGATGAAAATAATCCAACACATTTATGAGAACAAATCTTAGACTGCAAAGCAATTTATAAGCAAAAAAACTCCCAAAATATCAGTAACAGTAATAGCAATGGCAAAAACACTTGCTCTGTACCAGGTGCTGTTCTAAATTTAATCTTCACATAAATCTTATGAAGTTACTACTAACATTCCCATTAATCAAGGACACTGTGGCATAGAAAAGTACATCCAGCCACTGTAGCTTGAGCTCCAAACTCGTAAGAACTATTACTGCATTTGTTTTTGGAAATGACGTCTCATGATGGTTTTTAAAAAGATGTAAAACTTGGCATGTAACTTTTAAAAAGCTGAAAACAATTCAAGATAATCCCATTTAAATATTTGGTACCCAGGGGCACCTGGGTGGCTCAGTCAGCTGAGCGTCCGACTTCGGCTCAGGTCATGATGTCACATTTGTGAGTTCAAGTGCCACGTCAGGTTCTGTGCTGACAGCTCAGAGCCTACAGCCTGTTTCAGATTCTGTCCCCCTCTCTCTTCCTCCCCTGCTCATGCTCTTTCTCTCTCAAAAATAAATAAACATTAAAAAATAAAAATAAAAAATATTTGGTACCCAAACAGCCTACATTAAAATGATGTAGCTCTTAGATTTGACTTAAGATCCTACCACAATAGCTGAAAACTTACTTTTGAGGGTTTTTTTAATAAGTCATTTTATATTCCTTAATTCATTACTGCACTGAAACAAAACCACTCTTAAGAAAAGCTCAAAGAAACTCATAGATTTAGGGAAGATTAAAGAACTCATGATTTTAACTTATGCTCTTATGCATGAATCTGACACTACCTGTATTATCTGAGCCGTAATCTTAACAAAAGAAAATATTTATAAGCCATACCACCAAATGTAGAAGATACACTCACAGCCTTGTGCCTGTGAACAGCAACAGTTTCCCAGCATATGAATTTTATCAACCTTGGGAGGATATGCATGTGTTACCATTTATTGTTGCTGAGCAACATATCACCTTTCCATGTGACCAGAGATGAACAACAGAGTTAATTCTTGCTAATGCATGCCTGTCCAATGACAGGTCAAGACCCATCCTTTCAAACTGATGTTGCTACTACTTCCAAAAAATAAATTCTACTCCTAGAATCAATTTATGCTGATGTAAACATAAGAAATACATGTATAACCATAAGTCGCAAGGAGAAAAAATTAAACTTTTCATCCCATTTGTCAGGGTTTTTTTTTTTTTAAGACCATTTGACAGAAATTCCCTGCATATTATAATTCCCTCATACTCACCCTGTCACAAGTCAGACACTGCACTGAACTAATAATTGTTCCGTCAAATATGTCTGAAATAACACTTCGGTATTTCTTATGCTGTTTTTTCCTCTTTGGAGATGATGCAGATTGAGCTAGGATTGAAAAACAAGTGAAGAACATTCTTTTAAAAGGTAGGTCCTTTACCATTTTCTCTGGAATCCTTAACAGTAAAATTTACTATCCTAAAGTAACTTGTCAAAGTACCATTCAAGAGAATTACTTTAAAAAAAAAATCCCAAGGACGCCTGGGTGGCTCAGTCAGTTAAGCATCTGCCTCTAGATTTCGGCTTAGGTCATGATCTCACATTTCAGGAGTTCAAGCCCCACTTCAGGTTCTGCACTAACAGTGTAGAGCCTGCTTGGGACTTTGTCTCTCCCTCTTTCTCTCTGCCCCTTCCCCACTCATGATCTCTCAAAATAAATATATAAACTTTTTTTTAAAAATCCCAAAAGAAACCAAGATGAAATAGAAGAGAGGTTCAGTCTCTCCAGCTTGACTTCAATCAGAAGAGTTTTGCTTTTCCTTGTTTTTGCATCCAATAAGGTATTATTTGAAAAAGGGATTTTATGGGGCGCCTGGGTGGCTCAGTCGGTTAAGCATCCGACTTCAGCTGGGGTCACGATCTCGCAGTCCGTGAGTTCGAGCCCCGCATTGGGCTCTGTGCTGATGGCTCAGAGCCTGGAGCCTGCTTCCGATTCTGTCTCCCTCTCTCTCTGCCCCTCCCCCATTCATGCTCTGTCTCTCTGTCTCAAAAATAAATAAACGTTAAAAAAAAAAAAATTAAAAAAAAAGAAAAAAAGGGATTTTATAACTAAGTTTTGAGAGTTTTTTTTTATATATATACATTCTGAACAGATCCTTTGTGCACTTCCTGATTTACAAGTATTTTCTCCCAATCTTATCTTTTCAATCTCTTAATAGTGTCTTTTGCCAAGAAAATTTTTAATTGTTTCTGTTATGGATTTTTTTAAAACTTTGTCTTCTTTGCGCTTTTTTTTTTTTAATGTTTACTTATTTTTGAGAGAGAGAGAGAGCATGCACAAGCAGGGAAGGGCAGAGAGAGGGAGATCCAGAATCCGAAGCAGGCTCCAGGTTCTGAGCTGTCAACCGAGAGCCCATATGGGGCTCAAACCCATGAACAATGAGATCATGACCTGAGCCGAAGTCAGACATTTAACTGACTGAGCCACCCAGGCGTCCCTTCTTTTATGGATATTGCTTTTGATGTCTTAAAAAAACTATTTGTCCAACAAAAGGTCATGAAGACTTTCTCCTTCCTATGTTTTTTCCTAAGAGTTTTAGAGTTTTACATTTTGTAATACTGGAATTGTCATACATAGCCTAGTGGGAATGCAAAATAATACAGCTAAACTGGAAAACAATTTCATACAACATTAAGTATGAAACTAACATAAAACCCAATAACCTCATTTCTGGGTGTTTACTCTAGACAAATGAAAACTTATATTCACACAGAAACCTGTACACGAATGTTTATTGCAGCATTATCCACAACTGCCAAAAACTGCAAATAATTCAACTGTTCTTCAAAGTGAAAATGAATGAACAGCAGTATAATCACACAATGAAATAACTACTCAGTAATAAAAATAACTATTTAGACATGCAATGTGACTATATCTCAAATGCATTACAATAAGTGAAATAAGCCTGTTTCAAAAAACTATGTACTGTATGATTCTATTTATATGACATTCTGGGAAAGGCAAAACAATAGCAATAGAGAACAGATCAAAGGCCTAGGGTTTACGGAGGGGTAGGGGGATGATCTAATTACAAAGGGTAGTTATAAGGGAATTCCTTGGGGGTGTTGGAACTGTTCTATATTCTGTTTGTGTGGTGGTAACAAAAATCTATGCATGTGTTAAAATCCAGAACTCTACACCAAAAGAGTGAATTCTACTGTATGTAAATTTGTGCCACACACACACAAAAATTTCAAATCATGGTTATATAAAATTATGCTGTCAATTTTAAAGTACTAAATATTTCATAATTAACACTTTAAATTATCAAAACAAAGGAACCTGAATAACTGAAACTTCTACCTTTTTTGTGTGTGGGTGCCAATCCTGGCCACAAATTGCCTGATTTAGGAGGGCTTGCTGATAAACGTGGATTAACACCTTCATTTGATGGGAGGATCTGTGATGTAGACAGGTCATTCAAATGGACATCAGTAATATATTCTGTAATATTTAAAATTTGTATTATTACCTTAAATAGTAAAATTATCCCACTTATCAAATAATATTAATTAATTTAAAGGTTTCTTCATTTGAGATTTTAAACACAATTCCCATTAATAAATGTCAAGTGAAATATTTGATAGACAAAGTTCTTGCTAAGCAAAATAACAGTGATTTTCCACCTAGGAATCCAAATAATGTTTGTAACACATTACTGCGCTAGCAATTTAGGAAGTGAGCAGTGGTAACATAAAGCCAAAGAGAATTGTATTTGTTCTAATTTAGTATTTTTTAGTATTTATGATAGTTTTTAAAAAGCTTTGAAACTGTAGGAGAAAAAGATTATCTTCTCAAACTAACATAATAATCAAAATCTAAGAAGAAACTTAGCCAGAATCATAAATTATTTTATTCTTACTGTGATAAAAGGAAATACATCCCTTTATCAGAAAAGAACCTTTTTTAGAATGAAATTATGAATCAAGAAAATAAAAACTTCATGACCACTATCTTGACAGTTGTGCTGTTGGAGTCCTAGTATATATATACAATACAGATTTCAGGGCAAGGGATTGTGCTCAATAAGTATCTGAAGAAAAAAGAACTGTTCATAAGGACCCTGAAACTGAATGACTTCAGAGATTTTTCCAGATAACGCAAAGTAAGTCACCTTTATTATTTTCACATAAGCATTTCTCACGATTCCAACCATGACTAAATGAAGACTGCGTAATATTAGAGGGAGAAAGAGTAGGAGACTCACTCACCCTCTCTGAAGGGAATAAAGTTAGTATTATCAAGGTCAGGGAATAAAGTTAGTATTATCAAGGTCAGGGATTGGCAAATGTTTCCTGTAAAAAACTTGATAATAAGTCTTTCAGGTTTTGCATCCTATATACAGTCTTTGTCACATTTTTTAATCATGTCTTTGTAAAATGTAAAAGCTCAGATCCCTGATCTAGCTCATCAATTAGTCACCATGTATAAGAAAAAGCCTGCTATGGAGCAATAAAGAACCTTAACTAAGTCCCTTAATCAGGCTTTTGACAAGGGCGGGCTGAACAGCAGTCTACGGAAGCCTAGGCTGTCTTTCAATATTTACTGACCAAACAACTTCCAAAAGCATCTAAACTTCTAAAATAAGGCCACTGTAACTAAGGAGCCTAAAATGCTTTCCTGACTTCCCTGACTAGAACACCAATATGCACCACACACAGGTGAACCACTACTATGCCTGTGTTCAAGGAAATATCCTTTTCCTCAAGAAGAAATTTTGGGCTCATTCAATACATAAATAAATTGTTTACTAGTTTTATTCTTTTCAAATTACAAAAGATAAAATTTTATGTTACTTGTCTGCCACTTATTTTAAGATCAAAGAACTTAAACTTCTGATGGTTTTTAATGTGCTTTGGAAAATTAAGTATCACACTAGGCCAAGATAAATTAACTTTTGAAGAAATAAAGGTAAAATGCAAAGCAATCTAACCTAATTATCTTTCATCTGGCCACTTGCTCTTTTCAAAAAAAAAAAACAAAAAACAAAAAAAAAAACACTAGTATTCTGGTAATAATCTATCATAACAGGATTCATTATAGTTAAACTGCTATATCAAAATATATGCCAAATATTTCATAGCTGATAGTATTCCAATGACAGTAGTCTAAATCTAAAAGTGTGTAAGATTACAGAATTGTAATTTGAGTTATTTTGCTTTTTCCCCAGGATCTTAACAGAATCCACATAAAATGACATTAACTTAATATTCTACATGCAAATATTGCTAAACTCTACTACTTAGCCCAAAAGTAACAACTATTTTATTCCTGCTTTCTTCAAACTTGATCATAATCCTGCACATAAAATATTAAGCTAATCAGTCTATTTCATTTTTTATGCTAAATACAGACTGGGAACATTAACATGTAAACTAGAAATAAGTCTGATTTCACTCACAGGCCATGCTAATTTTCTCTCCAAAAATCAGAAAACAGTGAAATTACAAATATAATACAAATAAATACAAATATGCTATCTTGTACACATTGTCTACAAAGGAAACACTATCATTTTCCAATTATTAAATTGTCACCTGAAGCTCTGCTGTGTATTTGCACTTTGACAGTTTCCTGGTTGTTCAAGTCAACTGCTTCAGACACAGAGTCTCTGTCTTTATCTAACTCTCCTTCAGAATTTACTTTATTAATCTTATTGCACATCTTCTCTTTTTGCCAATCTTTTGACATTTCTGAATTGTTCTCATCATCCTGAATTAACATTGTTGTTTCATTATTATCTTCAGAAAAGCCTTTAGACCCATTTTCATTTTCTGCTTTATCACTGCTGCTACAAGATTCACAGGACTGAAAATCTACATCTGACTGGCTCTTGTCCTCTTCCATGGTCTCCTCAGTCGTTATAGTTTGAGGATCCTCCTCAACCTCCATGACCTGTTCTTTTAATTCTTCATGAAGCAAATCCATTAAACACCGAAGGAATTCTTGAGCATCCTAATATATAAACAACACATATTACCACTTCATTAAAAATATGTGTATGTAGAAACTTAAGAAAAAATATACAAAATGTGCTTCTCAACTGATTTCTAAAGGTGTAGTGTTATACTGAGGAAACACCAGTTAGTAGAACATAAGGCCCTGAAGAAGTAATAGGAAGCACTGAGTTCTAAATAATTATATAAATAAAACAAAAGTAATTTAAAAACTGAAGATGATCTGGAGGTCAGCTTTTAGTACTGCTGCTATTTTTTAAAAATGAAGAGGCATTAAAAAAACACAACTGGATTTGCCTCATATGACAATTAGAATTCAGAGATGTCCTAAATTCAAATATTTTATCATTTTGGCTTAAAATTAAAGCTTTCCAATCTTGTACTACATCTCAAAGAAAAATCCTTAATCAACCTGGAATGCTTTTTGAAAATTTGTGGGTACAGAGATGTGCAAAATGGGTGAAGCAAAGTGAGAAGCACAGGCTTCCAGTTACATAATGAGTAAGTCACAGGGATGAAAGGTACAGCAAGGGAATATTACTAGTGGTATCCTAATAGTGTCATATGGTGATAAATAATAGCTACATAGTAGCTATACTTGTGGCAAGCATAACATGATGTATAAAATTGTGGAATCCCTATGCTGTACATCTGAAACAAATGTAACATTATGTGTCAACTATACTTCAATTTAAAAAAAGAAAAGAAAGAAAGAAGATACAAATTTATAAATTTATAGACCAACTCACATCTAAGAAATCAGTCTCTGGTGTCTGTGCACCAGAAAAAATTAACAGGGAACAGGTATTATTTTGAAAAAGAAAAATATGCGAGGGTTAGGTGTTAATATCAAAGGAATATATAAAGTTACAATAATTGAAACTGCCATTGGCACCACTTCAACAAAACACAGATCAATGCAATTAATCAGAAAGCCCAGAAACAAACCCTATAAAATATTAATGTAAGCATAAAAACTAAAAAAGAAGAAATTTCTAAAATCAGAAAAGAAAATTCTTCCAAATCTGTAGTCTGGTACAATTAGTTAGCTATTTGTGAAAAAAAAAAAAATGAAATTTGCACTGTAACACAAAATAAATGACAGATGCAGAGAAGAATTAAATTTTTTTTTTTTTTAAATTTTTTTTTTTTTCAACGTTTTTTATTTATTTTTGGGACAGAGAGAGACAGAGCATGAACGGGGGAGGGGCAGAGAGAGAGGGAGACACAGAATCGGAAACAGGCTCCAGGCTCCGAGCCATCAGCCCAGAGCCCGACGCGGGGCTCGAACTCACAGACCGCGAGATCGTGACCTGGCTGAAGTCGGACGCTTAACCGACTGCGCCACCCAGGCGCCCCAAGAATTAAATATTTTAAAAATTAAAGCATAAAATATAGTTGAAAATTTATCTTTATATGTGTAACTTTTTGAAGCTAAAAGCATTAGAATAGAGACGTATTTATGCACTCCAAAATTTAACAATTTCTAGAAAAACATAAAATTATGAGAAAGGTGGAAAAATATAAGCAGAAAAATGACAATAGGCTATTATTGTCAGTAAATAAACAGACAAGAAAGGATGACCCAAGACAATGGACAAATAAATTATAAAGGAAGAAATACAAAAGGCTCCATAAAAGCATAATGCATAATGGCATTTTTCAAACTTATTAAACATTAAGATTGTGAATGAAAAAGAATGAAGACTTACCTGCTGAGAATACCCCCGAAATGTTGGATTTACTGTCTTAATTCCTTGAAACAGAGTAGTAGGAACAACGGATCCTGGCCTGAGGAAGATAACATTTTTAATGAGAAATCTGTGATGAATGAAATCTAAAATTTTTACTTTTTATTTTAGTAAGTAACAATCAAGAATTCAAGCTGTAGGGGCACTTGGGTGGTTCAATCAGTTGAGCGTCCAACTTCGGCTCAGGTCATGATCTCGCAGTTTGTGGGTTTGAGCCCGCGTCAGGCTCTGTGCTGACAGCTCAGAGCCTGGAGCCTGCTTCGGATTCTGTGTTTCCCTCTCTCTCTGCCCCTCTCTTCCTTGTGCTCTGTCTCTCTCTCTCTCAAAATAAATATTTTTTAAAAAGTTAAAAAAAAATAATTCAAGTTGTTAATGTGTTTCACAAAGTCATTAAAAATTGCCCAGTGTTATGTTTCATAGGCTCACCAGAATAGCTTTATATTAAGATATACTTAAGACAATTAAGATATATTTTATAGCTCTCGATCCTAATGAAATGATCATGCTCTATTTTTCAAAAACAATTACAATTACTTAAAACAAAATTCTAATTATTTTAAATTCCTGGGATAATTGGGGCGCCTGGGTGGCTCAGTCGGTTAGGCAGCCGACTTCGGCTCAGGTCACGATCTCCCACTCTGTGAGTTCGAGCCCCGCGTCGGGCTCTGTGCTGACAGCTCAGAGCCTGGAACCTGTTTCAGATTCTGTGTCTCCCTCTCTCTCTGATCCTCCCCCGTTCATGCTCTGTCTCTCCCTGTCTCAAAAATAAATAAACGTTAAAAAAAAAAAATTAAAAAAAAAAAAATTCCTGGGATAATTAAGATAAATATACCTAGTACATTATCTAAATTTTTGAATTCTGGTTTTTTTACTTGAGTATAATTGACATAAATAAGATTTTAATTTCTTTTTAAGTAGACTTCATGCCCAATGCAGAGCAAAATGCAGAGCTTGAACTCACCACCCTGAGATCAAGACGTGAGCTGAGATCAAGAGTCAGACACTTAGGGGTGCCTGGGTGGCTCAGTTGGTTGAGCGTCCAACTTCAGCTCAGGTCATGATCTCACAGCTCGTGAGTTTGAGCCCTGCGTCGGGCTCTGTGCTGACAGCTCAGAGCCTGGAGCCTGCTTCGGATTCTGTGTCTTCGTCTCTCTCTGCCCCTAACGCACTCACATTCTGTCTCTGTCTCTCTCAAAGATAAATAAACATTAAAAAAAATTTTTTTTTAAAAAGTCAGACACTTAACCAACTGAGCCACCCAAGTACCCCAGATATTTAACCACTTTTAGAATTCTGTACTGACACTTCTGAAGTCTGATAAACTTTCAGGAATTTTAAGTTTAAAATACATATTCAGGGCAAAGAAGCTTAAAAAACAGCAGTTAAGGGTTAATTCTAGCTATAGAGTCTGTAGCAGCACTGGATAACACTCAATAGGGATAAATGACAATGGAGGATTCTGGCTCTTTTTTTATTTTTTTTTTATTTTTATTTTTTCAACGTTTTTTATTTATTTTTGGGACAGAGAGAGACAGAGCATGAACGGGGGAGGGGCAGAGAGAGAGGGAGACACAGAATCGGAAACAGGCTCCAGGCTCCGAGCCATCAGCCCAGAGCCTGACGCTGGGCTCGAACTCACAGACCGCGAGATCGTGACCTGGCTGAAGTCGGACGCTTAACCGACTGCGCCATCCAGGCGCCCCTTGGCTCTTTAATGTTCATAGCCCCAAAGAACTCATTAAAATCATACTCTTTTTTTTTTACATGAAAATAAACTCAAAATGGATTAAAGACCTAAATGTTAGACCTGAAACAATGAAATGCCTGAAAGAAAATACAGGCAATAATCTCTTAGACATCACCCTTAGCAACATATTTAGGGATATTTTTCCTCAGGCAAAGGAAACCAAAGAAAAATAAACTATTGGGACTAAAGTAAAAAGCTTACACACAGCAAAGGAAATCATCAACAACAACAAAAGCAGCCTCATAAATGGGGGAAGATATTTGCAAATGATCTATCAGATAAGGGTTAATATCCAAAATATATAAAGACATTATACAATTCAACACCAAAAAAAAAAAAAAAAGCGATCTAAAAGATGGGCTGAGGACTAATCAGAATGGCTAGTATCAAAAAGACAAGAAATAACAAGTGTTGGCAAAGATATGGAGAAGAGGGAACCCAAGTGCACTATTGGTGGGAGAGTAAATTGGTACAGCCACTCTGGAAAACAGCATAAAGGCTCCTCAAAAAATTAAAAACAGAAATAACATATGACTCAGCAGTCCCACTCCTGGGTATTTACCCAAAGAAAATAAAAACACTAATCCAAAAATATATAGGCACCCCTATGTTTACTGCAGCATTATTTACCATAGCCAAGATACGGAAGCAACCTAAGTGTCCATCCACAGATGAATGGATCAAGATGGTATATATACAATGGAATATTTGCTCAGCCATAAAAAAGAGTAAGATCTTGCCATCTGTGACAACATGAACGGTCCTCGAGTTTATTATGCTAAGTGAAATAAGTCAGAGAAAGACAAATACCGAATGATTTCACTTATATGTAGAATTTAAGAAACAAATGGACAAAACAAGCAAAAAAAAAAAAAAAAAAAAAAAAGGCTCTTAAACACAGAGAACAAACTTGTGGTTTCCAGAGGTTAGGTGTGTGAAGAGGATGAGCAAAATAGATAAAGGAGATTAAGAGGTTCAAACTTCAAGTTATAAAATACGTAAGTCACAAAGTGAAAAGTCAAGCATAGAGAATATAGTCAATAATATTCTAATAACATTGTATGGTGACAATGGTGACTACACTTACCATAGTGAGCATTAAGTAATGTATAGAATTGCCCAGTCAATATGTCACATACTTGAAGGGCACCTGGGTGGCTAGGTTGGCTGAGTGTCTGACTTGGTTTCGGCTCGGGTCACGATCTCACTATTTGGGGGTTCAAGCCCCACGTTGGGCTCCACGCTCATAGTGCAGAGCCTACTTGGGATATTCTCTATCTCTCCCTGTCTGCCCCTGGCCACCCCGCACCCCCCCCACCCCGCCCACACGCATGCCCTCTCTCACTCTCAAAATGAATAAATGAAAGTTTAAATTTTTTTTAATGTTTATTTATTTTTTTGAGAGAGAGAGCATGAGCGGAAGAGGGGCAGACAGACAGGGAGACACAGATTCCAAAGCAGGCTCCAGTCTCTGAGCTGTCAGCTCAGAACCTGACATGGGGCTCAAACTCACGAACTGTGAGATGTGAGACCATGACCTGAGCCAAAGTTGGACACTTAACAGACTGAGTCACCCAGGTACCTGTAAATAAATGAACGTTTAAAAAAAATGTTATATACTTGAAACTAAGATAACAATGTGTATCAATTACACTTCAATTTAAAAAAAAAAAAAAAAAGCCATTTTCTTTTCCTAGCATGTTAAAATCAAAATAGTAACAAATTTTTGTTTGACTTAAGAGATGCTTAGTAGGGGGTAAAATATCTCAAAGAAAACTGAGGCACTTAGGAATAGGGGAATGTTAAAACTTTAAATACTGAAATTTTTACATTACAAATCAAGATCTCAAAAGTCTTGTGAGGTTTTAAAAAAAAAAAAAAGCTTTATGATTGTTTTCTTTACAGATAAGGTTGAGCAGTTAGGACTAATGGTAAACACAATTTTCTGAATAATTCTAAAACAAAATTAGTAAAATATTACATTGAACAATTATTCTTCTAATGCTACACTTTACAGGAAATAAACATAAGCAGAAAAATGAACATTCACCTAAGTATTTATGGTCTGATTTTAGTGTTGTGAGAATGTCTACTCCTGCATTAAAATTCAAGTGTCAGTAATAGCAGCTTTAGCATTTCGACTTATCTGCAGTCCAGATACTTCATTTGGATGTTCAGTTTGAAACAGAACATACTGTAAAATGAACTTGTCTCAAATTTACTTTTTTTCAGCTCTATATATGTGCACCTATATCCTTTTAATATTTGATATTCATTTAAAAACGTAATAAAGAGGAGCACCTGGGTGGCTCAGTTGGTTAAGCGTCTGGCTCTTGATTTCAGCTCAGGTCATGGTCTCACGGTTAAGTGGATTCAAGCCCCACGTCAGGCTCCAACCTGACAGCACGGAGTCTGCTTGGGATTCTCTCTCTCTCTTGCTCTGCCCCTCCCCATGTGCTTTCTCTCCCTCAAAACAAATAAACTTAAAAAAATAATAATAATAAAGAGAATAAATACATTAAGTACATACCTGCTTTTATGCCACAGTTCGGTCATCAGTTTGAGATAACTTTTACAAATGGCTGGTTTCTTATCTGTTCGAGCTAGTCCTCCACAATCAAGAAAAAACTGTGTCAAAGGTGGGCTAATTCAAAAAAAAGAAAAATGTAAAAGTGGAATCAAAGCTTAATAATGACTGACTTCCGGTCATTCAATAAATTGGTAGCACATACAGCCCCATATCTATCATTTCTTTGCTCCCTTTTACAGCTTCACATTCACTTCTTCATATTCGTGTTCAACCCATTCAAATCAAATTTGACCCCACTGTATCAGACTCCTCAATGCTGCCAGATGCAGTCAACATCTTCCACTCCCTCTTAGTAGCATTTATTACAAGTGACCTACCCCTCATTCTTGAGCAACCATTCTCTTGAACAATGATGAATTTTTCCGTTTTTCTTTATCTCTGGCAACTCTTTCCCTTCTTTACTGTTCTTTTGACTCTTACCAGATATATAAATATCAAAGTCCCTCAGGACTGGATCCTAGGACTTTACCTCTCTTCCCTATATACTCTTTTCCTGGGGTGTCCTTAAATTTTCATGTTCATGCCAATGACAGTCAAACTTATGAAAGTCAAATATCTCATCTAAATTCCAGATTTATATCAAATATCCAAACTGATGGCTGTGCTGAGCATCTTAAATTTAACATGATCAAAATTTAACCTTCAAGTGAATCTATTCTTCCTCTAGGCTTCTACATCTCAGTAAGTGGTACTACTATCCATCTGGTGGCTCAGTTAGCAATTTGAAAGGCAATACCGTTGGGGTGCCTGAGTGGCTCAGTCAGTTAAGCATCCAACTGTGGATTTCAGTTCAGGTCATGTTCTCACAGTTCATGAGATCAAGCTCCATGTTGGGCTCTGTGCATGACAGGCTCTGTTTGGGATTCTCTCTCTCTGCCCCTCCCCCACTCACACACGTACTATCTCAGTCTCAAAATAAACATTAAAAAAAAAAAAAAGGCAATATTATCTTCTATGAGCATGATTAGCTGGAGGGAACCTCAGTGAATCTATTCAGTTACAGGAAAAAGACTGGGCAAAGGACCAAGCCCTGCCCTGCAATAAAGTGGCTATCCTATTCTGTGTCTCCCTGTCTCTCTGCCCCTCCCCCCACTCATGCTCTGTCTCTGTCTCATAAACAAACATTAAAAAAAAAAAAAAAAAGCTGGCTATCCTAAAAAGATATTCCATGCAAGTGAAAATGAAAAGAAAATATAGGTAACTATATTTACATTACACAAAGCAGACTTCATTTTTTTTAACTTTTTTTTTTTTCACCCCAGGAAAAGAGACAGAGCATGAACAGGGGAGGGGCAGAGAGAGAGGGAGACACAGAATCGGAAGCAGGCTCCAGGCTCCGAGCCATCAGCCCAGAGTCCGACGCGGGGCTCGAACTCACAGACCGCGAGATCGTGACCTGAGCTGAAGTCGGACGCTTAACCGACTGAGCCACCCAGGCGCCCCCACAAAGCAGACTTTAACTCAAAGCTCTAAAAGATATAAAGAAGGCCATTATACAATGATAAAGGAATTGAGTCATCAAAAAGGATACCATCTATAAATATGCACCCAACATAGGGGAGCTAAATAAACAAAGCAAGTATTAATAGATATGAAGGGAGAAATAAACAGCAATACAGTAACAGTAGGGGACTTCAATACTCATCTCCAACAATGGATAGATCTTCCAGCCAGAAAATCAATAAACACTGGACTTAAACTACATGTTGGACCAGATGGACTCAATAGATGTCTACAGAGCATTCCATGCTGCCCCTACCTATTCTGTAAAAGTATGATTAAGAAACAAAAAATCTAGGGGCACCTGAGTGGCTCAGTTGGATGTCTAACTTTGGCTAAGGTCATGATCTCGTGGTTCGTGGATTCAAGCCCCGCATTGGGCTCTATGCTAACAGCTCAGAGCCTGGAGCCTGCTTGGGGTTCTGTGTGTCCCTCTCTCCCTGCCCCTCCCCCATTTGCGTGCTGTCTCTTTCAAAAATAAACATTAAAAAAAACCTGAATACTTTTTATTAAAGACTTTTCACCTACAGAAAAGTACAAAATATTTTCATAGCATCTCTGTAAGTGATTTGAGGAAGGGGCACCTGGGTGGATCTGTTGGTTGAGCATCTGACTTCAGCTCAGGTCATGATCTCCTGGCTCGTGGGTTCGAGCCCCATGTCAGGCCCTGTACTGACACCTCAGAGCCTGGAGCCTGTTTTCCATTATATGTCTCCCTCTCTCTCTGCCCCTCCCCCACTCATGCTGTTTCCCTCTCTCTCTCTCTCTCTGTCTCAAAAACAAACATTAAAAAAAAAGTGATCTGAGTAATTAGTTCAAGCTTCTCATTTTCTAGATGTTAAAACAAATAACTTGCTCAAAGGCACACAACTAACTAGGGTTTACACCAGAACCAGCAGTCTCAGGAAATACAGGCATGAATAATCCCACTGGGACAATGGATTAGTACCAACCCAGTTTCTTGCCTACTCTACCTTCAGGATTACTTAACAAGAAAGAAAAAAGAAACTTTTCAGGACATTTACATAGTTAATCCACAGAATCTTTTAAATGGGGTCATTTCAGAAAGTGAGAGGGAAGGAGAGGAATTCATTGAGGGAAGAAGGACAGCCAAGGATTTATGCGATCCTATTGGCTAGGGAAATTGAATAGAATTGTTAACTCTTTCTCATATTACTATTAGTATACTTCTTTCTTTCCTCCTCTGACTCATCTTTCTTTCTTTTTTTTTCCTTTTTTTTTTTTTTTTTTTTTTTAGCAAATTAAGAGCAGCATGATTTTCTCCCATCCACATACTAACCAGATCCGACCTGCTTAGCTTCCATGATCAGGTGAGATCAGGCACGTTCAGAGTGGTATGGCCACAGGTTACCAGCAGCATGGTTTTCTGCTCAAAGAGTGACTTTATTTTTTTTTTTCATTTAGAAACAGTTTTATTGAAGTATAACTGCCATATAAGAACTGTGATAAAGAGTGACTTTAAAAAGCTATACAAAATTAATTTCTATACTTACCAATTAGAAAGAGCCTGCAAAGCTGCATTCATATAACAAGTATTTCCAATATTTTTCAAACCTGTAAGACCTATTAAGAACAATCATAAATTATGTCATCACTCAATAATGCAGTGACTTAATTTTCTAAGTGTTTACTGAATATGTAACTATGTATGATACTTATTACAGTTCTCAAACTATGTTAAGAACACACAAAATAGGGGCACCTAGCTGGCTCAATCTGTGGAGCATGCAACCCTTGATCATAGAGTTGTGAGTTCAAGCACCACATTGGGTACAGAGATAACTCAAAATAGTTAAAAACTAAGGGAAAAAAACCACAAAATACATTATGGAAATACAAAATATCAACTTGAACAACTCAGAGGTCAGGATTCTACTGAAGTGTTAATTTTCAGATAATTATTTAAATAAACATTTAAAAAGTTAAAATTCCCTTGCATCAATTATAAAACACAAAATTTGTACTAAATTGTATATGGATAGTTTATACTAAGGGCTTTGGTAAAGTGATGCCAGAGAAACCAAGCATCACTCAAAAGTTGTCAGTCTGCTTTCCCTGCAAATACAATTGTACTAGGCCAAATTTTAGATTTTATTTATTTATTTATTTAGGCCATCAACATCTACAGAGTCTCTTTCACTTCTCGAGTTTGAAATTTTCACATTACAATTTCCTAAAGAAATGTGTAGTACCATAGAAAAGAGTGTTATATAGATTTTACCTCTTGCCTTAAGTTCATCTTCTTCTTCCACTTCTATGTCCAAATCATCAAATACAGCAACCAGAGGAGTTTTTAATGTTGCACTACTTGGTATTTTAAAATCCTTGATAACAGAAAAGACAGCAAATTTACATTTACATCTTGAAAGTAATGAGGATCTACACTAGGAAAGAGCATGTCACTCTATCTTTATTAAAAATGCACTTGAATAACAAAGCCACTTACGACTTTTCTGAATTGAAAAGTTAACAACTGGGGCGCCTGGGTGGCTCAGGCCAGGCTCAGGTCTGACTTTGGCTCAGGTCATGATCTCACACTTTATGAATTCAAGCCCCGCATCGGGCTCTGTGCTGACAGCTTAGAGCCTGGAGCCTGCTTAGATTCTGTGTCTCCCTCTCTCTCTGACCCTCCCCCCATTCATGTTCTGTCTCTGTCTCAAAAATAAATAAAAATTAAAAAAAAAAAAATTTTTTTTTAAAAAGAAAAGTTAACAGTTATCAGTTCAGTGAATTCCAATCCAATTCAGTGTTATCAAGCTAAAAAAAATCTAGGCACACATTCCTACACCATCTTTTCAGATTTTTCTAACTTTTACAGGAAGAAAATGCTAAAGTTTTTCTATCATAACACACCAACTTATCTGTAGACTTCTACAATCTCTCCTGATACTTGTTACCATACTTATTTTGCGTTATTTTATACATATGGAATAGTTCAGTTGTTTTAAATAGTAATAAAATATTCCAGAATTAATTTCCAAATATTGTCTTAACTCAAATGTTGCAACTGGTGACCTGTTCGTCAAATGCTAGCTCACACTTAAAAAAAAAAAAAAAAAAAAAAAAAAAAAAAACACATAAGAAAAACTTTGATCTAATATTTTAAAAATCAGGAGAGCTCATAGAAATATCAGATTCTGCAAGTTCTCTTTTAATATAAAACTGAACTACACTGAACCCATTGTGCAACTATCACTTAAAGGAGGAAACTGAACAGCAGCATGCACTTAGCATATGCTCTGACTCTCCAACTTATTCAGGCCTTATTCCACCTCTACAATGCATGCATATGCACTTTTCTACCTACCCACTTTATACATTTATTTTACTTTCCTGGTATCTGTAGATACTGAACATTTGAGCTGGCCCCATATTCTCACTTAATTGTATTTAAGTATAGAGGTTTTTAAAAAATCATTTAAGGGGCGCCTGGGTGGCTCAGTCGGTTAAGCGTCTGACTTCAGCTCAGGTCATGATCTCATGGTCCGTGAGTTCAAGCCCCACGTCGGGCTCTGTGCTGACAGCTCATAGCCTGGAGCCCGTTTCAGATTCTGTGTCTCCCTCTCTCTCTGCCCCTCCCATGTTCATGCTCTGTCTCAAAAATAAATCATTTAAAATTTTACCTGCTAGAAAAAATTTTTATTTAAGAAATCTTACTAATGACATTTGGTTTCCAATATTATTATTTTATAATTAATGTTCCAACAGCATTGAAATTTTATATTAAAAAATTGTACAAATAACTTTTTTTCTTCTGAGTAATTTTATTCAACAATGGGATCAGGAAGTTGCATGAAATTAAATTCATGCCTTTTATGTGTTATAAATATAACTCACAGAGAATTATTTACGAGCCATCAGAAAAATATCAGTATATTTATTCAATCAGATTCAACATTCATTAAGACATTCAACATTCATTCAACATTCTGCAAAATCTGGCAGAAATGGCAACAGACAACTGTTTTCTTTAGTCAGTGATGGTTACTTTGTCAATGTGTTTTTACTTGTATTTCCTTTTTGTGAACTATCTGCACTTATTCTTTCAACCACCTGAGTATTACCCTTATAAACTGTTACCGATTCCTTATGTGATTAAACTTTTAGTTACCACATTTTTGTTAATAATGCAAGTGTGTTGCAGAAAACTTACTTTGAAACTATCAAGGCATTAAAAACAAGACAAAAAAAACACATTTCTGAATGATAATATCAGTGGCAGAAATAGTAATGGTAGTTTGGTGATTTATCCACTACAGCCATTCAACTTTGAAATACAAAAAAATATAGCTTGTCTAAAATCTACTCATTTTAGTTACGTAATGTGTAAGACAAGCAAATTTATTTACACAAATGTGTACTATCAGAATGTGACACAAAGATATAATAGAAAAATGTTAAAAGTTGGTATCAAGGAAGACAAGTATAGAAATACAATGTGATTTTTTTGATACATGAGGGGAAAAAAACCTCACTAATGTGTTAATTAAACCATACAGAGCAAATGATAAGTACAGTAAGCTAGAAACCAACTCTTCTAATATTTTCATTTCCTTTCCCCTATTTTTATAGAACTAGAAAATTCTCAAAATTAAGTGATAAATCTTTGCAAGCCTACACATATTTTGAAACCAAAGATCAATGCTAAGCTTTAATATATCCTATTTGGTTTTCGATAAATTAGTAAAATGTTCTTAGTAATATTAATGGAGGTAGAAAGGGGAAAGAAATGAGGAAAAGGGAGCTGAATTTGTATTTGTAATTTCCTATCAAAAAAGGCCTGCCCCCTCTCCTAGAATCAGATTGCTAGAAAAATATACACTTTTTAAAGACAGTTTGTTAGGGTGCCTGACTGGCTCAGTTGGTTACGCAGCTAACTCTTGATTTCGGCTCAGGTCATGATCTCACAGTTTGGAAGTCTGAGTCCCACATCGGGGTCTATGCTGATAGAGTGGAACCTGCTTGGTATTCTGTCTCCCTCTCTGCACCCCCCCCCCCCACCACTGTGCTCTCTACATGTCTCTCAAAATAAACTTTAAAAAAAAGAAGTTTGTTTTTAAGTTTTAAAAACACAAAACATGCTTTTCCATCTTCAGACAGGTGAGCTTCAATCTTATTATAACATATCATTCTATAAAAGAGCAAAGGCTAGCCTCAGTATTGCAATCAAGAAAAAAGGCACATTACAGAAATATTTAAAGTATAAGTGAGGTAGAGTTGTTATACGTTTCAACTACGTGACAAATTCTAAAATCATACCTTTTCATACCTGAAAATATATGATATTTTAATTAAATAAAGTTTGATTATTACCTGGACACTATTTTCTTGGGTTTGGTGAAGTGGTCTTACATGAGGCAAAGAAGGATGAGTTCCTAATTTCCTATCCAAAAATACTTCTTTGCTGCAAGCATAACACCATACTCGAAGAGTAGTAAGGTTCACAGTAAGATAATGCTTTGTCTCCTATACAATTTCATAGGGGAGGGAGAAGAGGAACCAAAATTAGGTATAGTTGAAAACATTTCAAAAGATCATATAAGGGGATGCCTAACTGGCTCAGTTGGAAGAAGAGTATGTGGCTCTTGATCTTGGGGTCATAAGTTCAATCCCCCACACTGGGTGTAGAGATTACTAAAACAAAAACAAAAACAAAAACAAAAAAAACACTTTAAAAAAATCATATAAGATAAACTGCTGGCCTTTAATGAATAACAATATACTCCAAAGAGAAGAGTTAAAACTTGAACACCAAAAACATATTCTTTAACTATTAAAGTATAGTGAATAGTAACAATATATAACCCTACTCTAGAAATTATACTATTGTCATTTTTCACCACTGTTCAGCATAAAAATAAACATAAGACTAAGACTCTCCTTTGGAGTTAGCAAATAAGTATAATACAAGAAAATAATTGACCAAAGCATAGTAACTATTCTAAAAGATCATAGTAACTATTCAAAAGAATGAGTCAAATGATGTAAGTCAAAGCAAAAAACATCTCAAGCAATATGAATATATGATCTTGGATACATAAAACTCTGGCCTTTCTCAACCAGAGTTCATGGAGAGAATTTATGCCTACAGAAAATTATCTTAGTAACTATTTTCTCAATTCTCACAAGAATGGTACACAGCACTACCATTCTGGATGCACAAAATAGAAGTAAATTATGTACAATGATGCCTGAGGGCTTTGGAATATTCAGGCTTAATTAATTGTCTTGAGGAACCCTGACTGAGAACAATTAATGCTACAGAGACATCAATGTGAAAAAGACAGTTCATGCTCAAGAAACATATAGTTTAAAAAAAAAAAAAAAGATGGGGCGCCTGGGTGGCTCAGTTGGTTAAGCGGCCGACTTCGGCTCAGGTCACGATCTCGCGGTATGTGAGTTCGAGCCCCGCGTCGGGCTCTGTGCTGACTGCTCAGAGCCTGGAGCCTGTTTCAGATTCTGTGTCTCCCTCTCTCTCTGACCCTCCCCCGTTCGTGCTCTGTCTCTCTCGGTCTCAAAAATAAATAAACGTTAAAAAAAAAAATTTTAAAAAAAAAAAAAAAAAAAGAAAGAAAAGAAGCATACAGTTTAGAATAGAAGTTCTACTACACTCTACCATACCATACCATACCAGAATTACACACGAGCACCAAACAACCAGGGTGAAGTAGAAAGAGAACTCCAATTAAGATGTGCAGAAGGTAATATGAGTTGAGACTTAAAAGTTAGCCAGGCCCTATCATAGGCATAGGCATCCACTCTTGACTTCAATTTTCATATTCTCCTAAAATTCCAACTATCATCTTCATAAACCAGGAGGCAAATTTCTTAAATCATTACTCTCTTAATTACAATCTCAATCTAATATTAATCTTAGCAATTCCCCTCCCCACCTTTTAGAAAGTATAAGCAAAAGTTTAACTCCTCTTATATAAAAAGGGAAAATTTTGAATTACAACTTGAATTAATAATGTTGTATTTGCTTGCTTTCCCTTTCCTTCAGGCTCGCTTTAAAAAATATCTTGCAAAGGGGTGCCTGGGTGGCTCAGTCAGTTAAGCGTCTGACTTCAGCTAAGGTCATGATCTCGCAGTCCATGAGCTGTGCTGACAGCTCAAAGCCTGGAGCCTACTTTGGATTCTGTGTCTCCCCTCTCTCTCCGCCCCTCCCCCACTCACGCTCTGTCTCTCTCAAAAATAAACATTAGAAAAAAATTTTTTTAAATATCTTGCATAAAAATTTTCTATACACCAGGTGATATATGGAATTGCTAAATCACTATATTGTAACTAATATAATACTATATGTTAACTAACTGGAATTAAAATAAAAACTTAAGGAATGCCTGGGTGGCTCAGTCAGTTAAGTGTCTGACTCCTGATTTTGGCTCAGGTCACGATCTCACGGTTGTGAGATCGAGCCCCTGACCCCTGTGCATTGGGCTCAATGCTGGGTGTGGAGCCTGCTTGGGATTGTCTTTCCCTCTCCCTCTGCCTCTCCCCTGCTGAAGCACTTTCTCCCTCATCCCCTCCCTACGTTCTTCTCTCTCTCTCTCTCTCTCTCTCTCAAATAGACAGATAAATAAATAAATAAATAGGGGCGCCTGGGTGGCTTGGTCGGTTAAGCGTCTGACTTCGGCTCAGGTCATGATCTCACGGTCCGTGAGTTCGAGCCCCGCGTCGGGCTCTGTGCTGACAGCTCAGAGCCTGGAGCCTGTTTCAGATTCTGTGTCTCCCTCTCTGTCTGCTCCTCCCCTGTTCATGCTCTGTCTCTCTCTGTCTCAAAAATAAATAAACGTTAAAAAAAAAAAAAATTTAAATAAATAAATAAATAAATGGAAACTTACAAAGCAAGTAAATAAACACCAAAAAAATTTTCTATATACATACCTGAGAATGTATAGTGCTATGATCTACTTGTGATTCACCACAACCAACATATGAACATCTGTTCTATAATTATACAGAAAGAAAAATAAGTCATTTTATAACATGTGTAAATATACAACAGCATCACATTTACATTTACAATTAAGTTTTGATCATACGTTTTAACTTAATGACTAAATGACTTTCCATATTCATTTATTTTAACCAAATGGCATTAGGAACAGAGGAATAAAATGAGAATATTTCTAAATTACAAGCTATGTCACCTCTAATATAAGACAAGCATAAAATATTTTAGTGATTAGATGCAGAAATGATGATTCAAAGGGGCACATGCACCCCAACGTTTATAGCAGTGTTATCGACAATAGCGAAATTACGGAAAAGAGCCTAAATGTCCATCAACTAAAGAATGGATAAAGAAAATATGGTGTGTATGTGTGTGTGTGTGTGTGTGTGTGTGTGTGTACGTACGATCAAAATGAAATCTTGCCATTTGCAAAAACATGGATGGAACCAAAAATTACTATGCTAAGCGAAGTAGGTCAAAGAAAGACAGATACCATATGATTTCACTGATAGGTGGAATTTAAGAAACAAAACAGCTGAATATAGGGGAAGAGAAGGAAAAATAAAATAAAAACAGAGAGGGAAACAAACCATAAAAGATTCTTAAACACAGAGAACAAACTGAGGGTTGCTGGAAGGGTGTTGGATGGGGGGACAGGCTAAATGGGTGATGGCCATTAAGGAGGGCACTTGTTGGGATGAGCACTGGGTGTTATATGTAAGTGATGAATCACTAAATTCTACTCTTATAAACTATTATTACACTATATGTTAACTAACTTGGATTAAAATTTTAAAATTTTAAAAAATTTGGATAAAATTAAAAAAATAAGTCTCATAGAAATATATATATACACACACACACACACACACACATATATATTTAGTGATTTATTAAAACTCTGCAAAAGCACTGGAATTTAAAACCCAAAGTTTATAAAGTTTAATTTGTTATCACTAATCATCTTTTTTTAAAGCATGTTCATTTATGAAATCTGTTAAGTGTCAAAAAACTATTATAGTTATCCTTATTCAGATATAAATTTTTATAATACCAAAGTTTTGAAACATACGTACCTCCAAACATGCCCAAAGATTTGGTCCTCTGACTTTACAATCCTGACAAGTACCCTATAAAACAAAAATCAAATAGCATTATCATTATGTTGACACAGCCAAACACATACAATTGACTAATAATATTACATAAGAAATTGGAGGGGCGCCTGGGTGGCTCAGTTGGTTGAGCGTCCAACCTCAGCTCAGGTCATAATCTCGCAGTTCACAAGTTCGAGTCCAGATAGGGCTCTGTGCTGACAGCTTAGAGCCTGGAGCTTGCTTCGGATTCTGTGTCTCCCCTTTCTCTACACCACCCCCACCCTGCTTCTGCTCACGCTCTCTCTCTCTCTCAAAAGTAAATAAATATTAAAAAAATAATAAATTGGAGCCCATGAACACGGAGTATTACAGTAATTTATTTTAAAAAAACACACATTTGAGAGAGCAATGAATGATTTTTCTAAGCAAGGAAAAAACCCTATATCTTACATGAGATTTTTGCATTAAGTCTTCTTTCGTTATTTCACCAACTGAATCCAAATGTGGACAATGATTTTGAAAAGGTGACATTTTGTTAGTAACTTTTTCCTGTCTCCCAAGTATTTCCAAATGAGGTAACACCTATGGGAAAAACAACCAAAAAATGTTAATTAAAAAATGCTAAATATTAAAAATCATTAAAATAAAGGCTAAAATAATAAGCATGCATGTTTACAAGTCTACCCTAGTATATTTTTCAAATATACCTAGATTACTTTCATAATTTAAGTTAACATGTACACTGGAAATTTCTCCACAAAATTAACATTATATTGAAACTGATAACTATGTATCAATGTAAGTTTGTTTCTCCATTACTTTTGCTGCTTTTCCCCCTTTCTCCCATTTCATATTTTAGAATATAAATAAAAGGGAAAAAATTAAAGTTATTCAATTTAAGTACTTGTATCTTTTTTTTTCTTTTTTAAGATTAATCCTTAGACTGGAATAGGAATTAAAAGAACCATCAAATATAAACATTCATTTTCACACTAGCTGCAGCCCCTAGTGATGATATAAATGAAATTGTCTGGTATCTTAGCAATATACCAAGATGGTCACATACTAAAGTTTCTCAAGTTGGCACCACATTGATATTTTGGACCAAATACTTCTCTACTGTGGGGGTTTGCCCTGTGCATTGTAAGGTGTTTAGCAACATTCTTGCTTCAACCCATTAGATGCCAGAACACTCTCACCACTGCTTTTACAAGTACAGTATAAAATTATGCCCTCCGGGTCACCTGGGTGGCTCAGTCAGTTAAGCGTCTGACTTCAGCTCAGGTCATGATCTCACAGTTTGTGAGTTCAAGCCCCGTGTTAGACTCTGTGCTGACAGCTGGGAGCCTGGAGTCTGCTTCAGATTCTGTCTCCCTCTCTCTCTGCCCCTCCCCCGCTCATGCTCTGTCTCTTAAAAAATATATAAAATAAAATTCAAATAAAATAAAATTATGTCCTCAAAGGGACAACATTATCTCAGGTTGAAAACAACATCTTCACAAAATCCTTTCAGCAACCCTGACGCAGAGTACCATTATTATCTTAATTGCATATAAGACTAAGAGTAGACTGGCATAATGAACTCAAGGGGCTACTTTAAGGATGAAATGAGGTAGCACATGTCAAGTGTGTACATACACACACACAGTAGTACACATATGCATATAATTTTATTAGGCACTCTGCAGCATCCCTTTATGTACTTCTTTTTAGATGACCAGTAAGGTCTCATACCTCTCTCTCCCATGAGACCACCAGTTTAAGACTGAGGTAGTTTCCCACATCAATTACAACTTTCCTAATTATCTTCAGGAGTTTCCTCAAATTCCATTAAAATAAACAGAAGGCAAAATGTTTTGTAACCCCAATATACTTAACTTCTTCCAAGACATCACAATATTATAAATGTAATTTATGAGAATGATAGGAATACTATAATGTCACTAAATTTTATCTATCTCCCCTGCAGATCTTATGAATCATAGAGCTAACTGATTTACAGCATTCAACGCATAGAAATCTCACAACTGGTTCAAGTAAAGTGAGTGATTTCCAAGTAAAATCTCAAGTTTAAGTCAGTACTTCCAGATATTTCTTGGATGTGTACATTCTTAACAATAAGGTTTTTCATGCCTTTGGTTCATCCTTGGGGTTTGAGAACACTATTTTGGAAAAAATTAAGAAACTTACTAGGAAAGAATAAACACTTATAAATGTGCTAAAATACTAGCCCATTAGTAAACACATTAAACAGAAAGTTTCAATCAAATGAGTCAAATATTATCTTGCAACCGACAAAATGCAACAGAAATCACTCCGGGGGTTAATACTGAATAAATCATTATCTCTAAACATTATTTTTTTTTTAATGTTTACTCATTTTTGAGAAAGAGAGCATGAGTGGGGAAGGGGCAGAGATAGAGAAAGAGAGAAAGAGAGAAAGAGAGAGAGAGAGAGAGAGGATCTGAAGCGGGCTCTGCACTGACAGCCGCAAGCCCAATGCGGGGTTGGAACTCATGAACCATGAGATCATGACCTGAGCCCAAGTTGGATGCTCAACCAACTGAGCCACCCAGGCACCCCTCTAAACATGAAATTATTACATAAGATTAAACAAGCCATGTGCCAGACTTTCAGATGCATGAAATTTAACTTAAAATAACTGTTAACGTTTTCCATTTCTTATTTATGTTTGTGAAAGGTCTGGCTATCTTTCCCACCCACCTCTCACTTCCTTCTGTGCTTAGATATTTCTTCCTTCTTATCCAATTACCTCCACTGCCAGCCATGATGGAGTGACAGGAACCAGATTTAGCCTCTTTAAATAACTAAAAAGCTAGACAAAATATATAAAATAACGGTTATCAGGCACTGGAAAGTAGGCAACAATTACCCCAGCTTACGCCTAGAAAGAACTTCTAGGCCACAGTGCACGTAGGAGAAAACCCAGTGTCCAGCAGTCTCCTTGAGTTGAAGGGGCAGTGTTGAAAATGCAGAGGCACCAAGGTGGCTAGAATTCACAAGGCAGAGTAACAGAGAGGAAAGAACTAAACAGAGCAAATAAACTCATGAGGTTTGTAGAGGGCTACCATTAGGTCTTCAGCTGAGTACTTATGAGCATGTGCATGTGATTAAACTACCCTAAGCAGGGGAAAGAATTACTGGAAAAGAATAGGTAGAACAACTCTGGCAGCCAACACAAGTTTGTTTGTGTCCCCACCAGCCAGAGTTTAAAGAGTTCATAATACACGGGGAATAAAGTACTCAGAGGGTATTACCTCAATAATAGGAAAAATGTATCCCTAAAGACTACTTTCGGTCTGCCTTTAAAAAGCTCAAAATGAGTATTACAGAGTCAAATTATTCTCAAGGAACATAACTGTGCCCCAGACAAAGGAATGAAAAAAACCCCAGCACCTGACAAGATTAAAAAAATTACAATGTCTGGTATCCACTCAAAAACTACAAAACAAAAACAAGGAAAAAAAAGACATCCAGAGATAACACAGAAGACAGGATAAAGCATAGACGTTTTTAAATTTTTTTTAATGTTTTTAAGTTTATTGTTTTTTAGAGACAGAGAGCAAGTGGGGGAGGGGCAGAGAAAGGGGGAGGGGGGGAGAGAGACAGAGAGAGAGAGAGAGAGAGAGAGAGAGAATGAATCCCAAGCAGGCTCCACACTGTCAGAGCAAAGCCTGATGCAGGGCTCAAACTCACAAACCGTGAGATCAGATCCGAGCCAAAACCAAGAGTTAAATGCATAACCGACTGAGACACTCAGGCGCCCCAAGGATACACATTTGTTTAAAGCAATCTGTACAGGGGCGCCTGGGTGGCTCAGTCGGTTGAGCGTCTGACTTCAGCTCAGGTCACAATCTCGCGGCCCGTGAGTTCAAGCCCCACGTCGGGCTCTGGGCTGATGGCTTGGAGCCTGGAGCCTGCTTCCGATTCTGTGTCTCCCTCTCTCTCTGCCCTCCCCCATTCATGCTCTGTCTCTCTCTGTCTCAAAAATAAATAAACATTAAAAAAAATTGTTTTTAATAAAAAAATTAAAAAAAATAAAAAATAAAGTAATCTGTACACCCAACATGGGACTCAAACTTACAACCCTGAGATAAAAAGTCGCGTGCTCTACTCACTGAGCCAAACAGGCGCCCCAAGATACATATTTTAAAGAGAAACGTGAAGGATAGAAGAAAAAAGACCTAAAGCAAATTTCTAAATGTTAAAAAAAAAAAAAAAGTCTTAGGTGAAAAATACAGTGTATGAGATGAACAGCAGATTAGACAATGCAAAAGAATAATGAACTTAAAGACACAGTGAAAGAAACTATTCAAATTGAAATACAAAAAAAAAAAATTGAGAAATTAGAGTATCACTCAGATGGGTAGAAAAGTCCAAATTTGATGAAAACAAACACAACAAACTTGAAGCACAAGACATATAAACAAATTATATCATGGCACACTAAAAACAAGCTGCTTAAAACCAATAATAAAAAGAGCATCTTCAAAGTAGCCAAAAAAGGCCAATAACATATTCTGGAAACAATACAAGCCAGAAGACCATGGAGCAACATCTGTACAGTACTGAAGGAACACTGTCAACCTAGAATTCCATACCTAGGAAAACACCTTGCAAAGTAAGGGCAAAATAAAGACTTCTTATACAAACGCTGAAAGAATTTATTACCAGCATACCTGCACTATAGAATGTATGTATGTGTTTCAATATTTTTTCTTGTTCATATAATCAAATATAGAAAGAGACATATATGGCCTTTTTTGGTCAATAATACAGACATCCCTCTATCTCAACTTTTTCTTGAATACACGTCATGATGCATACACTGCATAAATCATGCAATTAATTCTTTTACTGATGAATATTCACTTTGTTTCCACATTGTTATTAAAAATAATCATGGGGGCACCTGAGTGGCTGAGTCAATTAAGCATCCAACTTCGGCTCAGGTCATCATCTCACAGTTTGTGGGTTCAAGCCCTGCATCAGGCTTTGTGCTGACAGCTCAGAGACTTCTTCAGATTCTCTATCTCCCTCTCTCTCTCTACCTCTCCCCAACACACACACTCTCTCTTAAAAGTAAACTTAAAAAAACTTTTTTGTAAGTTTATTTATTTTGAAAGAGAAAGAGTGGGGGAGGGGCAGAGAGAGAGGGATAGAGAGAGAATCCCAAGCAGGCTCCACACTGTCAGAGCAGAGCCTAATGTGGGGCTTGATCCCACAAACCATGAGATCATGACCTGAGCCAAAGTCGGACGCTTAACCAACTAAACCACCCAGGAGCCCCTAAAAAAAATTTTATAATAAAAAAAATTTTTTAATGTATTTAATCATACATGTGAAGATTATTTATGAACTCTATTCTATTCTACTGGTCTATGTCTGTCTTAGTACCAATACTATTAACTTTCTTATGGTAGCCTTTATCATTAAAGCCCTTAATTTTTATAAAATCAAACATGTCTCTTATAACAGCTCTGAGTCTCTGATCTTAAAATTTCATTTGGGCACCTGGGTAGCTCAGTTGGTTAAGCATCTGACTTTGGCTCAGGTCACGATCTCATGGTTCATGAGTTCAAGCCCTGCACTGGTCTCTGCACTGACAGTGTGAAGCCTGCTTGGGACACTCTCTCACTCTCTCTATCTACCCCTACCCCACTTGTGTGTTGTCTCTTTCTCAAAAATAAATAAATAAACTTAAAAAAATTTTCCTTCATCCTTGTTTATATACCTAACGCTATAGAATAACCTTAAATATTTTTTTTAAACAAGGCTTTAAAGACAGGAAGACCTGTCTTTAAAGACCTTAAGACAGGAACCCAACGTTATTTTCTTCCAGATGGGCTGACAGTTGTACCAGCACCACTTACTACACAATCTACCCATTACCCACTGAATTGTAATACTATCTTTATTACACTTGCACATATTTCTGGATCCCCTATTTTGTTCCACTAATCTACGTATGCCAATACCATAGTTATTTATTTTTTAATGTATCCCTGAATACTTTTAAGTGTATTTATTTTGAGAGCACAAGCGTACACCCACACACAGGCAAGTGGCAGGGGGCAGAGAAAAAGAGGGAGAGAGAGAGAATCCTAAGCAGTCTCTACACCACCAATGCAGAGCTCAATGTGGGGCTCAAACTCACGAGCTGCAAGATCATGACCTGAACCAAAGTCAGATTCGTAATCAACTGAGCCACCCAGGTGCCCTACCAATACCATATTTAATCTGAATACAAAAAATGTAGAATATTTTGATAACTGTAAGGCATTCCTCCTTCACTATTCCTTTTCAGTTTCCTTGGCTATTCTCTGAATACACTGGAAACATGATAGTTTTACCTAGTTTTCCAATATCAACACTAATTACTTAATTTTACTGTTGCAATGCATTTACTAGAATCTCTAAGACCATCTTGAATATAAAGTGGGGGCATCTGGGTGGCTCAGTCAGGTAAGCATCTGACTTTGGCTCATGTCATGATCTCACACTCCATGGGTTTGAGCCCCACATCTGGCTCTCTGCTGTCAGCACAAAGCCTGCTTCAGATTCTCCGTCTCTCCCCCCTCCTCTCTCCCTTTCCCCCACTCATGCTTTCTCAAAAATAAACATTAAAAAAATGTATTTATATAAATATATACACATATACATACACACACACACACACACACACACACACACACACACACACACACACGTGACTGACTGTGAGGGGCCCTAGGTGGCTCAGCCGGTTAAGGATCTGACTTCGGCTCAGGTCATGATCTCACACTTCTTGGGTTCAAGCCCCACATCGGGCTCTGTGCTGACAGCTCAGAGCCTGGAGCCTGTTTCAGATTCTGTGTCTCTCTCTCTGGCCCTCCCCCGCTCGTGTTCTGTCTCTCTCAAAAATAAATAAATGTTTAAAAAGGTAAAATAAAATAAAATAAAAATAAAGAAATAAAAGTGATTGTGAGCATCCATGTCTGGGTCCTTATTGTGATGGTTTTGCTATTCAGGACATTTGCTATAATTTCCTCCTATTCTTAATTTACTTTTGATTTTTTTAAAGTAAACTATAGGTCCAACATGGGGCTTGAACTCACAACCCTGAGATCGAGTGACATGCTCTACTGACTAAGCCAGCAAGGCACCCCTAATTAGAAACAATCTTAATGAACTTTATTAAATGTCTTCTCAGCAGCTACTGATGGTTTAATATATTCCTTACTTCATCCGATTATATAATCTATTAACAGATTTGATGTAAATAACCCTTGCATTGGTGTAATATACCCTATGGGTCAAAATGTACTATTAGCCTGTTGCTTCATATCTAGATTCCACTGTGTATTTCTATTTAGAGATTTTGCAAGTGAAATTGGCCTTTTTGGGTAACATTTTTATCAGGGATAAAAGTTATGCGTGCTTCACAGAATGCATTTAGTAGCTTTGCATCGTCTAGACCACAGAAAATGTTCCATTATTATCATTATTATATATTATTTATAAATTAAATGAAACTCAGTTGTGAAACTATCTGCTATGCTGCCTCTTTGAAGGACACGTCTTTTTTTTTTTTTTATTCCTTTTTAATGTTTCTTGAGAGAGAGAGAGAGAGAGAGAGAATATGAGTGGGGAGGTGCAGAGAGAGAGACACACACAGAATCTGAAGCAGGCTCTAGGCTCTGAGCTGTCAGCACTGAGCCTGATGTGGGGCCCGAACTCATAAACCTCGATACCATGACCGGAGCTAAAGTCAGGCACTTAACCTAATGAGCCACCCAGGGACTCAGGACATATCTTCAATCATCTTTAAATTCCTTAGTGAGAATGGGTCAATTCAAGTTTTTCACTTCTTGGGTCAATTTTACTAATTTATATTTTGCTATTAAATTATGCATGCCCTCTCAATTTTCAACTTTGGCATTATAGCATGGTTGTGATATTCTCAAGAAAATTTGCATAATGTTTCATTAATCTCTCCTATATCCAGATATCTATGATGTTTCCTTTCTCATTCCTAATCTTGAGTGCTTTTACTTGAATTCTTTTTTTCCTTCTATAGCAGGTTTATCTAGTTCATTGGTCTTGGCAAAAAGACAGCTTTGCAATTTATCCTTTCCACTATTTTTTGTTCTGCTGCTTCCAATTCCATTAAAGTTTTATCTTTAATTTCCACGTCCTACTTGGTTTTGGTTTTATTTTCTTAATCCCTAAATATAAGTACTAAATTCTCTTATTTTTTTACTTAATAAAAGTATTTAATTTGATTACATTTTCCTCTAATGTTTACCAATTAAATGGAAATGTTCTCATGGCTTTCTAGACAGTCTTAATCTCACTT
The DNA here is from genome assembly GCF_028018385.1 of Neofelis nebulosa. Classification (NCBI taxonomy): domain Eukaryota; kingdom Metazoa; phylum Chordata; class Mammalia; order Carnivora; family Felidae; genus Neofelis; species Neofelis nebulosa. The sequence continues at coordinate 157,096,623 of NC_080783.1, read as the reverse complement.
TGATTTTAAAATGTTTTAAGTCCACCATTAGAAGAATGGATATACAAATGGCACATTCACAACTAAATACAACACAATAGTTTAACTGCATGACATGGATGGATAATTTACCAACAGAGAAAGCTCTAAAGGACATAAGTTGGATTGGGAAAAAAGGAAGCTATAGAATGATACATACTGTATAAAACCACTGAAGTAAAAATTTTAAACCAGCATTACAGCACATTATATCTGGATACAGATACATCCTTTTTTTTTTTTTTTTAATTTTTTTTTCAACGTTTTTTTTTAAATTTATTTTTGGACAGAGAGAGACAGAGCATGAACGGGGGAGGGGCAGAGAGAGAGGGAGACACAGAATCGGAAACAGGCTCCAGGCTCCGAGCCATCAGCCCAGAGCCTGACGCGGAGCTCGAACCCATGGACCGCGAGATCGTGACCCGGCTGAAGTCGGACGCTTAACCGACTGCGCCACCCAGGCGCCCCATGGATACAGATACATCCTATAAAAATACAAGAGGTATTGCAGGTTGTGCACTCTGAATGTTGCCTCAGAACAAAGAAATGGGGACCGGGGAATAAATTCTCTGCTTTAGTATCTGGTATTAATTTTCTGGTATATAAACAATTTAATGAGAATTAATAAATATAAACAAAAGCTAACAATTTGAACCAAGGCTATTTAGTATTCCTTAACAATTAAACACAACACTATCAAAATAGAAGGCCCTTAATATTCTAGTTACCTAGTTTTACTCAATTAATTCAGTATGGTAAAAAAAAAAAAAAATCACTCTTTTATTCCTTCTTTTGATAAAGATTTACTGAGAGTAGGCTATTTAGATATAAGGGAGTAAGACAACAGGGGTTCTAAGCTACTTCAATTTCTTCTCCAGCATATACCAAAAGAAAGAAGGCATGCATGCTTTCATTCTGGCCTGACAGTTTGTCCAGGGAAGACAGGTACTAGGCATTAGAAAAGACAGACAACATAAAGGCAGTAAAAATGAATGTATATGAAAATGCTATTTGTTCAGTATATAGATGTATATCCAACAGAAGTCTGAGACTCCTCTAGAAGCGTGTGGTTCACAAGATGGGAATCACTATGGAGCACAAGAAAATTCAAGCTCTGCATGGAAATTAAGGCTTTCCATAATTTGACCTCAATTTGTCCTTACCTTTACAATCTTTTATCTGGCAACCTTTTCCTCTGTCTAGCCTAGCTACAGTATTTGAAATTTTCTCAGCCTTATAATGATAGTAATAACCCCAACTAAAAAATGTTTCTGGCTGAATTCACACACTATGACGCACAGCTCAATTGCCTATCTATAGATTCAAAACTGCTTCTGAAGATGATACTTTTAAGTCGGGGGATGGGAGAAGGGAAATACCATGGCAGTAAAATCAAGTTTCATGCCCAAACTTCTGGCCTTACCATCCGAATAAGACCAGATATTCAAATTTTAGGAAAAGCACAGGGACCTGTGTTATTAATATATGTTACACATCAAGACATAGTTGGTGACCTAATGAGAACCTTTTAATATTGGGAAACTGCCTGCATTCCACTGTCTAGTCTAACCTGAAAGGTAAATATAAAGTCATATTCAAGCAACCATGAGAAAAGAATTAGGAAAACTGGTAAATAACAGTAATAGAGAAGATCGATACGAATCCAGAAGGTCTCTACTAGCAGGTGGCAGAACTGTTCGTACTTTTAACAAAAATCTGGATGAATATACAGAAGGCAGGCTAGTGAAATATAGTTATATAATTATTTTAAAAAAGATTTTTTTTTGGGGGGGTGCCCAGCTCAGTCAGTAGACTCTTGATCTCAGGGTAAGTTCGAACCCCATGCTGGGCACAGAGTTTACTCAAAAAATAAAAATAGGGTGGGGCGCCTGGGTGGCTCAGTCGGTTAAGCGTCCGACTTCAGCTCAGGTCACGATCTCGCGGTCCGTGAGTTCGAGCCCCGCGTCGGGCTCTGGGCTGATGGCTCAGAGCCTGGAGCCTGCTTCCCATTCTGTGTCTCCCTCTCTCTCTGCCCCTGCCCGGTTCATGCTGTCTCAAAAATAAATAAAACGTTAAAAAATAAAAAATAAAAAAAAATAACAATAAAAATAAAAATAGGGACACCTAGGTGGCTCAGCTGGTTGAGCATCTGACTCTTGATTTTAGCTCACGTCATGATCTCAAGGTTCATGAGTTTGAGGCCTGTAAAAGGCTCTGTGTTGACAGCAGGGAGCCTGCTTGGGATTCTTTCTCTCTCTCCCCCCTCTCTCTCAAAAATAAACATAATTAATAAATAAATAAATAAATAAATAAATAAATAAATAAATAAATAAATAAGGCACCTGAGTGGCTCAGTAGGTTGAGTGCCCAACTCTTAGTTTTGGCTCAGGTCATGATCTCAGGGCTGTGGGATCGAGCTCCCCATCAAGCTCCGTGTGAACACGGAGCCTGCTTGGGATTCTCTCTCCTCCTGCTCCTCTCCCTCACGTGCGCGCTCTCTCTCTCTCTCTCTCTCTTTCCCCAAAATAAATGAAACAAATATTTTAAGTTTATTTGAGAGAGAGGGCACGTACATGCCAAAGACAGTGGGGGAGGGGTAAAGGAAGAAATAGAATCCCAAGCAGGCTCCATGCTGTCAGCACAGAGCCCAACATGGGGCTCAATCAAACCCACAAACCATGAGACCATGACCTCAGCTGAAATCAAGAGGTAGACACTGAACTGAGTCACCCAGGTGCCCACAAAAAGATTTTTTAAAGACATAAATAAAATTAAAACATAAAACCTAAAAACTGAATAAAATCGTTATCTTTCTTACATGTTTTTTTATACATGATGGAGATTAAAGAGTACACTTATGATGAGCACTGAGTCATGTACAGAATTGTTGAATCACTATATTGTACACCTGAAACTAATATACCATTTTATGTTAACTACACTGGAAATAAAATTTATTATGATGAGGGGAACCTGGGTGGCTCAGTCGGTTGAGCATCCAACTCCTGATATTGGCTCAGGCTGTCATCTCGTGATTGTGAGGTCAAGCCCCAACATAGCGGTCTGGACTGAGCATGGAGCCTGCTTGGGATATTCTCAATCTCTCTCTCTCTCTGCCTCTCCCCTGCTCACACTGTCTGTCTCACAGTAAACATTTAAAAAGATAAAGTATGTTATGACAAGCACTGGATGTTATACATAAGTTATGAATCACTGAATTCTACTCCTGAAACCAATACTACACTATACATTAACTAGAATTTAAATCAAAATCTGAAACAAAAACAATTTTTAACTTAATAAAAAATAAACTGAAAAAATAGTTTTTAAAGAAAAAATAGGGGCGCCTGGGTGGCTCAGTCGGTTGAGCGTCAGACTTCAGCTCAGGTCACGATCTCGTGGTCCGTGAGTTCGAGCCCCGCGTCAGGCTCTGGGCTGATGGCTCAGAGCCTGGAGCCTGCTTCCGATTCTGTGTCTCCCTCTCTCTCTGCCCCTCCCCCATTCATGCTCTGTCTCTCTCTGTCTCAAAAATAAATAAATGTTAAAAAAAAAAAAATTTAACAAAAAAAAAAAAGGAAAAAATAAACTTTAGAAAAATGAACTAAAATTAAAGATGTTGATACAATATTCTAAAGGAGGGTTCAAAGAATCTAATATCTAAAGTGATGGTAAATGTATACGTATATATATGTATACATACATACACATATATGCTAATATATATATATATATATATATATATATACACTTAATACAGGGTGAGATAATAAGCACTCAATAAGTAAATATTAACCACTATGCAAGCAATTCAAAGCATGGACATTTAGAGAGAAAGCAAAGGTTGGAGGACTTTACATATGTGTTCCAATTATTTGGACATAATGATCAAAGTATGAGGGATCCTTTCTTTTTTATATAACCAGAGAAAAGTGAGAAATAGCAAACCCAATCAATGGTGAAGATTTTCAGTGATTAGAGCTACGCAAAAATGGAGGGTCCAATCTTGGGAAATAGGATGTTGCCCATCATTGTTACACAGAGGCTGGATGACCACCTGTCAGAGGTATTCCAAAGGACAGTATTTTGCACTAAAAAGTCAATTCTAAGATACTCTAATTTAGAAAAATTAATTTGCCTGTCAGAAGTTTCAATTTAGACTACTGTTTCACCACAACTAATCTGACTAGTCCAAGTGGCACTATTTTATTTTATTTTATTTTTTTTTTTTAAACGTTTTTTATTTATTTTTTTGGGACAGAGAGAGACAGAGCATGAACGGGGGAGGGGCAGAGAGAGAGGGAGACACAGAATCGGAAACAGGCTCCAGGCTCCGAGCCATCAGCCCAGAGCCCGACGCGGGGCTCGAACTCACGGACCGCGAGATCGTGACCTGGCTGAAGTCGGCCGCTTAACCGACTGCGCCACCCAGGCGCCCCGGCACTATTTTAAATATTAGGCTTTAGAATTATTTATTATTATTAACAGCAAAAATGCAATATTGTAATAAGCTTATGGCTAATTTTTCCATATTTACCATAGAAGAAAACTGCTATACAATAAAAGCAAGCAGAAAAAAACTGTTTTGATAAGTGGAAATATTAATGAAAAGAGTGCAAAAACAAAAAGAAAAGTTTACTTCATTCTAAATCAATCTACAGCTAAGTGTTCATGGAGACTTTTTAACCTATGAAATCTGCTGATGACCACTTTAAAGAAATTTCTTGTTTCTTGTCCTTTAAAACAATATTCTAGCTGGGGCGCCTGGGTAGCTTGGTCGGTTAAGCGTCCGACTTCGGCTCAGGTCATGTCTCACGGTCCGTGAGTTCAAGCCCCGCATCGGGCTCTGTGCTGACAGCTCAGAGCCTGGAGCCTGTTTCAGATTCTGTGTCTCCCTCTCTCTCTGCCCCTCCCCTGTTCATGCTCTGTCTCTCTCTGTCTCAAAAATAAATAAACGTTTAAAAAAATTAAAAAAAAAAACAAAACAATATTCTAGCAAACACAAACTCCTTCAAATCTTCACACAGGTCTCACAGTTCTATAACTCCTTCCCTATTCGTTAAGATTCAAACCATAACATAGAAAAAGAAATGTAACGCTAATTTTCTAGTTTCCATCTTTCTAAAAACATGTGCCTTTGACCCTTAACAGTCTAATCAATGGCAGAGCCTTATTAAATCTATTGAGAGAACTATATAAGCTCCTGATTTCTCTACCTGCAATGTATCTGTTCTAGAATCCATTCTTAACATTGACACAATAAATCATCCAAAAGCATCTCTCTGATCTGATAACTCTCACTCCAAATAAAGTGAAATTTGTAATTAATTAGCATTTCCTACAAAGAAAAAAAAAATCTGTCCAATAATGGCAAAGTACAGTCAACTGTCACTTTATCTAGTTGAAATACCTGTAACAAACACTAGGGAAAGAAGAGAAAGGAGGGGGAGAGAAAAGAGAGAGAGGAAGAGAGAGGGAAAACAAGAAAGAATGAATATGACAGAGTTCTGAGAGAGGTTCAAACCAGCTGAGGTAATTTTCACCCTAAGTCACTTCTGAGCAAGATGGAGAGGTGATTAAGCAACAGTATGTTGGCATTATGGGATAATCATTAAAATCACTTATGAAGACACCTTAGAAACATGAAAAAACAAATGCAACCACCATATTCAAATGAAAACCACTCTAAGAATTAATTTTGTCTTTTTTGTTTGTTTACCAGAATATTGGTGATTATAAAAAAGAATCAAGGGGCGCCTGGCTGGCTCAGTCACTAGAGCATGAAGCTCTTGATCTTGGGGTTGTAAGTTCGAGTCCCACATTGGGTGTATAGATTATTTAAAAAAATAATAAAATGTTTAGGGGCGCCTGGGTGGCGCAGTCGGTTAAGCGTCCGACTTCAGCCAGGTCACGATCTCGCGGTCCGTGAGTTCGAGCCCCGCGTCAGGCTCTGGGCTGATGGCTCCGAGCCTGGAGCCTGTTTCCGATTCTGTGTCTCCCTCTCTCTCTGCCCCTCCCCCGTTCATGCTCTGTCTCTCTCTGTCCCAAAAATAAATAAAAAACGTTGAAAAAAAAATTAAAAAAAAAAAAAAATAATAATAATAAAATGTTTAAAAGTAAATAAATTTTAAAAGAATCACAATTTATTCATCAAAATTTATTCCTCTACTAAAAATATCAGAAATTCTTCAAGATTTTATAGTTAAAACTGTAGTGAATGGTCTTATTTTATATCACACTCAGTCCCATATTTTCATATTACCATATTTCAGGAATGTGCTAGGCCCTGGTAATACAGAGATCTAAGTAACAAAGACTTATGATCAAGATGGGCCAAACAATGTAAGTGTAGTCAGGGTGGCAGCACTGCTCAAATCCCCAAAGTACTTTCCCTTTTGAATGGTCATACACTCTCTATTAATGCTCTTCAACACCCTGAAATTTTTATTCTCCTGAAGTAACTAATGTGAGTATCAGTGACCTTCCGGCAACCCTCCTCAATCACAAGTTAACTTTCAAATGTCAGAGCCATCTTGGATTCCCTCCTGTACACATCCTGTATTCTATCAATTACTAGATTCTCTGTGCTTTTTCACCAATTTTCCTCAATTCACATTTCTTCTTCTAGGTTTCCACAAAAATTGAGGCTTTTATTGCACAACTGAATTATTTAATGAGAACACATATTAACAGAGTTAAGATCTGGTCCCCTATCCCTTCAGCTCATCTCAGTATTCACTTGCAGTCTGGTAAGGACATTATCCGAGCACACACTCACAACTTCCCACCTCCACCACTCCTCTGCTTCTAAATTCTCCAGCACCTCAGGAGCTTGCCTAACCTTAGCCAAGGCAACTAACTGTGCGCAAGGCATTTCAAAGACAATCTCAATCAGTGAGGTCCAGTAGGAGAAAAACTCTTCAACTCCCCTTCATTTGGCAGGACAATTCTGAGGCAGTTCTACAAAAATCTCCATAGGATTAACCTCCCCAGTTGCCCATTAGTTGGCTTTTCTTTCCCCTTCCCTCTTTTTTTTTTTTTTTTTTTTTTTGGTGCAAAAAGGTGATTTTATTAAAACATGGGGGCAGGACCCATGGGCAGGAAGAGCTGCACCCTTCCTTGACTCTTTGCCCATTCTCTCACTGCAACTTCTGGCGTCTCACCTGCATACGTGTCTTTTGTTTTTTTCATTTAAGTAAGCTATACTGCCCAACATGGGGCTTGAACTCACAACCCCAAGATCAAGAGTCACATGCTCTACTAAGCCAGCCAAGCACCCCTGAACCCATGTTCTTATCTCAAGGCCTACTTTCAAGATAGCACATCAGAGAAACTTACGAGGGCCACAGAAATAATGCTCTGGACATCATAACCTAAAGCTGCCCAGTCTCCTGGTCTCAACCTACTCCCAATTACAGCTAATTCCGCATTCATGTGCTAACACATACCTCTTCTGATCAAACACCTTTAATGAAGTCTTTCATAATTTGTCTTTTTCACCTCCTATTACTAACTTATATAAAACATAATAATTTACTATCTGCCAAATTATTCTACTAATCCTTTCTTAAATATAACTTGTACCGGGGCGCCTGGGTGGCGCAGTCGGTTAAGCGTCGGACTTCAGCCAGGTCACGATCTCGCGGTCTGTGAGTTCGAGCCCCGCGTCAGGCTCTGGGCTGATGGCTCGGAGCCTGGAGCCTGTTTCCGATTCTGTGTCTCCCTCTCTCTCTGCCCCTCCCCCGTTCATGCTCTGTCTCTCTCTGTCCCAAAAATAAATAAAAAACGTTGAAAAAAAAAATTAAAAAAAAAAAAATATATAACTTGTACCTTTCCAGGAACCCAATTATCTTTTTTTTTTTAATTTTTTAATGTTTACTTATTTTTGAGAGAAAGAGCACAAGTGGGGGAGGGGCAATGAGAGAGGGAGACACAGAATCGGAAGCTGACTCCAGACACTGAGCTGTCAGCACAGAGCCCAACACATCGTCCAACTTTCAAGGTGTGAGATCATGACCTGAGCCAAAGTCACCCAACTGAGCCAACCAGGCACAACTATCTTTTCATTTTAGAAATGTCCTATGGAATTCTCGTATCGAAAACCTTTCAAAGCTCACTCATCTCAAGTACTATCTCTACCAAGACTCAATCACAAGTAATATCTCCCTCACCTAAATTCCTGATTATAATACTCATATGGTACTTACAGCGGGGGGGGGGGGGGGGGGGGGGGGGGCACGACTACTTGACAGCAGGCTTGACTGTAATTACGTTCTTTGAAGGCAGAAACCATGTTTCATTCTTTCTTTTCCAAAGGGCTTTTCCTTGTAAACTAAACAGATAACTTACTTAGCCTTCTAAGATAAATTTATTTCGATACATGAATAATTTTTAAAATATTAGTTCTTGGGGAGCCTGGCTGGCTCAGTGAGTAGAGCAAGCAACTCTTGATCTCAGAGTAATGAGTTCAACTCCCATGTAGGGTGTACCGCTTAAAGAAAGATAATAATAAAATATCAGTTTTATTTATATACTATACTGTACAAAATTCATGATCCTTTTTATAGATGATTAAACCATTCTACTTATCTTGTACTCTTTGGAGCTATCTTACTTATTAAAACGCTCTTGTAATCACATGCAGACTTGAAAAAAAAGGTTTAAAAACTACACTAAATAAGGAAGTGTTACTGGGGCACCTGGCTGAGGAAGGCTCAGTCAGAGGATTTTGTGGTTCTTTTTTAATTTTTTTTTTTTTTAAGTTTATTTATTTTTGACAGAGACAGAGTGCGAGCATAAGCTGGGGAGGTGCAGACAGAGAGGGAGACACAGAATCCGAAACAGGCTCCAGGCTCTGAGCTGCCAGCACAGAGCCTGATGCAAGTCCCGAACTCACGAACTGTGAGATCATGACCTGGGCCGAAGTTGGATGCTTAACCAACTGAGCCACCCAGGGGTCCCAAGTGTATGTGACTCTTGATCTCAGGGTTCTGAGTTCAAGCCCCACACTAGATGTAGAGATTACTTAAGTAAATAAAACTTAAAACAAAAAAAAAGAGCTGTTACTTATTCTTTTCTTTTTAAAAAATGTCTACATTTCATGTCTCACCAAAAATCGTTCATTATTTATGTACTTCATTTTCTTGCAATGAGTCCACAATCTGTCATATATTACAATTCACAGTGCTCTAATATCCAACTGAATTCCAATTTTTATCAGTTATTTCAGCAAGATTTTTTCAGGCTTTAAGGAAATTCTGATCCTTACACAATTTCGAAATGCTTCTGTCATGGGAAAAGACTTTACTTCTTGGCATTCCTAATTTAGAAAACTGGCATGAGGTTCAAACAAGATTGCACATGTGAAAGGTCACTGAAAATTCTAGCAGCAATACATAAAAATTAAGAATTATCTCCTTAACTCAGAATTTCAAATATTTAAAATAAACTATTTACTACAATCTAACTGCCCTGCTATTTGGTTATTGGTAGTTTATAAAAAGCTCATTAAGACAAAAAAGTGAAAGTCGGCAATAAACCAGATCAAAAATAAGATGCAATCTTATGTAGACTACCCCTCTTGCATACAGCAGTTCAAATATTTTATTCTTGTAATATTTTTGTACAGTTCTTTTTTTAAATCCTACCAAAGTAAGTGAAATAACATAAACCTACCAGCATAATGTAACTATTACTATTACCTTCTCTTAAAATTAGCTTTGTCTTCAGTAAGATTCCTACTCTTTCTCCTTACTTATATTAATAGCCCGAATTCATTATTTGTATTAGGTTCAAGTAATAGCTTATTATCTGCTTTGGTCAGACCTTCCCAAACGATAAAATCGTCTCATCTAGAAATGGAACGAAGAAGGCCTCATTATTTTTTAAACAGGTTTTTCTTAAAGGAAAAATAATCTAATTAAGCTAACAAATTATATAATTCTATACAACTATTAAGAAGTCTAGAGATCCTTGTAAAATTCATTCTCAGTTTAGAACCTATGGGTGCTCCTGCTAGGATTTCACCCTCTGATTGAATTTTCCAGGCCTAATACTAATTACATGAGAATGTAAATCCTAATAAAAATATTAAGTTGAGGGCAAAACAGCTAGGAGATTTTCAAACAACAATTCAACTTGCACCCTGTAAACATTCAAATAAAGAACATTTTGTACTTGGTAAATATGTACGAGTAAAAAGATCTGGGAAACCACACACTATGGAAATTCGACACAAACAAAAGCTGTAGATGAACAGACTGTACGGGATAACCTCTGAAACAATATGGATCAAACACTGGTCGAAGAAACATTCCAGGGAGAATGACACCTAAGATTTTCCCGTTAATAACAACGAATAACGGGGCTTTGGGGCTGCACAAACAGGTCCGATCACCTCAACTGCGCTGCAAAACGAAACCGGGACCTAGGAGCCAGCGCGCTGCGGGGCTTTCAGTAGTCTGCACCCACCGGGAGGGCCTGGCAAGCCGGAATGGAGATACCAAGGAAAGGAGCGGGGCCCCTTTCAGGGACTCGCTACACCCCTCTTATCTCCCGCTTCCCAGGGGCGCGCCCCCTGGGGACCCTTCCTCAAATTTACGACTGACTCGCGTCCTCCGCCGACCCCTATCGGGGCGGCCTCCAGATCATTCCTGAAACGCAGAGCACTGAGAGAGACTGAGGCCTTCTTCTCGTCCATGCGACCACCACATCCCTAGACCAAGAAAAAGAGGCCACTGCAGCGGCCGCAGCCCCAGCGCGCGGGAGCGAGAACCGAGACCGGCCCCTGGCTGCAGGCGAGGCGCCCTTCGGCCCCGCGCCCCTCCCAGGAGCGCCGCGCTCACCTCCACGGCCTTCCCCGCGGGCCCCGCCAGCACAGCCAATGGTGGCCTGCGGCCGCACCTCCGCAAAATCCTCTCTCACTACCCGGGATTCAGGGAGGTGAGGCGTCGCGTCGGGAAGGTAGGAAAACGGCTCTGCAGCGCTGCCCGCAGGGTCCCCGCCTCCCGCACCGGCCACTTTCCGCAGCAGCCGCAGCTCCTTCCGGTGTCTCCGCGGACGCCGCAGGCGTCTGGGGCGCCGCGGTTGGGCGGGAAGGGGCGGAGCTGCAAAGATACCCCGCCCCGCCCCCAGGGCGTGGCCGCGGCGGCAGGGACCAGGTGCGGAGACCCAGGCCTGCCCTCAGGATCAGGGCTTACTTAGTAGTTTGGGTACTGGAACTCAGTACAAATCAGAGCAGTTTTAGGCTTTGGGCTCTTGTCGTTTTTACACGTGTTCTCCCGCTCTTCTGCATTCACGCTATACGGCCTTTAGCAGGTCTTGTCTCAATGAGTTAGAGAATTTGCATTAAGCCTGGCTGCTGAAGGGCCTCAGGTGTCCAACCTTAGGCAAAGAAACATTAGACAACTTTTTTTTTTTTTTTTTTTTTTTTTTTTGAGGGCGAGAGACAGAGCGTGAGCAGGGGAGGGTCAGAGAAAGAAGGAGACACACAGAATCTGAAACAGGCTCCAGGCTCTGAACTGTCAGCACAGAGCCAGAGGCGGGACTCGAATTGGTGAACTGTGAGATCTTGACCTGAGCCCAAATCAGACGCTTAACTGAGCCACCCAGGGGCCCCTTTACAACTTGATTCAACACTGTTTTCTCCTTCTTCTTTCAACTTCTTAGGACTTAGATTCTCTGAAAGTAATTGTCTTTACTTTTCTACATCTGCAAAGGAGAAATTCATCTCTCCTGTTTTCCCCTAAGGCCAAAATCAAAATCATTTATTGAAACCTTAGTATCTGCTTAGTGCCTAGAGTACTGGAAGAGACCTGCCTTCTAATTTATTTAGCTTAAATGTGATCAAATGATTGCTACACAAACAATAAAAGCAGTTAAATTAATGGAAATTATTGTTAAAATTGCCAGTTTCATATATCCAATTACCTCTAACTTTGTGGTCTCCAAAATAGAAGCACATAGCCAAGTGCTATGCAAGATGCTCAATCTCCATCAGAATCAAGTAGAAGATATGGGAGCTTCTATTTTTATGATAAAAGTGGAAAAAATGAACCTTTGCTAGCTATGTAGAGATTGACACAAAGACCTCACTATGAATGGTCACCTACCCTGGATTCATGGAGAGAGAATGGAGTTTTCACAATTTGGAGGGTGCCCATGGCACTACCACTCCTCCCTTTTTTTTTCAGCATATTTCAAAATATTGCAGTTTACAGGCTATAGGATATCAGCAATGTGGTTAATTTTTATTTTTAAAAATCAAATACCTAAGTGTTTTAAATATGACTCCTTTGTTAAGAACTAAGAGTGATGGGACACCTGGGTGGCTCAGTCTGTTAAGCATATGAAAGAGGCTCTCATCAATATGCAATATTTTTTAATGTGCACATTTTACATTTAATCAAAGTAAAAATGGTGGGGGAGAAGAAGTGAAGGGGAAAAAGAAGAAAAGAAATAGAGTTAGGAAGAGGGAGAAGGAAGATAATTGAAATGGTCATTCCAAAACAAATACCTTCTCATATGACTAGGCATTTTTCCAGAGAAGACATCCAAATGGTGTACAGACACATGAAAAGATGCCGAACATCACTCATCATCAGGGAAATACAAATCAAAACCAAGATCAGAGGGGCGCCTGGGTGGCTCAGTGAGTTGAGTGTCCAACTTCAGCTCAGGTCATGATCTCACAGTTCGTCAGTTCAAGCCCCGAGTCAGGCTCTCTGCTGCCTGCAAAGAGCCTGCTTTGGATCATCTGTTCCCTCTCTCTCTGCCCCACCCCCACTCGTACTCTGTCTCTCAGAAATAAACATTAAAACAAAAACAGAAAAACACGATGAGGGGCATCTGGATGGCTGTCAGTTAAGTGTCAGACTTTAGCTCAGGCCTTGATCTCACCATTCTGTCTCAACCCCACATCAGGCTCTGTGCTGACAACTCAGAGCCTTGAGCCTGTTTCAGATTCTGTGTCTCCCTCTCTGTCTCTGCTCCGCGCGCCCCCACCCCATTCATGCCCTGTCTCTCTCTCTCAAAAATAAATAAAACACTGGGGTGCCTGGGTGGCTCAGTCGGTTAAGCATCCGACTTCGGCTCAGGTCACAATCTCGCGGTCCAGGAGTTCGAGGCCTGCGTCAGGCTCTGTGCTGACTGCTCAGAGCCTGGAGCCTGCTTCAGATTCTGTGTCTCCCTCTCTCTCTGACCCTCCCCTGTTCATGCTCTGTCTCTCCCTATCTCAAAAATAAATAAACGTTAAAAAAAATTTTTTATTTAATAAAAATAAATAAATAAAACACTAAAAATTAAAAAAAACAAAACATGATGAGGTATCATCTCACACCTGTCAGAATGGCTAAAATTAACAGCACAAGAAACAACAGGTGTTGGTGAGGATACAGAGAAAGGGGAATGCTCTTGCACTGTTGGTGGGAATGTAAAGTGGTGCAACTATGGAAAACAGTATGGAGGTTCCTCAAAAAGTTAAAAAAGGGACTGCCTAGATGGCTCAGTCAGTTAAGCATCCAACTCTTGACTTCCATGCAGGTCATGATCTCACAGTTTGTGAGACTGAGCCCTGCATCAGATTCTTGGGATCAGAGCTTGGGATTCTCTCTCTCTGTCTCTCTTTTCTCTCTTCCTCTCTCTCTGCCCCTCTTCTCTCTCGCTCTCTCTCTCAGAACAAATAAATAAACTTTAAAAAAAAGAAGAAGAAAAAAATCAATAGATGTTCAACTGACTCCATGGGGGAGAGAACCTAAGAAGGTTCCTCTGTACAGATCCTCTTCATTCTTACCTAGATTACTTTGATGGCTGCATGTCTGACTCTAGTCTCTCCTCTAATTTAATGTTATTATTCTGAACATAACTCTTTCTAAAACATAAATCCCATCTTGTAACTCTTTAATGAGTCCTTGTTGCCCCAAAAGTGTTTTATTTTGTTTTGTTTTGTCTTGTTTTGTTTCTCATCAAGGGCCTAGGATGAGATAAGCAAGGTACCTAAAGTGCAATATCTAAGGACCTTGCACTTGCCTAAAACAGAGCACCTGTGTACCTTAGGCACCTTGCTTGCCTCATCCTAGCCCCTGGTGGCATTAGTTCCACCCAGATTTTCTCCTCTTATCTCATCTTTTGTTACACCCTATCAAACACATGCAATCCTCAAGCTCTTCGAATTTACATTTCATTCTCCTTTTTTTTTTTAATTTTTTTTTAACGTTTATTTTTGAGACAGGGAGAGACAGAGCATGAACAGGGGAGGGTCAGAGAGAGGGAGACACAGAATCTGAAGCAGGCTCCAGGCTCTGAGCTGTCAGCACAGAGCCCGACTCGGGGCTCAAACTCACGGACTGTGAGATCATGACCTGAGCTGAGGTCACTTAACTGACTGAGCCACCCAGGCGCCCCTGCTCCTTGCCTTTTTTATTTAGTGCTGCTTTCCTTAACCCTAAGCATAGAATGACTTTTTGCCTTTTACTCTTTCTCTTAAAAGTGAACTTCACATCCTTCAAGGGGCACCTCCTGGGAGAAGCAAACTTCAACTTCTTAAGGCCATTTGGACCCTTTCTTTTATGGAATATTCTTTAGTGATATTAAACTTCTAGTATAAATTATACACTGTGGTGTCATTATTATACACCACAGTGATTTATTCACTTTTCCATCTCCTGAACCAAACTGTGAGCAGGAATTTTTCTTATTTTTCCAGCATTCAGCACAGTGCATGCCACAATGTATAAGAATGGACAAATCAATAAACCTGCTATGGAAGAAGATGAGTGAATATGAAATTATGAAAGAAACATAAAATATATTTTCTAACTATATAAAATATATTTCTAAATTAAGATAGTAATTTTCCTATACTTTACAAAATGTTTCTCATTTAAATATATAGAAAACAGATGCAACTCTTTTAATTTTATTAATTTTAAAAATAGTATGGTTTTCTAGACTTTTGAAATGTTATAATTTCCAAATATGCAAAATAGGAACTCTTGTTTCCATGTGTTTTAATTTTAATTCTATTGTTCTTGTTCTTGTTCTTTTTTTTTTTAATGTTTTATTTATTTTTGAGAGAGAGTGTGAGCAGGGGAGGGGCAGAGAGAGAAAGGGACAGAGGATCAGAAGCAGGCTCTGTGCTGACAATAGAGATCCTGATGCCAGGCTCAAACTGATGAACTGTGAGATTACGACCTGAGCCTTAATCAGATGCTCAACTGACTGAGGCACTCAGGTGCCTTTGTGTCAAATAACTTTTATTTATTTATTTATTTATTTATTTATTTATTTATTTAAATTTCTATTTTAGAGATAGAATGCAAAAGTTGGGGAGAGGAGCAGACGAAGAGAGGGAGAGAATCTTAAGCAGGTTCCACACTCAACAGGGAGCCTGATGCAGGGCTCAGTCCCACAACCATGGGACCATGACCTGAGCTGAAATCAAGAATCAAATGCTCAACCAAGTGAGCCACCAAGGCACCCCAAAGTAACTTTTTTTTAAGTTTATTTATTTATTTTGAAACAGAAAGAGTGAGTGCATGTAAGTGGGGAAAGGGGAGAGAGAAAGAGGGAGAGAGAGAATCCCAGGCAGGCTCCAAACCATAAGATCATGAGCTGAAGTTGGACGCTTGACAGACTGAGCCACTGGGGAACCCCTCGTGTACAAGTTTTTATGTAATGTATCTTCTACTTTCTCTTGTGTATTATATAGGAATTCTGGGTCATATGGTATCACTACACTTATCATTTTGAGGAACTGAATCTGTAATATTTGGATGTATATGGACTAAATGTTCTAAATTAGCATCTAGAACCATAGTCTGAGTTCTAAATGCCTTGATCAGCTTAGTTGAGACTTGTGGAGGAGTCTGCCAAACACTCCTGGGTGGATAATGAGAACAAGGATATAATGGCCATTATATACCCTTTGGCATTTTATGGATTTAAAAGGAGGCCCTGAGTTATTTCTGGGAACTCTGCCAGATTTTAGCACTTAATGGAAAAAGTAATTGGATATATGAATTACCTAAAAGAATTAATCTATTTAGGTGATGTGATTGTTTTTAACTAAAGTGCTAGACTTTGGTCAGGCTTAATATTTTCACTTGATAAGTGCTGTTTCCACCAATAATTTATGAAGTTCATTGGCCATTTACTGTGTCAGTTAGAGTGAGCAGTGAGCCTAAATATCCTAAATGAAATACTAGATATATGCGTTCAATCTGACTTGGGTGCCTTCTGCACGTGGCTCACTCCTAAATTCTGGCTTTTTTCTTATAGCCCTTTTGTGAGTTCCACAATGACTGCCCCCCTTGCTGGGAACCTCTCACTGTATTTTTCTAATATGGAGGGGAAAAAAATCTGTGGCTAACCATTTGGATAGTCCACTTAGTTCCTGGTTCAAAGATAACAACTATTAAGGTAATTCAAGCCTGGCTACCTTCTGTGACATTCATTTGGCCCATAGGATAATTTTTCTTGCAGAATTGCAAGTACAGGCCACTGCCACTGCAGCCCTCTGTATTTGCTCTGCCATCAAAGGCCTCTTGGGATAGTCTATTGTCTTTAGACTTTTCAGGTGACATATGCTACAGGACATGGAAGTCAAATTCTCTGAGTTTCTTAAAATTCCTTCACTTGGCTTGAGGTGGGAGTAGGATGGGTTATGCACCCTGCTCTCCCCACTCGGGAGGAGGGGGAGGAAATTGCACAGCACTCCAGAAAACTCTCTCGTAGGCATTTTCTTTTTTCCATCTTCTTTGATCAATTTTGCCATATCATTCCCTGGAGGTATGTGAGTACTGAGGATTGCTAAATCAGCCTCACATTCTCCTAACATGCCTTGTGGAGTTGGTCTAGCATCCTTTTTAAGAATACTTAGGGCACTTGGCATCTGTTTCTCTTAACTTTGGAGCTTATGCCAAAGAATGTAGAAAAGTCCCACGGAATATGCCATACATCTTAGAAATTTGTGCCAGGATTGTTCTAAGTTCTTAACTACTTTTTGTTATCTTGGATCCCTTTGACAGAGCCCCTCTTCTCAAAGTAATGTTTTTACGTGCATAAACAAAATATATAGGATAACAAAGGAAACCGATTATATGGAGATAAAGTTTTATCCTCAGAGCCCATGGAGTTACAAGTAACCCAAGTTAAAAACTTATATAAGAATCTTAGTGCTTTACAAATACTATTACATTTATCTCCCAACACCCCAATGAGGAAACTGAGGCATAATGAGGTTAAGTTTTTGCCCTAAGATCACATACCTAGTAAGTGGCAGACAAAGGATTCGAACTCAGGCAGTCTGAAACTACAGTATTGTTTTGATACTATGCATATAGGATCTCCCACATTCATTAATGGTTGATTAATGATTACCCTCACTTTGGGTGAGGGACAGACCTTTAGAATTAACCAAGACCCATTTTTCCCCTGGGCTAAGATAGCTTGTGACATCATATGCAAATATGAGACTCTGCCTGCCTGATGCAGCATCCATGTGAAATACTCTGTCCTATGGTTTAAGCCATTATTAAACAAACTACTTGTGTTTTGTTTTTGTTTTTTGCTTCTAGCTAACAGCATCCTAACTGATATACATACTAATGACTAACACTGCATGTTAACCTTAAAAATAAAAGTCAATTATTTTATCAGCAAACACGGTTTTATTTAGGAATAACAGAGAATTGCAATTTGGGACAAGCAAGCTATGGCAAACCATAGGCAAGTCTGACAAACACAGGAGAAGAACATTATTTTATGGAGAAGGAGAAAGTTGGGACGGGTTGTTTTGAGCAAAAGTCCTTTGGAGAAAAGCAAGGATTCGGGGTGATGATGGCTTCTCACTGGCTGAATTGTAGGGGTAGTATGGATTTCTTGTAGGAGATACAGTGTATTCTTTCCTTATTGGGGCTTGTGATTGATGATTCTTTCTCTAATTGACATCGAGTGGTACATTTTCCCCTTCCACTCTCCTTGTAGCACCTCATGTCCACTTTAATGAGGTTTCCCTTCATGAATTTTAGCAAATAATCTGCCAACCCAGGAGAAGGGGGGCTTGGAGTAATTTACACTGATTTAGGAAAATAAAGAAAATATGCATTTCTTATTCCCTTGTTAAAGAGTAAAATCCATAACCAGTATGTACAAATATCTCCTTCATAATGTCTATTGTGGAATTCAAAGAGATAATGTTGTCAGTAAAGTTGCTTTAAGTGGTACTTATCATTACTACTGCTGTTCCCATTATGTTGAATGTAAGTTGTGGGATGTAGGGAGGAGGCAGCAGAAAGGAGACTGGGAGAATAAACAAAAAACCTTACACATTCCAGGTATTTCAAATGTCAATACCTCCATTTACTTAAAAAGTGCAAAATATTTTCACCAAGAACTCTGTGCACTTTTGGCTATTATTCGTCTAGTGATGTCACACATCAGTATTGTCATTTCCTAGTTTCCATTTGACTAAATAGGAACTTTGAAAACTAATAGAAATGATTATTCATTCCTGTTCCTTAGGTTGGAATAGTAACATCTGCTGTCATGTTTTAGCTATCCTTACAAAATTATTTGGGCATTTCATCACAAATATGATCAGTAATTGGAATTTTTAAATCTGCAGTTCTGATGGAATGTTTTGACTCAAGACTGCAAATAGAAACAGCATCTTTTTTTATTGTTATTCTCCACGCTCCCTCCCTCCTTGTTTTCTCTGTATTAGAACCTAAGAGCAGTGAATACCCTGCCTGACAACTCATAGGTGGCCATATTTACATATTTTAATTCAGTGGGAAACGTGGAGAGTAATTGAAATCAATAACTTCATCGATACAGGATTGGAATGCCTCTTAACATTCATTAGTTTAGGTGCTGCGGATCTAGAGTAGAAGTTCTTAATTCGGGATCCATGGATTGGTTTCGGGCATCTGAATTTGTACATACTGTACATATGTTTTTCTTTTAATAATGTATGAGCGTCTGTAAGAGTCTATGTGCATTCGTCTGGGGTAAAATCCCCACAGGGCACCAGATTCGCTGAATAGACCTAGATCCCTCAAAAGGTTACAAACTGCGATACCAGTTGACAACACTGTAACAATGCAGTTCTTAGGCAGTCTTTAGAACTCATTTGCCAAGGCAGGAGCCTCTACCCTACACAAAAATGGCGAGAGCGGCTTCACACGTAGCCCCTCGCGCTGAAAGGCTACAAGGCCCCCGCCACATTTTCTCCACCTTCCCACTTCTGACCCCGGAAGGACTCCGCCCCCGCGGCCAGGCGGCTCTTCAGTGCTGGGCTGCGGCTGGGAAGCAGGAGTGAGCCCGCAGCACCTGACCTGTAGCACTAGGTACAAGGGTGGAGGGGGAAGGCGTAGGGGAGGGTGGGGTCGTGTAGCCCGCGGGGGCCGAGGCAAGCAGGGTGGGGCGTGGTGGGGCGTGGGTAGGAGCCCCGGCCTTGGCCCTCGGGAATCCCAGGGCCGGTGAAGGAACAGAAAGCCAGAGAAGTCCGCACGCCGGAGGGAGGCCCGCAAGGGGAGCGCTGAATCAGGGTGGGCTCCCGACTACTGCTCTAGAGCCCAACCGAGGGTCTGGGCGGGCGAGCCGAGCGAGAGTCCACTTTTCTGGTCCCTTGCTTAATAAAAAAAAAAAAAAAAAAAAAAAAAAAGGAAGACCGATGAGGATAGTGCTTGTGGAGGTCGGGGGTGAGTCCTGGTGGAGGTAGGGCCGCTAGCGTGGTCCAAGTTTTTGCGTGAATGCCAGTGGTTTGAGCAGGGAGTGGTTTTTGAATGAGGAAGATTACTCTTTCTTTGCTGGTGCTTTCAGAGAATAATAGAGCATAGGGAGGATTGTGGCCTCAGGGCCCTTTTGTAAACAAAGTTGTTCCACATTTATATTGTGGAAGGAGGACTCCAAAAGATCTTGCTCTTGCACAGACCTTTATTATTGTTATTTTATCGTTATTGCAACTAAATATTTTTGCTGTGTTTTATTTACTCAGTTCGGGTGCATGAGTTTACGTTTCACGTCAGTTTGGGGAGGGGTATTTGGACTTTCATTATTGCTTAAATTATAAAGTAAGCTGTAGAATAGAATTTTAGGGTGTTTAAGAAACAAACTATCACACATTTTTAGCTCTCCAACGGTTACATAATTACATAATATAGTGGTTTTGGTGATGTTTTAGAGCCTTCTACAAATTTGAATAATAATTAAACTGCCTTCGTGTTTATTTTAATTAGTATTTATGGAAGAAACTGAAATGATTAGTTTTTTAAAAGTTATTCAGTTATTAATTATTAAGTTTTCAATCACTCTGTACTGTCAGGGCAGAGCCCAACTCAAGAGCTTGAACTCATGAACTCAAGATCATGACCTGAGCAGAAATCAAGAGCCAGAGGCTTAACCGACCGAGCTACCCAGGCACCCCTTTAGTGTAGTATTTTTGAAAAGTAATACATGTAGGTATTAAAAAAAATCAAATATTAGAGAAGACTTATAATGAAAAGGAATGATTCCCTGCACAACCTTATACCCCTAATCTCATTCTCCAGAGGACCATTTTTCTCAGGTTTAATTTCCTTTGTATTTCTCAGCAATATGTTTCTATCACAGTTTGTTGCTTGGAATAAGTGTACTTCAATCAGAATTATACTGGGTCTAGGGGTGCCTGGGTGGCTCAGTGGGTTAAGCATCGACTTTGGCTCAGGTCGTGATCAGATCATGATCTCTTGGTCTGTGAGTTCAGGCCCGGCGGTTGGGCTCTCTGCTGACAACTCAGAGCCTGGAGCCTGCCTCTGATTCAGAACATTAAAAAAAAAAAATTAATTAAAAAAAAATAGAAAGAATTATACTGGGTCTAAACATTGTAATTAGAGTATGTGTGAAGAGGGATTAAGTTTACACTCTGTGAGTGTCGCTAGTAGGGAATAAATAAGGTGTCAGTAGCAGTAACCTACCTTTAGTATTACTGTTTTTCTTGAAAGGATACTACTACTTAATGGTTTTGATGCTTGTCTGAAAAAAAAAAAAGATATTAACAGTAAAGGGTAGTCTGCATATTAACAGAAAGTGGTCTGGAGTCTACAAAAAGCACAGAGATATATGCAGAAATAAGGGACTGAAAGTATAGCCAATAAGCTTTTTTTTCCCCTTCTTTTTTCTTTTTTTGAACGGGGAGCGTGCTGGGAAGCAGGGGAGTGGCAGAGGGAGAGGGAGAGAAAGAATCTGAAACAGGCTCCATGCCCAGTGAGGAATCCCATGCGGGGCTCGATATCACGACCGTGAGATCATGACCTCAGCTGAAATTGAGTTGGACTGAGCCACCCAGGAGCCCCTAGCCAATAAGCTTTTATTGGAAGATTTTTGATTTTTATTTTCTCTTTAGTAATGTTTATATAGCCCTATTCAAGGAAAAGAAATATTAAATTTGGTAGATGTAAACATTCCTGTTACTGGAAAAGCCTACCCTCTTGTGTACCAGAGACTGTTCTCAGGCTTTTATTTATTTATTTAAAAAAAAAAATTTTTTTTTTTTTTAAATTTTTTTTTTTTTTCAATGTTTTTTATTTATTTTTGGGACAGAGAGAGACAAAGCATGAATGGGGGAGGGGCAGAGAGAGAGGGAGACACAGAATCGGAAACAGGCTCCAGGCTCCGAGCCATCAGCCCAGAGCCTGACGCGGGGCTCGAACTCAAGGACCGCGAGATCGTGACCTGGCTGAAGTCGGACGCCCAACCGACTGCGCCACCCAGGCGCCCCAAAAAAATTTTTTTTTAATGTTTATTTATTTTTGAGACAGAGAGAGACAGAGCATGAACGGGGAAGGGTCAGAGAGAGGGGGAGACACAGAATCTGAAGCAGGGTCCAGGCTCTGAGCTGTCAGCACAGAGCCTGAGGCGGGGCTCGAACTCACGGACCGTGAGATCGTGACCTGAGCCGAAGTTGGACGCTTAACCGACTGAGCCACCCAGGCGCCCCTGTTCTCAGGCTTTTAATTGGCCTAGAGAAAATATTCCTTAGGTTGTATTAATTTTGTGTTTACCAGGCAAACTTTTTAACGTATGAATTTAGGTCCTACATTTTTTTTTTTAATGGTATTAAAATTTATTTTGAGGGGCTCCTGGGTGCCGCAGTCGGTTAAGCGTCCGACTTCAGCCAGGTCACGATCTCGCGGTCCGTGAGTTCGAGCCCCGCGTCAGGCTCTGGGCTGATGGCTCGGAGCCTGGAGCCTGTTTCCGATTCTGTGTCTCCCTCTCTCTCTGCCCCTCCCCCGTTCATGCTCTGTCTCTCTCTGTCCCAAAAATAAATAAAAAACGTTGAAAAAAAAAATTAAAAAATAATAAAATTTATTTTGAAAGAGAGAGCGTGAGCAGGGGAGGAACAGAGAGAGAGGGAGAGAGAAAATACGAAGCAACCTCCTCATGTCAGCACAGAGCAGAGCTTTGTGCAGGGCTTGTACTCACAAACTGTGAGCTCATGACCTGAGTTGACATCAAGAGTTGGGCACTTAACTGACTGAGCCACACAGGAGCCCCTAGCTCCTACAGTGTTTTATCTCAGAGGGTATGTCTTGATGACATATATAAGTATTTTTTTGACTAGTGTATTTCCTTATTATAAATGAATAAATATGTAAGCTGATTTATACATCAGTACTATGTGAATTTGTTTATTGTGTGTCCAACTGGGTATGCAGATAAAATTGAGTTTCTGGCTTTGAAAAGCATAGACCCAGACCCTGAACCATCATGTCTGTGAAAGTTCTGCTACCCTTAAGGGCCTTTATGAGAGATAGCTGCTTTCTCTGTAGACCTCTGACTTCTCTTTCTTTGGTTTCAATAGAAATAGGCATTAAAACAATATTAAAATTTCATAGCATGCATGTAGCATTTCTTTGAACATCTTTAAAATGGAATAGTAGGAGAATAAGTGCCTGAGTTCTGAAGTTCAGTTCAGTGAACTGAGGTTACTTTCTAGCCCCAGGAGTCATGGTTCCAATCAGGTTCCTTTCAGTACCTGTACCTCCTGTTATTTGAAGGAAATAAGTGGGAAGAAAAAGGTTTTAAATTTTATTTAAAAGCTGAAATATTGGGGTGCCTAGGTGGCTCAGTTGGTTTAGTATCTGATGTCGGCCTCAAAGGGCTGTGGACCTGGGGTGGCGAAGGAACTGAGAAAAAGAGACAACAGTATAGCGAGGCACAGGGGACCCGGAGCCAACAGCCCTAGGTACCGAGGTTTATTGTACATCTTCTTATATACGTTTTCAGGAAAAACAGATCAGCAATGATTAACAACAGAAAGCTTAGCAAAGCATGTCAATGGTGTATATCTGATTCAGCTATCGTACATGTATGTTGTGTACGAGAGCAGCCTTGCAGATACATATGTTCCGGTAAGAATCTTTACGATAGAGGCAAAGACAAAGGGAGTGAATGCACTGTGCTATATACAGCTGGCTTCCTTTAAGCAAAACATCCCTATCTGCGTACTAAAGAACAGACCACATTTTCCAAGGGCAATTCACTCAAGTCCTTTCAGGTTATTTTTAACCTCACCATCTCGAGTTTTCTCAGAGATCTTGGAGCCTGAATGAATATGCGCCTATGGTAATTGTGGTGTTCTGTTTCCCACGATGAGGGTCATGATGAGGATCATGATCTCACACTTCCTGAGTGAGCCCCACATCGGTCTCTATGCTGACCGGTGTGTAGCCTGCTTGGAATTCTCTCTCTCTCTCTCTCTCTCTCTCTCCCTCGTTCTCGCTCTCGTGCTCTCTGTCTCTTTTCCCTCTCCCCCCCAGAAATAAATAAATAAACTGACATTTTTTTAAAAAGCTGAAATATTTATTTAAGCAGAAAAGAGAGAATCTAGGACCTGTAATTTTCTAAGGAAAATGTGCTACTTGAACTCATAGTTCAAATCTAACACATTTTCTTTTTTGGATGCTTTGATGATTAATAAACTTCTAGCTCGAGTAAATTTGGCTCATAATTTTCTTCAGGGAAGTATATCATGAATAATTAACTGCAAAAAGAAAACACTGATAGAGTAAAATTTTCAATTTGTATCTTTCATTTAATAGCTAATATGTTTTTATGTTTCATTTAATGAAGGTTGTAAGAGGAGTCATGTCAGAAGAAACAGTAAGCGAATCACAGTTTTCCTTGAAGACTGCAGTACTAAGAGTGTTTGATCTTCCTCTGTCTTGGTACTATTCTCTCTCCCAGGTAAACAAACAAAAAACATGAAGTCAAATAAGTTTATTGCTCAGAGCATAGTATTTAGTTTATAGTATTTAAATTTCAATTGAAGTTTTAAATGGTTCAGTCAAAATGTTTATTAAGGTAGTTTAGGATGCCTGGGTGGCTCAGTCAGTTACGTGTCCTACTCTTGGTTTCTACTCAAGTCGTGATCTCATAGTTCATGAGTTTGAGCCCCACACCAGGCTCTGTGCTGGCAGCAAAAAGCCTGGTTGGCATTCTCTCTTTCTCTCCATTTCCCTTTCTCTCTGCCCTTCCCCATTGATATATGTGTACGTGCATGTGTTCTATCTCTCGAAATAAAAACAAAAAATAAAAACCAAAAACTTTAAAATGTTTATTAATGTGGTTTAAAACTTACTTGGTTTTTATTTCATGGCTTTTTGTTACCATATTCATAACTTTAAAAATTTTTTTTTAATTTTTTTTTTTTTTTTTGAGAGAGACAGAGCATGAGTGGGGGAGGAGCAGAGAGAGAGGGAGACACAGAACCCGAAGCAGGCTCCAGGCTCTGAGCTGTCAGCACAGAGCCTGATGTGGGGCTCAAACCCACGAACCACAAGACCATGACCTGAGCCAAAGTCGGCTGCTTAACCGACTGAGCTACCCAGGCTCCTCTCATATTCATAACTTTTAAAAGGAGATTGTAGGGGCACCTGGGTGGCTCAGGTCATGATCTCACAGTTCATGGGTTTGAGCCCCCCATCGGGCTCTGTGTTGATAGCTCAGAGCCTGGAGCCTGCTTCAGATTCTGTGTCTCCCTCTCTCTCTGTCCCTCCCCTGCTTGTGCTCTGTCTCTCTCAGTCTCTCAAAAATAAATAAACATTTAAAAAAATTTTAAAAAGGATATTTTATTACTTAAAAAAAAAAAAATAGTACTGAGGTGCCTTGCCAGCTCACTTGGAAGAGCAAGTGACTCTTGATCTTGGAGTTGTGAGTTTCAAGTCCCATGCTGGGTGTAGAGATACATACATACATAAACAAACAAAACTTAAGAATAAATAGTCCTCCTTAAGTGAATTTACATAGTCCATTAAAGTTATTTTCAGTGATGGAGTGCCTGGGTTACTCAGTTGAGTGTCCCAACTCTTGATTTCAGGTCATGATCCCAGGGTTGTGGGATCGAGCCCCACGTTGGGCTGTGTTGAGTGTAGGGCCTGCTTGGGAGTCTCTCTTTCTCCCTCAGCCCCTCTACCCTCTCATACTCTCTCTCTCTGTGTCTCTCTCTCAAATCAAAATAAAGTAAAAAAAAAATATTTTCAGTTAATTATGTTACTGAAGTGGACCTGTTCTCATCACAGTCCTTTAATTTTGTTTTATAGGGGTAAAATATACATAACATAAAATTTACCTTTTTTTTTTTTAATTTTTTTTTTTTCAACGTTTTTTATTTATTTTTGGGACAGAGAGAGACAGAGCATGAACGGGGGAGGGGCAGAGAGAGAGGGAGACACAGAATCGGAAACAGGCTGCAGGCTCCGAGCCATCAGCCCAGAGCCTGACGCGGGGCTCAAACTCAACGGACCGCGAGATCGTGACCTGGGTGAAGTCGGACGCTTAACCGACTGCGCCACCCAGGCGCCCAAAATTTACCTTTTTAACCATTATAAAATGTATAGTTCAGTAGCGTTAGGTATATTGTTGTGCAACCAATCTTTGGAACTTCTTGCAAATCTGAAACTGTACAGCCACTAAATAGCAACTTTCCATTCCCCCTCTGTTTCTAATTTGACTACTCTAAGTACCTCATAAATGGAATTATATAATGTTTGTCTTTGGGGGAATGGTTTATTTTACTTAGCATGATGTCCTCAAGATTCATCCATTTTGTAGCATGTCAGAATTTCTTTCTTTTCCCAGGTTGAATAACACTTGATTTTATGTATACACTGCATTTTATTTGTTCATCCATCACAGATCATTTGGGTTACTTCTGTCTTTTGGCTATTGTGAATAATGGTGTTATGAACATGACTGTATGAATATCTACTCAAGTCCCTGCTTTCAATTCTTTTGGATATATACCTAGAAGTGAAATTTCTGGATCACATGGTAATTCTATTTTTAATTTGTTGAGGAACTGGCATATTGTTTTCCATAGTGGCTCTGCCAGTTTTCATTCTACCAGCAGTGCACAAGGGTTCCCATTTCTCCACATTCTCACCAACGCTTGTTATTTTCTGTTTTTGTTTTTGTTTGTTTTTGTTTTTTTAAAAATATAATTTATTGTCAAATTGGCTAACATATAGTGTGTAAAGTGTGCTCTTGGTTTTTGGGGTAGATTCCTGTGGTTCATCGCTTACACACAACACCTAGTGCTCATCCCAACAACTGCCCTCCTCAATGTCCATTACCCATTTTCTCCTCACCCCCAACCCCATCCACCCTCAGTTTGTTCTCTGTATTTAAGAGTCTCTTATGGTTTGCCTCCCTACTTCTCTGTTTGTAACTATTTTTACCCCTTCCCTTCCCCCATGGTCTTCTGATAAGTTTCTCAAGATCCACATAGGAGTAAAACATGATATCTGTCCTTCTCTGACTGACTTATTTCACTCAGCATATCTTCCAGTTCCATCCATGTTGCTGCAAATGGCATGATTTCATTCTTTCTCATTGCCAAGTAGTGTTCCATTATATATATAAACCACATCTTCTTTATCTGTTCATCAGTTGATGGACATTTAGGCTCTTTCCATAATTTGACTATTGTTGAAAGTGCTGCTATAAACATTGGGGTACATGTGCCCCTATACATCAGCACTCCTGTATCCCTTGGGTAAATTCCTAGTAGTGCTATTACTGGGTCATAGGGTAGTTCTATTTTTAATTTTTTGAGGAATCTCCACACTGTTTTCCAGAGCGGCTGCACCAATTTGCATTCCCACCAACAGTGCAAGAGGGTTCCTGTTTCTCCACATCCTCGCCAGCATCTATAGTTTCCTGATTTGTTCATTTTAGCTACTCTGACCAGTGTGAGGTGGTATCTCAGTTTGGTTTTGATTTGTATTTCCCTGATGATGAGTGTCATTGAGCATCTTTTCATATGTCTGTTGGCCATCTGGATGTCTTCTTTGAAAAAGTGTCTATTCATGTCTTCTACCTATTTCTTCACTGGATTATCTGTTTTTCAGGTGTTGAGTTTGGAAAGTTCTTTATAGATTTTGGATACTAACCCTTTATCTGATATGTCATTTGGAAACATCTTTCTCTGTTTTTGTTTTTTTTTAATAGTAGCCACCTAAAGCTGTTTGAGTTGGTATATCATTGTTTTGATTTGCATTTTCCTAATGATTAGGGAATCCCATTTCCATGGGAACAGTCCCTTTATTTTTAATATTTGTTTCTAATGCAATATGTACTTCATTGTACTAAAGAAAAAGGTATGTGTGGAAAGTAGCATTTAGTTCACTAAAGCTATAATGTATTTCATTAAATCCAAGATGATCACTTTTTACATTTCAATGTTTGCAAAACTTGCTTACATGTTAAAGTGAGTGGTATCTCAGATGGGAGGAGTATAGTGTAATTTTACATTTATATATAGGGAATGATGTGGCACAGATGTATGAGAAGTAGCAATTATACCTAGTGTTCACTGTGTTTAAGATATTATTTATGTCCTTTATACATAAAATGTCTGTAATCCTCAAAGTAAACCTGGAATTTAGATATCATCTCCATTTTACAGATCTGGAGGCTTTAAGGGCTTAATTAACTTGTCCAAAAGGTATATATAATAATGTGAGATTTTAACTTGTATCTCCTTCATCCCCAAATCCATTTTCTCTCTTTTCCTTTCTCTCTCTCTCTCTCTTTTAGATTATTCATTTTTTTGAGAGAGAGAGAGCAGAGGAGGGGCAGAGAAAGAGGGGGACAGAGGATCCGAAGCAGGCTCTCTGCTGACAGCAGAGAGCCCCATGTGGGGCTCAAACTCACAAACCGTGAGATCATGACCTGAGCTGAAGTTGGACACTTAACCAACTGAGCCACCCAGGTGCCCTATCTCTCTTTTCCTGTGTTTACTTTTTCAGGAGTATATGCTTAAAAGAAAATTTGACAAATATAGAAAAGAATTAAAGAGAAAATAAAAATTACCAACAGTTCCTCTGTAAAAGCTTATTTGCTATACTTTTTCTTTTTTCTTTTTAATGTTTATTTATTTTTGAGAGGGGGGGAGGGGAAGAGAGAGAGGGAGACACAGACTCCAAAGCAGGCTCCAGACTCTGAGCTGTCAGCACAGAGCCTGACTTGGGTCTTGAACCCACAAACCGCAAGATCATGATCGAGCCGAAGCAGGAGACTTAACCAATTGAGCCACCCAGGCGCCCATCTCTCTTTTCTTTTCTTTCCTTTTTTAGGACTATGTGCTTGAAAGATAATTTGACAAATATGGAAAAGAATAAAAGAGAAAAAAAAATTACCAACAGTTCCTCTGTAAAAGCTTATTTGCTATACTTTTTCTAGGTCTTTTATTTTTGCATATATATCTCTGCCCTCCATGCCCCACTTCCCACCCCCACTGCCCTGTTCCCCTCCACCATTTGAGATTATAAAGTTTCATATTTTGAGCATTTTCTGTCCTTAGAAATGCTTTATGAATATAGATGTACTATAGTTTATTGAATATTTCTTTTTTTATGTTTTTGGTTTGTTTCGACAGTTATGAAACTTTGTCCCATTTTTAGATTTCATTAAGGTGGATTCCTAGAGGTGAAAATATTGAGTCTAAATGTTTGGCATTTTGTATTTGTTTTTGTTATGCCATTTGGATAGCATTTAAAAAGATTTCCAAAGGCGACTGTGTGATTCAGTTGGTTAAGTTCCAACTCTTGATTTTGGGTCAGGTCATGATCTCATAATCATGAGTACAAGCCCTGTGTTGGGCTCTGCACTGACAGCTCAGAGCCTGCTTGGGATTTTCTCTCTCTCTCTCTCTCTCTCTCTCTCTCACACTCACTCTCTCTCCCCCTCTCCCCCTCTCTCTGCCCCTCACCCCCCACCCAAAACTCATAAACATACTTAAAAAAAAAAAAATAAAAAGACTTCCAGATGGTCATAGCTGCATCCACTGTATGTAAAGCAATATGCTAGACATTTTATATTAGGTGCATTTACAAACTCATTTAATCCTTAAAGTGATATAAAATAATATTCTTTAAAATGTATTATTTGAATAGCTAATACATTTATATGGTTCACAAATCAAAACCACACACACATATACATATACATATACATATACATATACATATACATATATGTGTATACACACACACACACACACACACACACACACACACACAGAGGTGTTTTACTCTATCTCAGTTCCCATCCACTCCCTATAGGTAACCATTTAGATTACTTGAATATCTTTCAGGGTTTCCTTATTCACATATCAGCAAAAGCAGTTATATAACTCCTCTTTTTATAAAAGGGAGCATACTACCTATGTTCCCGTTTTTTTATACTTAAAAAATTTCCTGGAGATCTCTCCATATTAATATATGTAGATCTTCTTTTTCTTTTTCTTAGTTTTTTTATTCCTACAGCTACATAATATTTCTTTAAAAATTTTTTTAATGTTTATATTTGAGAGAGAGAGAGAAAATGCATGAGTGGGGGTGGGGCAGAGGGAGACAGAGACAGAATCTGAAGCAGGCTTCAGGCTCTGGGCTGTCAGCACAGAGCCCAACAAAGGGCTCAAACTCACAAGCCTTGAGATCATGACCTGAGCTGAAGTTGGATGCGTAGCCAACTGAGTCACCCAGGTGCCCCTTTTCTTTTCTCTCTCTCTTTTTTTTTTATGTTTATTTATTTTTGAGAGAGAGAGTGCGCACGTGTGCACTAGTTGGGGGGGGGGGGGGGGAAGACAGAGAGAGAGAGACAGACAGAGAGAAGCACAGAATCCAAAGGAGGCTCCAAGCTCTGAGCTATCAGTGGAGAGCCCAATTTGGTACTCGAACCCATGAACTGTGAGATCATGACTTGATCCGAAGTTGGACGCTTAATCAGCTGAACCACCCAAGCACCCCTACATAATATTTCTATATGTGAACATTTGTGTTGTTTCTGATCTTGTACTGTTATAAACAATGCTATTATAGTGAGTAAGTTTGATATATCTCAATTCATACAACATAGCCATAGGATACAGGTATAGGCATAGGATGAATTTTTTAGACTTTGGATATCTGGGCCAAAGAGCAAGTTTATTTGAATTTTGGTAGATACTGCTAAATTGCCCTCTGTAGGAATAGTATTATTTTGTACTTCCCAAATTTTGGAGTTCTTGCCAATCTGAAAGTTGAGAATGGTATTTTATCATGGTTTTCATTTATTTTATTATTATTTGTTTTATTTTAGAGAGAGTATATGTGCAAGTGGGGGAGAAGGGCAGAGAGAGAGAGAGAATCTTAAGCAGGCTCTACACTCAGTGCAGAGCCTGGCACAGGGCTTGGTCCCACAACCCTGGGATTATGACCTGAGCCAAAATCAAGAGTTGGGTGCTCAACCGACTGAGCCACCCAGTCGTCCCTCATCATGGTTTTAATTTTATCTCTCTCTTATGTTAAGCTGGGAATATTTTCATAGATTTAAGAGCAATTTGTATTAAGTATGAACATTTTGAAGGCTTTCATTTGTCATTCTTAAATTGCTTTTCAGATTGGCTATAGCAATCCAGTCTTAATCTTAATCTTAATCATTTGATAATACATGTTTTTTCACAGCCTAGAAATCAAAATATTATTTTTTAAAGAGTTCATTAGCATTTTGTATTTGTTTTTTAAGAATTACTTTTGTATCCTTTGCATGTATTGATTTTGCTATACCACTACTTTCCAATCCTAAGAATACTTTTCTGAGGCCATGTGTATTGTTCAACTTGTCCCATGGAATATTTTAAAAAATAATATGAAGAGTCATTGCAGGTAAACTGAAGTATACGTTCTATACTCTTAGTCATGGTATTTAGTATTCAAAACTCATTGCATGCTATCAGTGCTCTAAGGCAGGTCAGTAAACTACAGCCTCTGAGTCAAATCAAGACTACCACCTGGTTTTGCAAGTAAAGTTTTATTGGGACACAGCCATACTCATTTGTTAGTGTATTATCTGTGGCTGCTTCTGACCTACACTTAACAGAGTTAAGTGGTTGCAGTAGAAACCATACGTTCCACAAGCCTAAAATATTTATACTTGGCCTATACGAAAAAAAGTTTGTTGATTCCTACACTAAGAGAAGTTACAGGTTGAACAGCATCAAAGGGCTAAGAAAGGGCCAAGGAAAAGCTCAGAGTTCTTTTTTTTTAAATTTTTTTGTTTAATGTTTATTTATTATTGAGAGACAGACACAGAGCATGAGCAGGGGAGGGGCCGAGAGATGGAGAGACACAGAATCCAAAGCAGGCTCCAGGCTCTGAGCTGTCAGCACAGGGGCCCGACGCGGGGCTCGAACTCACGGACCGCGAGATCGTGACCTGAGCCGAAGTCGGACGCTCAACCAACTGAGCCACCCAGGCGCCCCAGAACTAGGTTATCTTAAGAATAAGTTTGCCTAGGGGCGCCTGGGTGGCTCAGTCGGTTGAGCGTCCGACTTCGGCTCAGGTCATGATCTCACAGTCCATGGGTTCGAGCCCCGCATTGGGCTCTGTGCTGACAGCTCAGAGCCTGGAGCCTGATTCAGATTCTGTGTCTCCCTCTTTCTCTGACCCTCCCCCGTTCATGCTCTCTCTCTCTCTCTCTCTGTCTCAAAAATAAATAAATGTTAAAAAAAATAATAAAAAAAAAAAAGTTTGCCTCTTACATCTTTATTTAAAGTGAACAAATATAAGAAGTTTTTTTTCAATCTAACTACATCTTTTCCAGATAAGATTTTCACCAGTAGCAAAAAAGCTGTTTGTGGTAACTGCAGTGAGTGCCGTATCTGTAATTTTTCTGGCCCGTCACTTTAAAAGAAGACGTGGAAAGAAGAAAGGAAAAATATTACCATGGGAACCAGAGCACCTCATACTTGAATACACTAAAAGAGCAGCATCAGACAAAGGTATGTGGAGATAGCTGAACTGAGTCTACAAAGAAAGTTTATATTTAAATCATAGAAAGATTTATATATTAATCATAACTGGAGTGCAATGATTTCTGTGCTGTAGCCTCCAAAATGTCTTTCCTTAATATTTAACTCCCAGATAATACAGATTGATTTTAGAAAGAATAGAACATATAGAGAAGCAAACAAAAAATTAAAATCACTTGATATTCTGCTACCCAGAAGTAATGACTTATAATACTTTGGCATATATCTATCCATTTCTATTTGCATTTAAGTCTATTGAGATACACAATTTTATATTATGTACAAGTAGATGATGTATGTATTTTAAATAAAATTATGATTACACCTTTTGTAGCCTGCTTTTAAAATATTTAACAATATATAAAATTGTTTTTCTAGGTCAATAAATATATTTCTATCGTTTTAATATGTACTTAGTGTTAAATTTGAAAACATATCCACTAATTTATTTAACCAATTCCCTGTTAGTCCCTTTAGAATGTTTTTCTTGCTTTGAATATACTTGTCTGATTATTTTCTTAGTGTATAAATAGAAGTAAAATTGCTGGCTTTTAAAAGACCTGTAGTTTTTGTTAGAGATATGGTACATATTGCCATGTTGTGTCAATGACGATAACTTCTTGGGGCACCTGGATGGCTCAGTTGGTTAAGCGTCTGACTTCGGCTTAGATCATGATATCACGGTTTGTGAGTTTGAGCCCCGCATTGGACTCTGTGCTGACAGCTCACAGCCTGGAGCCTCCTTCGGATTCTGTGTCCTTCTCTCTCTCTGCCCCTCACCTGCTCAAATTCTGTCTCTCTCTTGAAAATAAAACATAAAAAAATTTTTAAAAACCCAGTAACTTCTTGAGCATGCTGAATTTCTTATTTTTAAAACTTTTAATTATTTTTAATTTATTAGAGTATCATATGCTTTTGTGATTAATTTGTCCAGCAAATGATTAATGAATGACTATTTTGTGCCAAGTACAGTGAACATTACAGTAATGATGGCTCTCACTTAATGAGATCTTATTAGATCTCAGGCCTAGTGCTAAATGCTGTATATTCACTACATTATTTAACTTTTATAACAATTCTATGAATTAGGACTATATCCTGTGTTATTGTTTCCATTTTAGACATAAAGAAAATCGAGATAAGGAAAACTTAAGTGACCTGCTTAGGGTCATGCACGTCCCAGGAATTGATTTGAGTAGTGTCTTAACTGCTGCATTAAGATAGACTGAGATACAATGTCAGCCATAGATGGATAGATAGATGGTTAGGGGATACAGAAAAAGAAAAAACTAATTACAATGTAATGCAATATGGACATGGTACAGATGTAATTCAGGAAAGGAAGTGCTTATATTTTGTTAATTTATAACTTGAAGATTCATAGTTGCCAGTATTTTAAACTGATTATAATAGGTCATTCAAATATCATATCAAATACCCTAATTAGATGAATGGTTTAGTCTTCATTTAGGAAGCATATTTTAGCAGTGTTAAAAACAATTGTAAAGAGAGGTAGATTTTATTATTTTTTTTTTTTTTATTTTTTTTTTTTTTTCAACATTTTTTATTTATTTTTGGGACAGAGAGAGACAGAGCATGAACGGGGGAGGGGCAGAGAGAGAGGGAGACACAGAATCGGAAACAGGCTCCAGGCTCCGAGCCATCAGCCCAGAGCCTGACGCGGGGCTCGAACTCACGGACCGTGAGATCGTGACCTGGCTGAAGTCGGACGCTTAACCGACTGCGCCACCCAGGCGCCCCAAGAGAGGTAGATTTTAATAATGCCGTACACTTAATAATTTATGCAATTGAGGGAAATGTGTTTTAAAATTAGAAGCTTTCTGAAGGAATATAATGTAAACTTGGAAATTTTATCGGAAATTTGTCATTGGAGTTACTGATACTTCTAATATTATTGATATATTTGTTTGATAGGTTCAAGTTGTTCCAGTAGTAGACAAAATTTGACATTATCTTTAAGTTCTGCCAAAGACAAAGGATCTCAGTCTTGTAACTATGCTAATGGAGGACTTTTCAGTAAATACTCAGGTTCTGCACAGAGTTTAGCCTCCGTAAGTAAAGAAAAAAATTTATTATTTTATAGGTTTGTTTTTGTGTCTATTGTTATATATTGGTTTAAATGTTATATAATAATAGGGGCGCTTGGGTGGCTCAGTTGGTTAAGCATCCATCTCTTGACCTCAGCTCAAATCATGATCTCACAGTTCATAGGTTCAAGTTCTGCATCGGGCTCTGCACTGACAGTGTGGAGCCTGCTTGGGATTCTGTCTCCCTCCCTTTCTGCCCCTCCCCAACTTGCTCTCTTTCTCTCAAAATAAATAAAAATAAAACTTAAAAAAAGAAAAAAATTTTTTTAAATGTCATATAATTATAGATAGCTCTTAGTATGGAAAGAACCTTAAATCATCTTATTGAGTCTATTTTCTTTAGGCAAGTAAAACTTTCCTTTTGGTAAATAACCAGCCAGTTTGGTTCCAGCTTTCTTTAAGCAAGTGATATGGGTACGTGGGGTCCTGTAAGAATAGTGCTGATCTGGAAGTATTGCTTCAAACTAGATATTTCTGGGGCGCCTGTGTGGCTCAGTAGGTTGAGCGTCCAACTCAATTTCCACTCAGGTCATGATCCCAGGGTCGTGAGATGGAGCCCTAGGTTGAGATCTGTGCTGAGTGTGAAGCCTGTTTAAGATTCTCTCTCTCTGTCTGTCTCTCTCTCTCTCTGTCTCTCTCTCTCTCTCTCTCTCCCTCCCTCCCCCCCTCCCTCTCCCCCTCCCTCTCCCCCCTCTCCACCTCTCTCCCCCTCTTTCCCTTCCTCCCTCTCTCTCCCTCCCTTCCCCCACCCCTTTCCCCCACTTGCACTCTCTCTCTCTGTCTAAAATAGTAATTTATAAAAACACAAAAAAATCTAAACAAAAAAACTAGATGTTCTGCAAAAAAGCTGGAAGATACAGCCAGACTTTGTACTAGGTCACAAGATGATGAGCTTGCATAGGTAAAAGTATGTGGCTTGCTGAAGCCAAGTGTGGAGTTCCTCGCCTTGTTCTTTGAAGCATTAATATAGTATTGATTGACAAGTGAGGAATAAAGTTAGTATTTTTTTTGACTTATTATGGTTTAAAAATTTTGTTAAATAGGTAGGATATATACTTGCTACTAAATAAAGAAGAGGCAAAAAAATGTACAGTGATAAATATGCTCCCTATCCTCTCGGTTCCCGTCCTTAGAGACAAACAACATCGGTAATTTCTTACATATATACCTCTGGGAGTGTATGTCTGTACCATCATGTATTGTCATTATTTTAAATAGTTTATTAAACACCATATTCTGTACTTGGCTTCCCTGTTTTGTTGGAATATCTAGCTGCCCCATTCTTAAATATATCGAATTTTTAAAAGATGTTTATTTATTTTTATTTTTGAGAGAAAGTGTGTGTGTGCACATGCTCAAGCAAAGGAGGGGCAAAGAGACAGAGGGAGAGAGAGAATCTCAAGCGTGAGATGGAGCATGGGATCACGACCGTAGGCAAATCAAGAGTCAGACGCTTAATGGACTGAGCCACCCAGGTGCTCCTATATATTTTTAAGTAGGCTCCATGTCCAACTTGAGGCTTGAACTCACGACCCTGAGATTGAGAGTCCCGTGCTTTACTGACTGAACCAGCCAGGCACCCCAGGCTTAGACTTCTTAAAAAAAAAAGTTAACATTTATTTATTTTTGGGAGACAGAGACAGAATGTGAAGCAGGCTCAAGGCTCTGAGCTGGCAGCACAGAGCCCGACGCAGGGCTCAAACTTGGAAACCACGAGATCATGACCTGAGCTGAAGTCACACTTAACTGACTGAGCCACTCAAGGCACCCTTAAAATGGACAGAACTTGGGGGCACCTGGGTCACTCAGTTGGTTGAGCATCAGACTTCAACTCAGGTCATGAACTCACGGTTTGCAGGTTTGAGTCCCACGTCAAGCTTGTGCTAGCAGCGTGGAGTCTGCTTTGGATTCTCTGGTCTCTCTCTCTCTCTGCCCCTTCCCCACTCCCACTTTCTCTCTCCCTCTCTCAAAAATAAATAAACATAAAAAAACGCAACAGGAATGGAGGGGTGGTGGCTCAGTCAGTTGAGCATACGACTTGAGATTCTTTGTCTCTTCCCTTCTACTTCTCTCCCTCGCTTTCTCTTGCATGCGCTCTCTCTCTCTCTCTCTCTCTCTCTCTCTGAAAATAAAAATAAAAAAAAGAAAAAGGACAGAATTGGAGGCAGAGACTTGGGAATCATCTACATAAAGATGACTGAAATGATTGGCTCAATGCACCTTGCTAGGGAAGGGAAGATGATAGAGGCTTTTCAATTTTAGTTATTGTTTAGCATAATCAGCACTGTTAATAATTTTTAAAACAGAAATAAGCTAGTTACCTCAAACCAGAGTAGGTGTGGATAAAATTTATAAGCAAATATTTAATAAAACAGTAAACTGTAAAAATAGCTGCTTGATTTCTAATGGAAATAACTGATTTTTGTTGGAAATATTCTTCTATTCGTGTATCTTTGAGCAAACAAAGGCTTAAAATACTTAGGGTCATATGACTCCTAACTTTGAATACAATCAGATTTATTTGTTCAGGTGGGGATTACATGGGTTGTTTTACCTGGAATAGGATTTATATAAATAGTTTGTAAATATAAAAGATGGCAAAATACTGTCACAAAAGAGATTTTGAAGTCACTGCTGTCGATTTTAATTTTAGGTCCAGAGCGTCAATTCTTGTCATAGTTGTGCTTGTGGCAATTCTAACTCCTGGGACAAAGCAGATGAAGATGATGTTAAACTTGTTAATATTCCTGTGACCACTCCTGAGAACTTATACTTGATGGGTAGGAATAACATAATAATGTTTTAAGATGTTATGCTTACATTTAATGTGAAACTAAATAATGATGAATTGTTCTAAGGGAAGCAACGTAATTTTTAAATATTCTTGTATCTGTTGAATATGGTGTATATAATATAACCTATTTCTGGAGGATGCCCTAACGGATTACCACAAACTTGGTGTTTTAAGCAGCAGAAATGCATTCTTTCAGAGTGCTGGAGGCCAGAAGTCTGAAATCATTATCACTGGGCTGAAATCAAGGTATCATTAGAGCTATGCTTCCAACAATTCCTGTTTAGGAGAGTATCTGTTCCTTGCCCTTCTCAGCTTCTGATGGCTTCTGGCTTGTGGGTGTGTGATTCCAGTCTCTACCTCCCATCATCACCTCCTCTGTGTATATCAAATCTCCCTCTGCCTCTTATAAGGACAGTTGTGATTGGTTTTAGGCCCCACCAAATCCAGGTTATCTCCCCATGTTAAATTTCTTAATTAATTAATTTTAAGATTCCTTGATTCACATCTGCGAAGACCCCTTTTCTTTGTAAGGTAACGTTCTAGAGACTAGGACCTGATGCCTTTGGGTGGCTATTATTCAGTCTGTTTCACTCATCTAACCTGATCTCTTGGTTCTTATCTAATGAGTCTATCAGAGTCCACTTTATTCAATCTGTTTTTTATCTATCATTTGTATTAAAAAAAATTTTTTTTAATGTTTATTTTTGAGAGACAGAGCGTGAGCATGGGAAGGGCAGAGAGAGAGAGACACAGAATCTGAAACAGGCTCCAGGCCCTGAGCTGTCAGTACAGAGCCTGATGCAGGGCTCGAACTCAGGAACAGCAAGATCATGACCTAAGCCAAAGTCAGATGCTTGATCAACTGAGCCATTCAAGTGCCCTGTATTCTTATATCCAGGAATGATTTTATAACAAAAAAAGGACTGTGTTTCACATCTTAGTATTCCTCTTGGCTTGACCAAGGAGCATGTCTAGAGAGTATCACTGGAGCCCAGAAAAAGAAAAAAGATTTGAATTAGATTGAAATACTTTTTCAAATGCTTTTCTGTGTTTGCTACTTTATTTCAGGCTGTATTTCTTTTGATGGAAGTGCATACTAATTACAAAAACAAAACAAAAAAACTTTGATATAGCCCTGGCCAATGAACAGTAAAGGAGATAATGATTTGTAGAAGGACTGTGTACCTCTGAATATATTCCCACATTCTAGAGGAGTTAGACTGTATCATCTCCTGCAGTATCACCATAGTTATTCCTGCCTATGGGGAAAGATGTAAGAGTAGTTCTTTTGCCATCTTTTCCAAAGGTCTCTTGAGAATTAAGCTATGCCTTTGGATTACTTTAAGTCTAATAAACCTACACTAACAACTTCCATTGGATTATTGGGAGTTAGAATTGTAGAGAAATAGAGCAAAACCAGAGAAGCTGCAGGGAGTCTCAGTATCATAGAATTAAGATTGGTAGAAGCCCTCTGGGTCATCTAATCACCCACCTATTATTTGAATTCCCTTTACAAGATTGATGGCATTAAAAGAATGTATTAGTGAAATATGTTTGAATTCCTGTTACAAAACTGAAGATATGTGGTGGTTTGGGCCCTGTGCCGCAACGAGGTGAGACACAATTCTTCCTGGGAGGCAGCTTTTATCTTTGGACTATTCTGTGATTACATCACTCTTCCTTAATGTTTACCCAAAATAATCAGATGGCTGGAGAGTAGATGGAGTGAGAAAAGGTTGAAGGAACTAGAATTGTAAAGCTTGGAGAAAGGAGAGTAGATGGTGATGTAATTAATTGTCTTTTAAGTGTATAGGTTTTTTAGAAGGAAGATCTACACAGCATTGGTTCTTCGCTATGGAAAATTACATTACATAAGAAGGAAAGGTGTGAGTTGTATTTAAATAACACTTTTTTTGTTTAGGCTTGTAGGTTCTTCAGAGAACTTGAAGAAATGATTTTAGAGGAGAGGTATTCCTTAACTACTATATATGGAAAACATCTTGAGAATGACTTGCCCAGATTAAGCAGCTTTGTTTTATTTGTTTGTTTGTTTATTTATTTTTAATTTTTATTTTAAGTAGGCTCCATGCCCAGTGTGGGGCTTGAACTCACATCCCTGAGATCAAGAGTTGCATACTCTACTGACTGAGTCATCTAGGTGCCCCCAGATTAAGCAGCTTTTAAAGATCTTTTTCTTTAATATGTCTAGAAAAAGTGAAGTTTTGAAATATTTTGGTTTTGTTTGAAGTACATAATTATTTTGGTAAGACTTTTTTTACTTGGAGAAAAAGAAGCGCATACCTTTTTTTCCCACAAAAGCTGTGTATAGCTGAGGGGATATGAATTTCTACTTAGACTGTAACCCTTGTTTGGTTCTTGCAGTGGTCTTGTAGATTTTTAACTGACGCAGCAATTACTGTATTTATCCAAATCGACACAGCAAAACTTTATTCTAGACTTAGTATGCTATTTCTTCTTAGTTTTATTCTCTCTTTCTGACAACCTCTTATAAACCTGATAGCTTCTTAACAACTATTGTCTTCTATTTACCTAATTTTTAATATAGGTGGATATTTTGAAGGATAGTTGTATGAATATAAAAATTAGTCATTGTTGGACTTTTGGTGAACGCATGATACTATTCTAGAGAAATCCCAAGCACTGTATATATTTGAGTTACTTTAAATAAAAGAAAACATATTGGTCATTTCTCTCTGATTTTTGGTTGGCTACCATAGGCCTAGAATATATTGAGAAATTAAAATTCTGCTATGAAGGGGCTCCTGTGTGGCTCAGTCGATTAAGTGTCCAACTCTTGATCTCAACTCAGGTCTTGATCTCAGAGTCATGAGCTTGAGCCTTGCATTGGATTCCATGCTCAGCGTGAAGCCTACTTAAAAATAAAATAATTATATAAAATAAATTATGTAAAATAAAATAGAATAAAATAAAATAAGATTCTGCTATGAAATCAGGTGAGCATAAGATTATTCTTTAGTGCCAAAATTACAGTCAGACTATGCCATTGTTGATAACCATATGAAAAAGATTTCAGCCCCAAATGATTTTATTTTGGCATTGATTTTTTTTATTTACAATCATTCTGTTCTTAATTCATAGGTATGGAATTGTTTGAAGAGGCGCTACGTCGATGGGAGCAGGCTCTCACCTTTCGAAATAGACAGGCTGAAGATGAAGCCTGTAGTTCCATTAAATTGGGTGCAGGAGATGCCATTGCTGAAGAAAGTGTAGATGTAAGGGTGATTTGCCTGAGAGTGGCCTTTATAATAGTGGAAGAATTGAACAATGTTTAATGTTGATTCATTTTACTTGCTTTTTGTGGCATTTGAATTTTTTTTTATGTTTATTTATTTTTGAGACAGAGAAACAGAGCATGAGTGGGGGAGGGGCAGAGAGAGAGGGAGACACAGAATCTGAAACAGGCTCCAGGCTCTGAGCTGTCAGCACAGAGCCCGATGCAGGGCTCGAACCCACAAACTGCGGGTTCATGACCTGAGCTGAAGTTGGGCGGTTAACTAACTGAGCCACCCAGGTGCCTCTTTTTTGTGGCATTTAATACAATGGGTTTGTTTTCTCCCTTGGGACTAAGAGTGTATGTGTGGAGGGGTATGTCTTGTTGGGCTTTTTCTGTTCAGTTAGTTATTAAATCCCAAATTTGCAGTTCATAATCAAGTTCTCTGATTTTCTAAGAATATATAGAATTACTTTGACTTCTAAAGGGATTTTTTAAAGCCTCGTTTTAATTAAGTGCCATTATATTCATAAAGGTTGCACAGAATTAGAGCTGGACTGATATTTACCAATCATGTCAGCTAGTGAGTCTCAAATTTCAGCATGCATTAGAATCATCTGAAAGGCTTATTAAAACAGACTTGAGTTTCTAATTCAGTGGCTGGGGTGGGGTCTGAGAATTTGCATTTCTAACAACTTCCTACATGATACTGATACTGCTGGTCAGGATCTTACTTTGAGAACCCTGGTCGAATCCCACTCCTTAAGTTTATAGGTAGAGAAGCTGAATCCCTGAGAACTGGGGTGACTTGGCCAAAGGCACAGCCAGAATCCAGTGCTGTCACCACCCAGTGGACCTTCCTCATATCCCACACTTGCTCTGTCTTTCATTTAAGAGTGGAAGTTATTGAGAATCTTAACATTAGAATCTAATATTTGCTGTGTGTACTTTTCTTCTCCTTGTAGGATATTATTAGTACTGAATTTATCCATAAACTTGAAGCTCTCCTGCAAAGAGCATATCGTCTCCAAGAGGAGTTCGAAGCTACCCTGGGGGCATCTGATTCTAATTCCCTTGTTAATGATATCGGTAAGATGGACATTTTATATGGTTTTTTAGGAAACGTGTGAATTTCTTCTTTAATATTCTTAGAATCATTGGGGCGCCTCGGTGGGTCAGTCGGTTGAGCGTCCGACTTCGGCCCGGGTCATGATCTCGTGGTCCGTGGGTGCGGGCCCCGTGTCGGGCTCTGTGCTGACAGCTCAGAGCCCGGAGCCCGTTTTGGATTCTGTGTCTCCCTCTCTCTCTGACCCTCCCCTGTTCATGCTCTGTCTCTCTCTGTGTCAAAAATAAATAAACATTAAAATAAAATTAAAAAAAAATATTCTTAGAATCATTTAAGTGTATTAATATGATATGGTTATATTTTTTGGAAAATAGTCAACAGAAAATGTTCTATCATATTTCCTGGTTTTTCTTTCAGTTTTATTTTTCTAGTGAACTTAATGCCCATAAGATATACTTTCGAGTGTGTAGGTAGGATTGTGACTTTGTTTTAAAATTACATTCTTTTTTTTTTTTTTTTAATGTTTATTTATTTTGAGAGAGAGAGCCTGTGCTTGTGCATGCAAGCAGGGAAGGGGCAGTGAGGGACAGAGAGAATCCCAAGCAGGCTCCATGCTCAGCACAAAGCCCCACATGGAGCTCAATCCCACAAACCGTGAAATCATGAGCAGAGCTGAAACCAAGAATTGGATGCTAAACCAACACTCAGGCATCTGAATGCCCCTAAAATTACATTCTAAGTGAAAGAATCCCAGTTCAAGTGTTGGAGAGAGGAAGAAAATAAACAGAAATATAAAATTGGGACAGAGACATGGCTCGAAAGTGTGCATGTAGCTCATGGCATACATTTAAAATATTTTAAGTAATTCTATTTATTGGACTCCATTTAAAAATCTTTTTTTAATGTTTATTTTTGAGAGAGAGAGAGAGAGAGTGTGTGGGAGGGACAGAGAGAGAGAGGGAGACACAGAATCTGAATGAAGCAGGCTCCAGACTCTGAGCTGCAGAGCCTCATCATAGAGCCTGATGGAGGACTCAAACTCCAGAAC
Source organism: Neofelis nebulosa (assembly GCF_028018385.1). Classification (NCBI taxonomy): domain Eukaryota; kingdom Metazoa; phylum Chordata; class Mammalia; order Carnivora; family Felidae; genus Neofelis; species Neofelis nebulosa. The sequence goes on along the minus strand of NC_080783.1, from coordinate 157,054,007 downwards.
CGTGAAATCATGACCTGAGCTGAAGTCAGACGTTTAACTGACTGAGCCACCCACATGCCCCATTTTGGACCCCATTTTAATTGCAAGCGAGATTTTGATATCAGCAGTTGGGGCATGCATTAATATATGCAATTACCCTTGTTTCCTATTTTATTTTATTTATTATTTTTTAAAATTTATTTTTTAATGTGTATTTTTGAGAGAGAGAGAGAGAGAGTTTATTTTTGAGAGAGATTCTGTGTCTCCGAAGCAGGCTCCAGGCTCTGAGCTATCAGCCTGATGTGGAGCTTGAACTCATGAACTTTGAGATCATGACCTGAGCCAAAGTCGGACGCTCAACTGACTGAGCCATCCAGGCGCCCCCCTTGTTTCCTATTTTAAAGAGAAAAAAACTTTGAAAAGACTTTTTGAGTGAAATCTTCAAAGGAAAGAATAATTAAAATTTCTTCCTTAAATTCTGTAAATGCTCCAAAGAATGAAGTAAGACAAGATTATATTGCATCTCTTTTTGGCAAAAATAATTTTTTTTTTTAATTTGAGGAGAATTGTTATATTCTTATAAGGAATAAAAATAGTTAGGGAGTGGGGTGCCTGGGTGGCTCAGTTGGTTAAGCGTCCAACTTCAGCTCAGGTCATGATCTCGCAGTTCATGAGTTTGAGCCCTGTGTCAAGTTCTGTGCTGACAGTTCAGAGCCTGCAGCCTGCTTCCAATTCTGTCTCTCCCTCTCTCTCTGCCCCTCCCCCACTTGCGCTCTGTCTCTTTTTCTCTCTCAAAAATAAGTAAACATTAAAAAAAATTTTTTTAATAAAAAAATAGTTAAGGAGTGTTAAGTTTTTCCACATTTTTTTCTGAACATAATATACTAAAAGTGGCTGCATTTTGAAATACTTAGGTATCTATGTATTTTGAATTTAGGTAAAAGATTTTAATTGTATTAGAATTAAGAATTACTGTTTAGGGGTACCTGGCTGGCTCAGTTGGAGGAGTGTGTGACTCTTGATCTTGAGGTCATGAGTTCGAGCCCCTTGTTAGGTGTAGAGATTACTAAAAAAAAAAAAACAAAAAAACTTAAAAAGAATTGCTCTGTGTATGTCATAATGTTATACGAGGCCTCTTTGTATTAATTTTGTTCTTTGCTCTTTCATTCTATATTGTCACTAAAATTATTCATTAGACTTGAGTATTTTTTAACAGTTGCTCTGCTCTTATCATGGGCATAATGTTTTGACATGTGGAAGTTACAGGCCAGGAAAAAGTAGACAGTATTCATGTCAACAAATAGAATTTGCCAAAGCCTTCTTTTTATATTTGTTTCTTTCTATACAGTTCCTTTTGTAACTTACTAGAATGACATTGTAGAAAGAACAGAGAGAAGGAATTTTAAAAGAATTCAAGTGTAACAGCGGGAGTGGAACAACTGGAAAAGATAGGAGGGTGGTTATGTGACAAGGATGACCATAGAGAAAAAGGAGTAGGAAAAAATTATAAATATAAGGAGAGGAGAGGAAAAGGGCCCCAAGGCTTAATGTCTTATTCTGGGAATGGAGGCTTTATCCTCACTGTTCTAATTATCTACCTGCATTTTCCTGGCTCATGGTAAGGATCATGTAGGTGTGTAGTTCTTGCACTTGTTACAATTTAATGTGCATCTCAGATTTGGCATGCCTAAAGTTTCTTTTTCTACTGACCATGGTGGTTGGCAAAGTCCATCTCTGATTTCCTAGTTTATCAGGTTATAAAGATTTCTTAGCACTGGCCCGGAAGGTCTGCTTTGGATACACATTGCTTCTAGATAAGAAGTTCCCTAGGCAAATGGCTTAATTTCTGGGACCTAACTTTAAGTTGTTTCTGAGTAAATTGTTATTAATTTGGAACCCTAAATGGATAGGATTTCTAGAGGAGACCCATAATTAAATCATAAAATTTGATTAGCTTACGTTTGGAATAAGAAGTTCCCATCCTGGGCTGTCACAGCCTTCTAAGCTGCCTGGCTTTTCCCTGCAGCCATGCAGTGCTTTGGCCTGTTATTGCACTGGAGATTCCAGTCGACATGATGCTGTATTATTATCTTCCTTCTTGGCAGTTTTTTAGATATTGTTCTATTATTGCTAATTTCTGTTTTTGAACTTCTGGATGAAGGAGCTCAATCTATGGTCAAGATTCTGGTAGGGGAGTAGCTCTGTTATATCTGTTCATTGATATTAATCAAAATTGCTTAGAAGTCAGTTAGCTCTCCTCATTTTCTAAATTCAAATTCATTTTGCACATTTAATTTATATTGGGAGGCAACTTATAGCTAGTAGTCATAAATAAAGAGGTTAATAAATGCCTTCAGAGGTTCAGTAGTGAATTTAAACCAAGTATTGATCTAGCGTCAGTGAATACTTCACTGTTCTGGAATTTGCTTTGTCTTATTTGATGAAATTAAAATTTTTTTCTCTTAAGAATTTGATAGATTTTCAAGGTTGGAAGATTTCTCAGTCGTCATCTAATTTATCTCCTTTCCCTTTTGTCCCCTGTACTTCATAACTAACACACACCATTGCTTGCAGGTTACCATGTGCCAAGCGCTTTGCTGAGCACTTACATAAGAGAAGCACTACACTGAATGAAAGTTATCTTACTTAATCATCACAAAAACTTTCATAAGATAAATATAGTTATCATCCTCATTTTTTAGATGGGGAAAGAGAGGGAAGGAGATACTGAGTAACTTCCCTAGAGTTGCATGGGAAAGCCAAGATTTGGAGCCAGGCAGGCTAACTTTAGAATTCATGTTCTAAACCACCATACAACATTGCCTCACCAATTTATAAGACAGATACCTTTCTTTTTTTTTTTTTTTTTTTTTTAACATTTATTTATTTTTGAGACAGAGAGAGACAGAGCATGAACGGGGGAGGGTCAGAGAGAGAGGGAGACAGAATCGGAAACAGGCTCCAGGCTCTGAGCAGTCAGCACAGAGCCCGACGCGGGGCTCGAACTCACGGACCGCGAGATCGTGACCTGAGCCGAAGTCGGACGCTTAACCGACTAAGCCACCCAGGCGCCCCGACAGATACCTTTCTTGAATAGGATGGTTGACTGTGAACTCTGTGAGCAGAGCGTGCCTACTGGCAAAGTTCACTCTGGGAAATGTAATCTTGGAGCAGGGAGCCTGGAACCCCACAGCTGCCAAAGTAAGGAAGCATTTCTTGTGATATTTATTTAGTGTGGATCTTCCTTTCCTTAAAACATTTTTCCTTCTTCCAAATCTGTGTGGGGATCTGACGTTAACTCTTGTGTCTTTCCTTACTCCTCTCTCAGGCGCTTTTGGGCACTCTAGACAGATTCCACTCATTTTGTAGAAGGAGGTTATCAAGGTTTAATTCAAGAACAAAAGAAGAGAGCTACCCTTCTTACCTGATGGAAATAGTGCCAGATGAATTTAAAGTTTTATTTATTTATTTTTGTTAGTGATCTCTACACCTAACGTGAGTCTTGAACTCACAACTCTGAGATGAAGAGTTGCCTGGTCTTCCAACTGAGCCAGCCAGGCATCCCCAGTACCAGCGGGATTTAGTGTAGTGCTTTAATGATTACTGTAATGGATTACCCTTTGGCCTGTATCTGCATAATAAATGAAAGCAGACTCCAGATTCACACTAACTGGATTCAAGTCGTGGCTTCACCATTGATTAGCTGTGTGATTATATAACTTGTCTAAATGTCAGCTCTCTTATCTGAAAAATGGGCATATAATACCTATTTTCAAAATAATTATGAGCATTAAATGAAATAATACAATAAAAGTGCTAGGTACAGGGTAACAGTGTTTATCGGCTCGGAATTTGGACCCTCTCTGGGACACTCAGGAAGGCTGTGGGGTTTTTGTTGTTGTTCTTATTCCACCTGCCTGATCCTGTATTTGCTAATTTCAAGGTAGTCATTAAAATTTCTTGTCCACCGATACCCTTTTCATGTTTTCCAGTGATGCTATAATTTTTCTCATTAAAAAAAAAAAAAAATTTTGTTTTAAGTCACTTTCAATGGGCCTTTGGGAAAAAGGAGAAGTAAATGCCTATGCTCTACATCTTGAAGTAGAAATTCTGGACATTAGGGGCTCCTAGGTGCCTCAGTTGGTTGACTGTCCAACTTTGGCTCAGGTCATAATCTCATGGTTCGTGAGTTCAAGCCCTATATCTGGCTTGCTGCTGTCAGCACAGAGCCCAGTTCAGATCCTCTCTCCCCTCCTCGCTCTCTGCCCCTCCCCCACTCATGCTCTCTATCAAAAACAAATAAACATTAAAAAATTCTGGACATTATAATCACAGAGCCCAAGGACTACATTAGCTTTTCTAACACTGCTAGTGTTGAACTTACAGTTACTGAAACTTCTAAGTTTTTCTTTATTATTGTTAGATTTATTATTGGTAAACCGTATCTTCCCTCATTTGTTCCTGTGCAGTTGTTTTTCTGGGTACAAGTTTTAGATGTTGTATTTATTATTCTTACTAAATTGTCACTTCTGAATCATCATTCTGAATTGTTAACATAGTTTATTTTTTTTAATTTAATTTACTTTTTAATTTATATCCAAGTTAGTTAGCATATAGTACAACAATGATTTCAGGAGTAGATTCTTTAATGCCCCTTACTCATTTAGCTCATCACCGCTCCCACAACCCCTCCAGTAACCCTCTGTTCTCCATATTTAAGAGTTTCTTATGTTCCCCTCCCTGTTTTTATATTATTTTTGCTTCCCTTATGTTCATCTGTTTTGTATCTTAAAGTTCCCATATGAATGAAGTCATATGATCCTTGTCTTTCTCTGACTAATTTCACTTAATATGATACCCTCAAGTTCCATTCAAGTAGTTACAAATGGCAGGATTTCATTCTTTTTGATTGCCGAGTAATACTCCCTTTGTGTGTGCGTGTGTGTGTGTATGTGTATGTGTATACCGCATCTTCTTTATCCATTCATCCATCAGTGGACGTTTGGGCTCTTTCCATACTTTGGCTATTGTTGATAGTGCTACTATAAACACTGGGATGCATGTGCCCTTTTGAAATAGCATACCTGTATCCCTTGGATAAATACTTAGTAGTGCAATTGCTGGGTCGTAGGGTAGTTCTATCTTTAATTTTTTGAGGAAGCTCCATACTGTTTTCCAAAGTGGCTGCATCAGTTTGCATTCCCACCAGCAGTGCAAAAGAGATCCTCTTTCTCCGCATCCTCACCAACATCTGTTGTTGCCTGAGTTGTTAATGTTAGCCATTCTGACAGGTGTGAGCTGATATCTCATTGTGGTTTTGAGTTGCATTTCCCTGATGATGAGTGATGTTGAGCATTTTTTTCATGTGTCGGTTGGCCATCTGGATGTCTTCTTTGGAGAAGTGTCTATTCCTGTCTTTTGCCCATTTCTTCACTGGGTTATTTGTTTTTTGGGTGTTAAGTTTGAGAAGTTCTTTATAGGTTTTGGATACAAACCGTTTATCTGATATGTCATTTGCAAATATCTTCTCCCATTCTGTCAGTTGCCTTTTAGTTTTGCTGATTGTTTCCTCCGCTGTGCAGAAGCTTTTTATTTTGATGAAGTCCCAATAGTTCATTTTGCTTTTGTTTCCCTTGCCTCCAGAGACATGTTGAGTAAGAAGTTGCTGCGGCCAAGGTCAAAGAGGTTTTTGCCTGCTTTCTCCTCGAGGATTTTGATGGCTTACTGTCTTATATTTAGGTCTTTCATCCATTTTGAGTTTATTTTTGTGATGGTATAAGAAAGTGGTCCAGGTTCATTCTTCTGCATGTCGCTGTCCAGTTTTCCCAGCACCACTTGCTGAAGAGACTGTCTTTATTCCATTGGCTATTCTTTCCTGCTTTGTCAAGGATTAGTTGGCCATACGTTTGTGGGTCCATTCTTGGGTTCTCTATTCTGTTCCATTGATCTGAGTGTCTGTTTTTGTGCCTTCATAGTTTAGATTTTGATTTGGTATCCCTTTCAGCTGTGAGTCTCTAGTGTTGTCAGTTTGGTCTAGTTGGTCACTGGTGCTCTTGTTGAAAGCATTAACAAAAAATATTTCAAGGAAAGCTTAGAACACTCAGAACACTTCTGACACCAGATGCGTTGTTTTCAATATCAAGCAATCCTCCAATTCTCTGTAGATACCAACTAGATGTCCTACAGTCTAATTCAGTTCTGACACTAACTTCCCAGTTTACACAGACTCCACAGATGAAGGGCTCTGCCTCACAAGATTGCCTTCCACTCACATGCCAGTCACAAGTCGACGTTTCCCATATTTCTGGAATCAGGAGTTCCCACAATTCCCTCCTTAAGCTTGACAGTTTGTTAGAACAGCTCGCAGAACTTAGGGAGACACTTTACTATCACCAGTTTATTATAAAAGGTATAACTCAGGAACAATCAAATGAAAGAGATACATAGGGCAAGATATGAGGAATAGGCATAGAGCTTTTATGCCCTCTCCAGGTGCACAAGCCTCCACACCTCGATGTGTTCACTAACTTGGCAGCTCTCTGGACCCTAGTTTAGTCTCCATTTTGTAGGCACAGTTGATTAGATCATCAGCCATTGGTGACTAATGTGATCCTCACCTCTTCTCCCCTCAGGGATCTGGTTTGGAGCTGAAAGTTCCAATCTTTTACTTATATGGTTGGTTCCCTTACAACCATCCCCCACCTCCAAGAGTCACTTATTAGCATAAATTCTGGTATGGTTGAAAGGAACTTATTATGGATAACAAAGACACTTCTCTCACCTCCATCACTTGGGAAATCCTAAGAGTTTTCGGAGCTCTATGCCTGGAATTTGGACTACATATATACTATTTTGTCAATATCATATCTTAAAGTGGACAAAGACAGAGTCAGAGATCTGGGACAGATACTTCCAAGTTGTCTTAGGTCACTTAAGACACTTGGTAGTTCAACCAGCTATAGGTTCAACTGATTCTTCTTTCTCATTTTTTTCATGTTGATCACTAAAAGATTATAGAATACTTTGTTATATATCATGTCAAAATGAATGTGTACTTATATACTTAACCAGTAGTTTAGGAAAATGTAAAAATTTTTTTTTAAAAAGAGGCTGATATCAATTCATATTTTTTGAGAAGTATTGCAGATAGTGAACTATTTTGTAGGTGAATATTTGCTATCAAGTATTTATGATTGGTTTTATACTCACTTGCAAATCATCTTCATTTTAGAAGTCACACGTGTCAGGTTTGTATTAACTATAGTAGAACCTCAGCAAAACTTATTTCACTAATTTGGAGTTCAAAACATAAACAAGGACTCTGCATAATTTTACATAGGTACTATCTATAGTAGTCTGCCAGGTTAATGTTGTGGACAAGATTATGAAGAGGACGGTTTAAATCCTCCTCAGCATGATTCTTTCAGTATGTTTAAAATAGTCTTAGCATTTTTCCTTTAGGTAATTTTGTGTTTATTGAAAGTAGATTAAATCTGTTCTCTTTTTTTAAAACTAGCAGATCCAGAAACCTTTCGAGTTGTTGGTATTATGAGTTATTTGGTTACTTTACATAGGTGAGGTTGGTAACAGTTTAATAAATGTATAGTATGATTCTTTAAAAAAAATTTTTTTAACATTTATTTATTTTTGAGAGAGAGATGGAGACACAGCATAAGTTGGGGAGGGGCGGAGAGAAAGGGAGACACAGAATCTGAAGCAGGCTCCGGGCTCTGAGCTGTTAGCATGGAACCTAATGCGGGGCTTGAACCCACAAACTGGGAGATCCTGACCTGAGTTGAAGTCGGACGCTTAACCACCTCAGCCTTCCAGGCACCCCATGTAGAGTATGATTCTAATACTGGATTATGGTAATGGCTGTACAAGTCTATAATTCATTTACTAAAACTTATTGAATTGTACATTTAAAAGGAGGAAATTTTATGGTATGTAAATTATACTTCAGTAAAGCTGTTAAAAATACAGTATGGTTCTTGTTAAGCTAATTTTAAGTAAGTTTTCATGAGTTTGAATTAGTTTGAATTAGCAAAATATCACTTTATACTAAAAATTTCAAATAATGCAAATCCCAAAAACTTTAAAAAAATTAATCATGAATCACTTAGTTACAAAGCTGTGGGCCTGGTGAATTTTAAACTGTTTGCTCTAGGTGGTGCCACCTCAGCTGGTAACTAGAAATATTGAGTATCATTTGTACATGTTCTGTGAACCATCCTATGAACCACACTGTGAAAACTTCTGCAAGTGGTTTTAGTAATTCTGATGTTATTTGTACTGCTATTGTTAAATTTAGTCTTTTTTATATTTTGTAATATTGTCACCCAAGTGGTTATTAAATTTTAGGAATACTGAAACTGATGATATTCTTGCTGTTAATTTAGTACTGAGCATGCTGGAAATTTGGCACTAATGCTGAAAAAAATAAAAGAGCAGAATTAATAGCAAAAGCACTTTTTTAAAAAAAATTAAAGACTTCTGACAACCTGGTCTGACATCACAACCACTAATGTACTTCTAAGCCAAGCTGTCATTTTTTTTATAATAGGAAATACTTTTGATATTTGGGAGGAAATAGTGATGCAAAAAATTTTCTTACAAATACTGCAAATGTTTTAAAAGCATTTTTTTTCTTTAAAGTTGATTTGAGAGAGAGAGAGAGAGAGCAAGCATGAGTGAGGAAGGGGCAGAAAGAGAGGGAGAGAGAAAATCCCAGGCAGGCTCCACACTCAGTGCAGAGACTGATGCAGGGCTCAATCCCGTGAGTGAGAATCATGACCTAAACCAAAATCAAGTGTTGGTTGCCACCGACTGAGTCACCCAGGCACCCTAAAAGCACTCTTAAAAACTGTTTTAATTGTAATCATTTACTGTGCTTTAAACCTATGCTTGAAAAAAGAAATACAGCACAGTAGTTGTCTACTTCAACCCCTTTTATATTTGGATTAGGAAAATAACTTTGGATTAGGCAAGGTTTTAAGGCATGAATTCCTTGCATAAAACGTAATCACTCCTTATTCTCTAATTCATCTTTTCCTGTGTTCTGTACTGGTATTTCCTTAACCATTCTGAATTGGTAAATCATTATTGGATGTACAGTTGACCTTGAACAACACAGCTTCACTTATACACAGATATTTTTCAATAAGTATAGCACTGTACTATAAATGTATATTATTTTCCTTATGATTTTTTAAATAACATTTTCTTTTCTCTAGCTTTATTGTAAAAATGCAGTATATAATATATATAACATACAAAACGTGTGTTAATCAACTGTTCATATTATCTGTAAGGTTTCTGGTCCACAGTGTGCTATTAGTAGTTAAGTTTTGGGGTAGTCAAAAGTTATATGCAGATTTTTTACTGTGTTGGGGGGTTAGCACCCCTAACCTTTACATTGTTTAAGGGTCAACTCTATTTCTATATATGCTCTTACACATCAAAAGTTTATTTAGGGCTTAAACAATAGTTATTTGTTCAGTTATTCCTACTATAAAATGAAGATTTGAGGGGAGCCTGCGTGGCTCAGTCAGTTAAGCGTCTGACTTTGGCTCAGGTCATGATCTCTCAGTTCATGAGTTCAAGCCCCACGTCAGGCTCTGTGCTGACAACTGGATCCTGGAGCCTGCTTCAGATTCTGTGTCTCCTCCTGTCTCTGCTCCTCTCATGCTCTGTCTCTGCCTCTTGATAATAAATAAACGTTAAAAAATAAAATAAAATGAAGATTTGAATTCTCTAATAATAAAAAAATGTTTTCCTTCTTCCTTATTGAGGCTCTTCAGTCTCAATAAATGCAAGGTATTGAAATCACTAGAGGGCAGCATATTATATCTACATATTAAAAGCCAATGACTCATAAATGCCATTCTGTGCTGCTCCTCTCACTGGAAGTTAAATTTAGGTCACCACATTTTTTTTTCTGGCATGTTTTGTATACACCTGCTACTGTAACTCAGAGTAAGAGCATGAAGATGATGCACAGACTTGAAATAACATTAGTGTAAATTTCCATTAGTATACAAGTTCTAGCTAACAGCATCTGTAAATGTTATGCTTATATACAATTTTTTTAGAGAATTGTTAAATTATAATTTAGTTATTGTAATTTTTGAAGGTTCAACCAAAAAACGCCAATATGGTTTCAATTTTAGACAGTATAGTTTAATGGTTAAGAGCATAGTCTTCAGAGTTAAGCAGACGTGGGTTCAGATCCTGGCTCTAGCACTCTTATTAGCTAAGAAACATAAGCAAGCCTTGACCTTTCTTAGACTCAGCTTCTTCATCTGTAAGATGAAGGTCTACATTAGGATCAACTTCCTAGAATTGTGAAGATTAAGTGAGATCACATGTATCATTGTATTTATTTTTTCTTCCTTTTCAAGTCTTATTTAAATTCCAGCTAACATACAGTGTAATACTAGTTTCAGGTGTAGAATTTAGTGATTCATCACTTACATTGTAATACCCAGTGCTCATCACAAGTGCCCTCCTTAACCCATCACCCATTTAACGTCCCATTGTCCACCTCTCCTCCAGTAACCCTCAGTTTGTTCTCTATAGTTAAGAGCCTGTTTTCTGGTTTGCCTCTCTTAACATGTTAATGATAACATGTATTATCATTTTAACATGGGCACATGGTAAATGCTTGTTATCTGTTCATATTCTAGTTATAGTCTAGCATTTTTATGAGACCAAAGATTATATTAAAGTTGCATGGTTACAGGTAGATTGGTGTCACATGTTCCTAACTTGTTTTACAATGATATTGTTCAGTCATATTCTCCAGGCAACATTCATTGTTTTGGGGAATTAATTTGGTTTTTCTCACGTTATAGTGGTAACTTAAATTTGCATTTCCTGAAACAAGGTATTTATCATGTTTAAAATTATTTATTTGAGAAAGTAAAGAAGATACTCTTTATAAATATACTTTGTCTCTGTGTTAGAAAAGAAAATGCCATCCTGAAGGACAAATACTTTGCAAAACTATTTATTCTAGATATAGCTAAGATTACTAGGTTTCTTTGATTCCTGATCTTGACATATGCATAGGAGAAAAACAAAAAGTGGTAATGGATATTCTTTTTGCTAGCATATACAATTATTTAGCAAATTCTCTTGATTCTGACTCCATAATATAGCTCTCATTCATTCTCTTTTCTGTGCACCCTCATTAAATTTTGCTTGGATTTGGGGGTACCTGGGTGGCTCAGTCAGTTAAGCGTCCGACTTTGGCTCAGGTTATGATCTCACTGTTCGTGGGTTAGAGCCCTGCATTGGGCTCTGTGCTGACTGGTCAGAGTCTGGAGCCTGCTTCAGGTTCTGAGTCTCCCTCTCTCTGCCCCTCCCTCACTCACATTCTCTCTCTCTCAAATAAATAACATTAAAATAATTGTTTTGCTTGGATTTAAAAAAAAATTTTTTTTAACGTTTATTTATTTTTGAGACAGAGAGAGACAGAGCATGAACAGGGGAGGGGCAGAGAGAGAGGGAGACACAGAAGCCGAAACAGGCTTCAGGCTCTGAGCTGTCATCATAGAGCCTGACACAGGGCTCAAACTCACGGACCACGAGACATGACCTGAGCCGAAGTCGGACGCTTAACCGACTGAGCCACCCAGGCGCCCCATGTTTTGCTTGGATTTAATATTCTCCTAATTGGGTTCCTTCCTCCAGTCTCTCTCCCCACTTTGGTACATATACACCTTGTTTCTAGAGTTATCTTCTTGGTGCAAAACTTCCATCTTGTCACTCGCAGGTTCTCAGTAGCTTTCTGACCTGTTTATCTTACTTTCTCCCATATATTCTAGCCAAAGTGAACAAAGTCTCTTCCAGAACTGAAATTCTTTTCTAAGTTTTTAGTTGTATAATCAACTCCAGGTTTTTAGTAAATTTTTGTTTTTCTTTTTGCATTCTTTTTATGATACTGTTCCTTTGCATGGTTCAACATGCTCTGAAGCATTTTTTCTGCCTCTAGAACACAGCTTTGTTCAAAACTACTTCCTCTGTGTATTTTTCTCTGCTTTTCCAACCAGGGGAAACCCCTCATACCTTTCTCTGTTCCATGATAATAGCATATGTTGTTCTTAGTGGTACCATGTAAAGACTTATCAGTCTCTCTGATTTCTGAATAAATTGAGAACACAAAAAGAACCTGATGTTGATTATACAATAGTATTAACTTTATTTAGAACTTTTATTGCTAATGTCTGGATTGGAAAATGTGGTGAGACTTCCTGCACTGTCCTTACTTCACCTCAAAAAATTGTCTGGAGGGTGCCTGGGTGGCTCAGTCGGTTGAGTGTCCAACTTCGGCTCAGGTCATGATCTCATGGTTCATGAGTTTGAGCTCTACATCAGTCTCTCTGCTGTCAGCATGGAGCCCGCTTTGCATCCTCTGTCCCCCTCTCACTTTGCCCCTCTCCGCTTGCACACTTTCTCTCAAAATTAAATAAAACCTTAAAAGAAACTCTCTGGAGAAGAGCTGTGAATGCAAAGAAAATGCCTAGCACACTTAGCCAGTTGCATATGGATTTGCCTGCCTTATAATCCCTGCCAATTCTGTCCAGTTCAGGAGAGTGAGATCCAGCACCAAAGTGATGGGTTTGCAGACCTACACCTTTCTCTAGAAGACTTGAGAAAGAACTAACATGACTGCACACCAAGAGCCATGCAGTGAACAATGACTTTATCTCATTTTCTTCTGTTTAATAGCACTGAGGTTCTCAGCATTAGCTAGGTTACTCTTCCCATCAGAAAGAACAAATAAAGAGGTGAAAGGAGCAACGTAAAGTGTAAAACCAGTATAGCTTCTTCCTGGAGAATGGAGTGGGAGTCCCATATGAAATACGAAGTTGTGGGAGGTTTAATGGTTTTCTTTGTGGAATTGGTTACTTCTGACAGTAAATTATAATTATTTATGTACGCATCCAGTCTCTGATTTTAGACCATAACCTCCTTGTGGGCAGATGGAGTATTTAATTCTGTTCTTTTCAGTGCTGATACTGTGGCTTCACTGTAGTATAGTCAGTGGTCTAAGGGTCTTGACAAAATGTTCATCAGAATCCCTTCTGTAGCTTTTCAACAACATGGATTGGCCTAGGCCCAATAAATTGGCCTAAGCAAGGCCCATTCCTAGGCCTTGCTCCACATCTGCTGAATTTGAAACTTTGGGGTTAGGATTGTGAAATACATTCATATTTCATAGTTCAGTAGATGATTCTCATGTGCATTTCTGTTTAAGAGGTCTTCATTAATTAATTTTACCATATTTATCAATCTTTCCATTACAATTTGCACTTTTTGTGTATTGTTTAGAAGATACAAAGGTAATTGTTTTGTATTTTCTTTGGCAAGTTTTAAAGTTTTGATTTAAAAAACATTTTTAATATACAGTGTTATATTAGTTTCAGGCATACAATATAGTGATTCAGCAATTCTGTACATGATTCATTGTTCATTATGATAAGTGTACTGTTAATCCCCTTCACCTATTTCACCTATTCTCCCTCCCCCCTTCCCTCTGGTAACCATTAGTTTGTTTTCTGTAGCTAAGAGTGTGTTTTTTGGTTTGTCTCTTTTCTTTGTATGTTTCTTAAATTCCACACATGAGTGAAATCGTATGTATTTGTCTGTCTGACTTATCTAGCATTATAGTCTCTAGATCCATCCATGTTGTTGCAAATAGCAAGATTTCATTTTTTATGGTTCACTAATATTCCATTGTATATAAACTACCTCTTCTTTATCTATTCCTCTATCAGTAGAGAGTTGGGCTGCTTCCATAATTTGGCTATTGTAAATAATATTGCACTAAATATAGGGGTGCATATATCTTTTCGAATTAGTGTTTTCATATTCTTTGGGTAAATACCTATTGGTGGAATTACTGGATCCTATGGTAATTCTATTTTTAATTTTTTGAGGAACTTCCACACTGTTTTCCACAGTGGCTGCACCAGTTTGCATTTCCACCAACAGAGCACAAGGGATCCTTTTTCTCCACATCCTCGCCAACATGTGTTGCTTCTTCTGTTTTTTATTTTAGTCATTCTGACAGGTGAGAGGTGATATCTCATTGTGGCTTTGATTTTCATTTCCCTGATGATGAATGATGTTGAGCATCTTTTCATGTGTCTGTTGTCCATCTGGCTGTCTTCTTTGGAGAAATGTTTGTTCACGTCTTCTGCCCATCTTTAATTGGATCGTGTTTTTTGGTGTTGAGTTGTATAAGTTCCTTCTATATTATGGATACTAACCCTTTATCATGTATGCTATTTGCAAATATCTTATACCACTCAATAGGTTGTTTTAGTTTTTTGGTTTTGTTGATTGTTTTATTGTTTGTTTGTTTTGCTTTTTGCTGTGCACAAGTTTTTTATTTTGATGTAGTCCCAATAGTTTATTTTTGCTTTTGTTTCCCTTGTCTCATGAGGCATATCTAGAACAATGTTGCTATGGCCAATGTCACAGAATTTATTGCCTGTGCTCTCTTCTAGGATTTTTATGGTTTCAGGCTTCACATTTAAGTGCTTAATCCATTTGAGTTTATTTTTGTGAATGGTGTAAGAAGGTGGTCTGGTTTCATTCTTTTGCATATAGCTGTCCAGTTTTCTGAACACCATTTGTTAAAGAAACTGTCTTTTTCTCATTGAATATTCTTTCCTGCTTTGTCAAATATTAATTGGCCATATAATTGTGCATTTACTATTTGGTTTTCTCTTCTGTTTTTGTTGATCTATGTGTCTATTTTTGTGCCAGCACCATACTCTTGATTAGGATAGCTTTGTAGCAAAGTTTGAAATCGGAGATTGTTACCTCCAGTTTTGCTCTTCTTTTTTCAAGATTGCTTTGGATATTTGGGGTCTTTTGTGGTTCCATACAAATTTTAGGATTGTTTGTTCTAGCCTGTGAAAAATGTTGGTATTTTGATAGGGATTGCATTAAATCTGTAGATTGCTTTGGGTAGTATGGACGTTGTTAACAATATTTGTTCTTCCAGTCTATGAGCATGGAATATCTGCATGTGTCTTTAGGTGTGAAATGAGTCTCTTGTAGGCAGCATATAGATGGGTCTTACTTTTTTATCTATTGTCATACTACATCTCTTGATTGTAGCATTTAGTCCACTTACATGCAAAGTAATTATTGATAGGTATGTACTTACTGCCGTTTTGTTACTTGTTTTATGGTTGTTTTTGCAGGTCTTCTCTGTTCCTTTCTCTCTTACTCTTTTCTCTCATGATTTTCTGGTTTTATTTAGTGATACACTAGGATTCTTTTCTCTTTTTTTTTTTGCATATATTTTACTGGCTTTTGATTTGTGGTTACTGTGTGCATGTGGTTACATGCATATAGCAGTCTGTATTAGGTTGATAATCACTTTTGTTTGAACACATTTTTTACTCCTGTCCCCCAACATTCTAGATATGTGGTGTCATACTTTACATCCTTTTATTTTGTGAATCTCTTGACTGATTTTTATAGATATACTTAATTTTATTGCTTTTGTGCTTTCTACTTTTCTTACTCCTGCTCATGGTCTTTTTTTTCCACTCAAGAAGCCCCCTTTAACATTTCTTGTACGTCTGGTTTAGTGGTCATGGATTCCCTTAACTTTCATTTTTTCTGGGAAATTCTTTATCTCTCCTATTATGAATGATAGCCTTTCTGGATAGAGTATTCTTGGCTGCAGATTTTTTCATTCATCATTTTGAATATAAAACCTGGCAGTCCCTCCTGCAAAGTTTTTTTTTTTAATTTTTTTCTTTTTAATTTATATCCAAATTAGTTAGCATATAGTGAAACAATGATTTCAGGAGTAGATTCCTTAGTGCCCCTTACCCATTTAGCCCATCCGCCCACACATAACCCATCCAGTAACCCTCAGTTTGTTCTCCATATTTATGAGTCTCTTATGTTTTGTCCCCCTCCCTGTTTTTGTATTCTTTTTGCTTCCCTACCCTTATGTTCATCTGTTTTGTCTCTTAAAGTCCTCATATGAGTGAAGTCATGTATTTGTCTTTCTCTGACTAATTTCACTTAGCATAATACCCTCCAGTTCCATCCATGTAGTTGCAAATGGCAAGATTTCATTCTTTTTGATTGCTGAGTAATACTCCATTGTGTATGTGTGTGTGTATATATATATATATATATATATATATATATATATACACCACATCTTCTTTATCCATTCATCCATCGATGGACATTTGGGCTCTTTCCATACTTTGGCTATTGTTGATAGTGCTGCTATAAACATTGGGGTGCATGTGTCCCTTCGAAATAGCACACTTGTATCCCTTGGATAAATACCTAGTAGTGCAATTGCTGGGTTGTAGGGTAGTTCTATTTTTAGTTTTTTTGAGAAACCTCTACACTGTTTTCAAGTGGCTGCACCAGTTGCATTCCCACCAACAACGCAAAAGAGATCCTCTTCCCTCGCATCCTCGCCAACATCTGTTGTTGCCTGAGTTGTTAACGTTAGCCATTCTGACAGGTGTGGTTTTGATTTGTATTTCCCTGATGATGAGTGAGGTTGAGCAGTTTTTTTCATGTGTCGGTTAGCCATCTGGATGTCTTCTTTGGAGAAGTGTCTATTTCTGTCTTTTGCCCATTTCTTCACTGGGTTATTTGTTTTTTGGGTGTTGAGTTTGAGAAGTTCTTTATAGATTTTGGATACAAACCCTTTATCTGATATGTTGTTTGTAAATATCTTCTCCCATTCTGTCAGTTGCCTTTTAGTTTTGCTGATTGTTTCCTTCGCTGTGCAGAAGCTTTTTATTTTGATGAGGTCCCAATAGTTCATTTTTGCTTTTGTTTCCCTTGCCTCTGGAGACGTGTTGAGTAAGAAGTTGCTGCGGCCAAGGTCAAAGAGGTTTTTGCCTGCTTTCTCCTCAAGGATTTTGATGGTTTCCTGTCTTACATTTAGGTCTTTCATCCATTTTGAGTTTATTTTTGTGTGTGGTGTAAGAAAGTGGTCCAGGTTCATTCTTTTTCATGTTGCTGTCAGGTTTTCCCAGCACTGCTTGCTGAAGAGACTATATTCCATTGGATATTCTTTCCTGCTTTGTCAAAGATTAGTACATTTGTGGGTCCATTTCTGGGTTCTCTATTCTGTTCCATTGATCTGAGTGTTCTTGTGCCAGTACCATACTGTCTTGATGATTACAACTTTGTAGTATAGCTTGAAGTCCGGGATTGTGATGCCTCTTGCTTTGGTTTTCTTTTTCAAGATTGCTTTGACTATTCGGGGTCTTTTCTGGTTCCATACAAATTTTAGGATTATTTGTTCTAGCTCTGTGAAGAATGTTGGTGGTATTTTGATAAGGATTGCATTGAATATGTAGATTGCTTTGGTTAGTATTGACTCGTCCTGCAAAGTTTTTGATGAATAATTAGCTGCTAGCTGTATGGAGCTGCTTTGTATAACTTTTATTTTTTCTTGCTACTTTATTTTTATTTATTTTTAATTTTTTAAAATGTTTATTTATTTTTGAGAGAGAGACAGAGACAGAGACAGAGACAGAGCACGAGCAGGGGAGGAGCAGAGAAAGAGGGAGACACAGAATCTGAAACAGGCTCCAGGCTCCGAGCTGTCAGCACAGAGCCTGACGCGGGGCTCGAAGTCACAAACCGCGAGATCATGACCTGAGCTGAAGCTGGATGCTCAACTGACTGAGCCACCTAGGCGCCCCTATCTTGTTACTTTAAAAATTCTCTCTTTATCTCTACCTTTTGCCATTTTAATTACTATGTGTCTTGGTGTGGGCCTCTGCCTTCTTGGATCTGGATGTCTGTTTCCTTCTCCAGATTCCAGAAGTTTTCAGCTATTATTTCTTCAGGTAAATTTTCTCTTAAATTTTCTCTTCCCTTTTTTGCTCTCTTCTTCTGGGATCCCTATAATGCAGATATTATTACATTTGATGATGTCTCTTAGTTCCCTTAGTTTACTTTCATTTTTTATTGTTTTTTTTTCTCTCTTTTGTTCAGTTTGATGGTTTTCCATTCTTCTATCTTCCAGGTTGCTGATCCATTCTTCTGCTTCCTGTAGTCTATTCTTTATTCCATGTAGTATATTTAAAAAATTTTTTTTCTGTTTTTTATTTTTGAGAGAGAAACAGAGTGTAAGTGGGGGAGGGGCAGAGAGACAGGGAGACAGAATCTGAAGCAGGCTCCAGGCTCTGAGCTGTCATCACAGAGCCTGATGCGGGGCTTGAACCCACGGACTGTGAGATCATGACATGAGCCAAAGTTAGATGCACAATCAACTGAGCTCCCCAGGAGCCCCCCATGTAGTATATTTTTAATTTTAGTTATTGAGTTCTTCATCTTTTTTTTTTTTTTAATGTTTTCTTTTTCTTTGTTTAGGGTCTCAATGAGGTCCTCCACTCTTTCTCAAGTCCAATGAATATCTTTATGACCATTACTTTAAATTCTCTATCAGGTGTATTACCTATCTCTGTTTCATTTAACTCATTTGCTGTGACTTTGTCCTTTTCTTTCATTTGGGACATATTCCTCTGTCTCCTCATTTTGTCTAACTCTCTGTGTCTGTCTCTATGTGTTAAGAAAGTCAGCTTTGTTTCCTACTGTTAAAAGTAGTGGCTTCATGAAGATGCCCTGTAATGCCCTGCAGTGCAGTGTCTCCTGTTCACCAGAGCCTGGTGCTTCAGTGGTGTCTCTTATGTGTGTTTCATGTACCCTGCTATTGTGCCTAGACCACTTTTGCCTTCAGTCCAGTTGTCTGAAGTGACTCTCTTTACCTGTCATAGGCAGGGCTTGGTTCCTGTGTTGCTAGTGGGCCAGTCTGTGGCCACTTGGCGCTTGAGTTGGGTCAGACCAGGCTTTTGCCAGAGATGCAGTAGCACCAAATTGCAGGGTGCTTTCCCTGTGTTGTGTGCTGAAAAGCTTTTGTTGTTAGGTGGGACCTGCAGTCAGACCCTGTGTCTGTCCCCAGCTGGGATAGCAGTTAGACTGGCGTGTGTTGTTATCTTGTCCTCTTCCAAGGCAGGAGTGTGCTGGCCCCTTTCTGGGCTGCTTGCACACTGGCAGGCTTTTGGCACCACTTTGGATAGACTCTGGCCAAGGGCCATTATAGGGGGTAGGTCCGCAGGAGAATGCAGGGGTGGGGATGGGGTGTTAGCAAGGTTTGTGCAGGTCTGCTTGGGAGGGAACCTGGAGGTGCAGAGAAAACTGTTCAGGCCTAGCAGCACTGGAGGGGTGGATCTGCAGATGAGTGTTGGCCGGGTCACAGTGTTAGCAAGCTAGGTAGAGCTTGTTCAGGCTGTGTTAGGCACAGCATCCTTGTATCTAGGCTGTGGGGGAGGAGAGGGAAATGATACCTGCCAACTCTTTATTCTTGGAGAAGTCTCCCAAAGATTCCTGCCTCTCCAGCACATGCCCTCAAATTAGTAAAAAACAAAACAAAAACCACCTGTACACCCCAGGTGTTTTTCACATTGCTGTGGCTTTTTTTCCCCCCACATTGCTGCTTCTATGCTGTATCTCATCAGGACTATTTTTTTTGGACTCTGTAAGAGTGGAGACTCAGTTTCCTATGCTCCAGTTCCAGGTGTGGAGCCCCACTGATTGTAAGAACTCATGAAGTTAGGTCCCTCTGGTTTTCAAAGCCAAACGTGTTGGAGATTCATCTTTCCAGTGCCTGAGGTACCTGGGGTGAGGGTCTGCTCCTCTCCCCTATTTGCACCTGCTGTGTCCCTCACACATACAATTTGTGGGTCCGTTTGTCTCCTGACCATGTCTCTGCCCTACTCCTGTCTTTGGAGTGGCCTTTTCTCTACATTTAGCTATGAAGAGTCTGTTCTGCTAGTGTGTGGACATTTTCTGGGTTACTTACATTGATGTGAGTCTTATCTAGGTGTATTTGTGGGAGGAAGTGAGCCTAGGATCTATTCTACAGTCTTCTCCAGAAGTTCTCTGAAGCTTTGCTTTTTATATTTAGGTGTTTAATCTGCTAGGAGCTGATTTTTAAAAAAATATTTATTTTTGATGGAGAGAAAGAGAGAGCTAGAGCACCTGACTGGGAGAGGGGCAGAGAGAGGAGAACAGAGGATCAGAAGAGGGCTCTGCTGGCAGCAGAGAGCCCAATGCAGGGCTTGAACTCACAAACCCTGAGATCATTACCAGAGCTGAAGTCAGAGGCTCAACTGACAGAGTCATCCAGGTACCCCAAGTTAAATCTCTGTTATTACTTTTTTTTTTTTTAACATTTGGATAACTAGTTGCCTCAGCACCATTCAATGAATAATATATCCTTTTCTCACTGTTTTTTTAAAATTTTATTATTTTTTAATTTACATCCAAGTTAGTATATAGTGCAATAATGATTTCAGGAGTAGATTCCAGTGATTCATCCCCTATGTATAACACCCAGTGCTCATCCCAAGTGTCTTCCTTAATGCCCCTTACCTATTTAGCCCATCCCCCCCACCCACAGCCCCTTCAGCAACCCTCAGTTTGTTCTCTGTATTTGAGTCTCTTATGTTTTGTCCTCCTCCTTGTTTTTATATTCTTTTTGCTTCCTTTCCCTTATGTTCATCTCTTTTGTATCTTAAATTCCTCATATGAGTGAAGTCATATGATATTTGTCTTTCTCTGACTTATTTCGTTTAGCATAATACCTTTTAGTTCCATTCTCGTTGTTGCAAATGGCAAGATTTCATGCTTTTTGATTGCCGAGTAATTCTCCATTTTATATATGTGTGTGTGTGTGTGTGTGTTTGTGTATACACACACACATACACGTCATGTGTATATATATGTATACATATATACACTACATATATATACATATATGTATATATATGTTGTGTATATATATATGATGTGTATATATATACACACACCACATCTTCTTTATCCATTCATCTGTTGGTGGACATTTGGGCTCTTTCCATACTTTGGCTATTGTCAATAGAGCTACTATAAACATTGGGGAGTGTGTGTCCCTTCGAAACAGCACACCTGTATCCCTTGGATAAATACTTAGTAGTGCGGGGCGCCTGGGTGGCGCAGTCGGTTAAGCGTCCGACTTCGGCCAGGTCACAATCTCGCGGTCCGTGGGTTCGAGCCCCGCGTCAGGCTCTGAGCTGATGGCTCGGAGCCTGGAGACTGTTTCCGATTCTGTGTCTCCCTCTCTCTCTGCCCCTCCCCCGTTCATGCTCTGTCTCTCTCTGTCCCAAAAATAAATAAAAAACGTTGAAAAAAAAAATTAAAAAAAAATAAATAGTAGTGCAATTGCTGGGTAGGGTATTCTATTTTTAACTTTTTGAGGAACCTCCATACTGTTTTCCAGAGCTTTTCTCACTGATTTGAAATGTCCCTCTCATGTGTCAGGTTGTCTTACATGTATGTCATTTGTGGACCCTGTTGCTAGTCTGTTCCTGCATTGGTTTCACGGTGTCTTCATTACTGTAGCTTTATATAGTTTTATTATGAGCCTTGACACCTGGCAGCATGAGTCCATTCACTGTGTTCTTTTTTTAAGAATTGCCTTTGCTATTCTTAGCCCTTTGCTTTTCCATGTGAAGTTTAGGACACCTTGTAAGTTTCATGAAAACCTTAAGTTTCATGAAAACATCTCTTGGGATTTTGATTATTGCCTTGCATTTATAAGTCAGCTTGTGGGAGAATTTAGTTTTCATAAGTTAATGTCTCCATCTAGAAACATAGTATGGTTTTTCATTTATTTAAGTCTTTTGTGTCTTTCATAACTTTTTATATTTTCCTTCATAAAGGTCTTACATATTTTTATTCCTAGGGCCCTTACAGTTTAGTTGTCATTGTACATAGTACATTTTTAAAATTTACATTTTATGATTTTTTATTGTCAATATCTAAAATGTTACCGAAAGGGGCACCTGGGTGGCTCAATCGGTTAAGCGTCCGACTTTGGCTCAGGTCATGATCTCACAGTTTGTGGGTTCAAGCCCCATGTCAGGTTCTGTGCTGACGGTTCAGAGCCTGGAGCCTCCTTCAGATTCTGTGTCTCCCTCTCTCTCTGCCCCTCTCCTGCTCGTGCTCTGTCTCTCTCAAAATAATAATCATTAAAAAATAAATAAGATGTTACTGATAACTTGTATTTGAATGTTCTCAGCAATTATTATTTCTGCCTCCAGTAACTTGTTATAGGTTCTTTTGGAATTTTTATCTAGAACATGTACCTGTGGATGATAACATGTTTTTTATTTTTCTTTCTTTTCAACACTTATGCTTTCTTTTCTTTTCTTCTTCCTCTGCGCTCCTCCACCCCCCACCCCCCACATCTACTGCTTTAGGTAGATTCTTATGGTTCTTTTTACCTCTGAAGAGAGCTATGTAGAAAGGACTACAAGTTAGCTGTCCCACCACACAGAATCAAGGACTGTGTAGCAGTCTCTACCCTGTTGCTATAACCTTCTGATGAAGTACAGGAGTGTTGATGGCAGGGACTCATGAAGACCTGAAGGCAAATGATTGCTTAAAAATCAGCTTGGTACAGGGGCTGCCTGGGTGGCTCAGTTGGTTAAGCGTCCGACCTTTGGTTTCAGCTCAGGTTATGATCTCACAGTTTATGAGTTCAAGCCCCGTGTTGGGCTCTGCGCTGACAGCACGGAGCCTACTTGGGATTCTCTCTCCCTCTCTCTCTGCCCCTCTCCTGCTCTCTCTGTCTCAAAATAAATAAACTTAAATTAAAAAAAAAAACAAACTTGGTACTATTTATTTAACTTTACTTTTTGCCTTATATGTGATTAGATAGATAAGTAAGGGCTCAAGTCCCAGTCTTCAGGATGCCTGTGGTATGATTGTCCAGTTAAGACTTATTCTTATGAAGCAATTAGAAAACAATATAGGTTAGTATATACCTCAAGACTGAGCTACTCTATAAGACTCAGAGTCTAAACTCCTTCCACAAAGCATGAGATCCTTCTTTTAACTTTCCTTCCCACCTCCATTCTTTTCTGTACTTCCCAACTGAAGTGCCCTCAACCTGTTTAAGAGCCTAAGATAAGAAGTTGAAAGTAAACAGATCTGGTTTGGGACATGTGTTTATCTTTAGTTATCTGCTGTTGTTTTTTTGCTCAAATATCTGAACATCTTTTAAATTCATTTGGAAACCCATATTTGTATCATGAATACAGGTAAGATATATACAGTACTGCATGACTGTATTATTTTTCCTTTTAAGGAAATAATTTTGTAAACTTTGAAGAGTGGCTATAAATGGATGATAGATTCACAAATATTTGTTGTAGTATTTTGATTCAAAATACACATCTGTGCTACATACATAATCTTTGTACATATCAGATATTGTACAGTTAGAGTATATTTATCTTTCATATTAACAGAAATTTGTGTTATTATCTGAATTATTTTGGGAAAAATTAGACTTTGGTTGGTTCCAGCAACTAGTGAGAAGTTGGGAGAATATGGGATTAAAAACTAACACCTCAGAATGATTTATACTTTGGGAGATTTCTGTTATCATTTTATCATCATATCATGCGGGGTATGCATCATTACATGGTTTGGTAGTGTATTTCAGTAATGGTACATTTAAGATTAAGATTCTTTTGGTTAGGCTCTTGGGGCCATACTAAATTGCTGAATTTAATACCAGTGTAAAAATAAATTGATTAACAACAAATGAAGCTTGCTTACAGTTTCTTGGGGACATGATTTAGTTGATGTGGTTTACAGAAATTAAGTTCAAGCTTGTTAATCTACACTTTAATTAGATTTCTCTTAAAATTAATTGGGCTTCATAGTTTGTTTGCTTACATTTTCTATAAAGAGTAGTATGTATTTGCAATAGCTGTATTAGCAGGCAACTCTGAAGCCAC
The DNA here is from genome assembly GCF_028018385.1 of Neofelis nebulosa. NCBI lineage: Eukaryota > Metazoa > Chordata > Mammalia > Carnivora > Felidae > Neofelis > Neofelis nebulosa. Next base: position 157,030,161 of record NC_080783.1, on the reverse strand, counting down.
AAGTTTGATAAATACTGTTTTTTTGGCTGAGCAGAGGACTTTGAGATTCTTTCATACTGATGTGTAGGAACAAATTTAGCCCTTAAAAACAAACCAAGAATTTTTATAGTTTTACAGTATTGCTTTGCATATTTCAGATACATGTTTAGTCCTCATTATAATCTATTTTTTGAACAGAATGAACTCATAAAATCTTAGGTCTCTAATATTTATTTAGCAAACATTTGATCGCCTAATATATGTCAGACATGTTATAAGGCATTGGAAAGACTAGGATGAAGGACACTTCATCCTTGTTTTTCGGCAACACAGAGACTAGTTTTGCAGCTAGGTAGGCATTAAAAATTGGGGCGCCTGGGTGGCTTGGTCGGTTGGGCGGCCGACTTTGGCTCAGGTCATGATCTCTCGGTCTGTGAGTTTGAGCCCCGTGTCGGGCTCTGGGCTGACAGCTCAGAGCCTGGAGCCTGTTTCGGATTCTGTGACTCCCTTTCCCTCTGCCCCTCCCCTGTTCATGCTCTGTCTCTCTCTGTCTCAAAAATAAATAAAACGTTAAAAAAAAAAAAAAAATTACATGGAGCGCCTGGGTGGCTCAGTCAGTTAAGCGTCCGACTTGGGCTCAGGTCATGATCTCGCGGTCCGTGAGTTCGAGCCCCGCGTCGGGCTCTGTGCTGGCAGCTCAGAGCCTGGAGCCTGCTTCTGATTCTGTGTCTCTTTCTCTCTCTGACCCTCCCCCGTTCATGCTCTGTGTCTCAAAAATAAAAAATAAACATTTAAAAAAAAAAATTACATAGCACAGGGGTGCCTGGGTGGCCCACTCAGTTAAGCGTCCGACTTCGGCTCAGGTAACGAATCTCACGTTTCGTGGGTTCAAGCCCCGCGTTGGACTCTGCTGGCAGCTCAGAGCCTGGAGCCTGCTTCAGATTCTGCACCCCTTCCCTGCCCCACTCATGTTCTGTCTCTGTCTCTCAAAAATAAATAAACATTAAAAAAATAATTAAAAAAATAAAAATTATGTAGCACAGTGGAGTGAGTGGTATAATAATGTGTTTAGAAAGTGCTATAGAAACACCAAAGAAAAGCCTAAATTATTCATTGGGGGGCTCAAGGAAGGCTTCATATGCGTGACACTTGAAGAAAGGTGATCCATCAGGGAGACAATTGAGAAAGGGGCACTTCAGGCGGAGCAAACAACATGGATCAAGGTGTAGACTGGAGCCTGTTTTGTCTTGGAAATACAACATATGTAGGGGAGTGGTGAGAAGTGAATCAAGACAGGTGGGCAGGAGATAAATCGTGAAAGTTCTTGTTTTGTACTTGTAGGCAAAAGGGAGCCACTGAGAATTATAAGAAGTCATAATCAAATTTATGTGTTTGGAGGAGATTGTGGAAGTGTTGAGTAGTAAAATTTAAATATTTTATCCATCTTTCTGCTCTCTTATGCTGAGGATTTCATTGAGAGAGTGACATATCCTGTAAGGGAAAATTAGAGGTTTTTCCAGCTTAGTACTGACTGCACAAATTCCCTGGCAGAGAATAAAGTGGGACCTCCTGACCACGAGAGAGATGTTATTCTTCTTTTTTGATAAGCAGCCAGATAGAACATTTAGCAATATTGAAAGAGCTTGGCAGCAAGAGGAAATACCTCAACCTATCATCTTGAGTCAAATGTCAGACAACACAGAATTGATGCTCTAAGACCTTGTCCTTTTCCTCTTCTGCAGAATCACTGTGGTCAGAGGATAAGCTCCCTGAGGGTTTATTTTTAGGGAGTGACATGAATTACAAGCTTAATTTGTATAATCAGGCTTCTAAATATACAGAGTACAAATTGCAGAACATATAAGAAATTGGGCTTAGTAATTTCCTCCTATGTATTAAGGCTCACAATCTTAATTTCAAAGTGTTTAATAATACTACAAACTGGTATTATATATGTAAGTCAAAATCGGTTCAGAGATTAAAGCAGTGTATTGAAAATCTTTGGGTGCCAGAAACAAGAGAAATAACCTGCTACTTGCCTTTGCCTCTTTTGTATTCAAGTTACATCTTATCAGCTTGGATTTCTAAGTCTAACACTTCACTAACTGGAGACCTTTGTGTGATTTAGAAAAAGGCCCATGTAGCCCTTTGGAAAGGGCACTTTTGAGATAAGAAAAAGGTTCACCTTCCTCCTAGAAGATGCAGGCCCAGGTTATGGGCTGACTTGTCCCACTGGTCAGTGGCCTTTGTGTGGTGTACAGAGTGACCAATTCTTGCTAGTGACCCTGTTAAAGTCTCTCGAACTGCAGACCTAACCTTAATTACTTTTGTTTCACTTTGGGTTATCCAGTCATTTCTTTCTTCTTAAAAAAAAAAAAAAGATAAAAAGTGCTGTTACTCCTTTCTCTTTCCTTCTATTACTTGTTTTGCATTGGCAGCTGTATTTCCCAGTTAGGAATCACAGTTGCTATATTGGGCAGACATGCCATATAAAACGTTTTGATAAATAGAGAAAGCCAGAGACAACTGTTACGGAAATATCTTTTGGGTAGATCAATGGTATCAGGCTGTTTTTGTACATGTATGTATTTCACATAGTTAAAACTGCGTAAATCATAACACATCAAGAACTGATCAGTTTTTTCTCTTGTTTCATTGTAACTCGTCACTATTAAGATACATTGAGGGAAAGGGGCGCCTGGGTGGCGCAGTCGGTTGGGCGTCCGACTTCAGCCAGGTCACGATCTCACGGTCCATGAGTTCGAGCCCCGCGTCAGGCTCTGGGCTGATGGCTCAGAGCCTGGAGCCTGTTTCCGATTCTGTGTCTCCCTCTCTCTCTGCCCCTCCCCTGTTCATGCTCTGTCTCTCTCTGTCCCAAAAATAAATAAATGTTGAAAAAAAAAATTTAAAAAGATACATTGAGGGAAAAATCAAGAAAATATCTCTTAGTTCTTTTACTTTCTGAAATTATGATGGTTTAAATTTTTGTATTCGACTTTTTTCTGTCTCATACTATAGCATTTTAAAACAAACCAAAATAGGGGCGCCTGGGTGGCGCAGTCGGTTAAGCGTCCGACTTCAGCCAGGTCACGATCTCGCGGTCTGTGAGTTCGAGCCCCGCGTCAGGCTCTGGGCTGATGGCTCGGAGCCTGGAGCCTGTTTCTGATTCTGTGTCTCCCTCTCTCTCTGCCCCTCCCCCGTTCAGCTCTGTCTCTCTCTGTCCCAAAAATAAATAAAAAACGTTGAAAAAAAAAATTAAAAAAAAAAAAATAAAACAAACCAAAATAAAAAACTGTTTGCAGTATAGATGGGGCAGGTAGCTGCACCCTTCAGTAGTCAGCTGGTAGAGCAGAGGACTGTAGACCAGATGGGGCAGGTAGTCATGTAAGATGGACAAAGAGCAGCAGGAGTCTTCTAGATTTCTTAATTATTGTAACAGATTATAGCAGACTGTGGAAAATAGCTTGTCAGCAGCAGGAACTTTTCCACTTTCAGTAAAACCACACAAAAGACAAGGTTCCAAATCATATTTAGGTTGCTAAAAATCATCTGGAGAATAGCTGCTGACATAGAAGTCAGATGACATTAGACATTTGGCAGCCTTCCTCTTCTTCCTGGTGTTACAAAATCCACAGTGGACTTTAAAAGAAGAGTGGCATCTTTGGAATCTCCACTAGGATCTGCTGAGGTTAAAATAGACGTGATGGCTTCTAAGCAACAGAAAATAGAATGTGTCTAAGGATGGCAAAAGTGAGACCTGTAGAAAACCCATTTGGATTGGTTTAGAGAAGTAGATACAGGCCTGAAGTTCAAGTTCCAAGGTTGAAGTGTCTCTTTGTGTTTTCTCTTTGTTTTTGTTTTTTTAACTTTCAAGCAAACTCTGCTTTGAAAAAAAAAATACGTGAATTATGAGATTGTGAAAGAAGGAGCAAGGCTTGAATCCAGTCAGATTTTTGGCCTAAAATGTATGACTGTTGTGTCAAAAGTAAACATCATACCTTTATTATCCTTCCAAAGAAGAACATAGTTTATGTCTATGCATGAATATTTTTAAAAGTTCTGGGTGAAAAAAAAAAAGTTCTGGGTGATTGAGATAGGTAAAGAGCAATGTTTCAAAAAGTTTTAGACTTGGGGCGCCAGGCTGGCTCAGTTAGTAGAGCATGCTATTCTTTTCTTTTTTTTAAGTTTATTTTTTGAGAGAGAGGGTGTGTGGGGTAGAGGCAGACAGGGAGAGAGAGAGAATCCCAAGCTGTTCTGCACTTGTCAACATGGAGCCCGAAGTGAGGCTCAAACTCATGAACCGTGAGATCATGATCTGATCCGAAATCAGGAGTCAGATGCTTAACTGAATGAGCCACACAGACTCCCCTAGAGCATGCTACTCTTAATCTCAGCTTCATGAGTTCAAGTCCCACATTGGGCATAGAGCCTACTTTGAAATGAAATGAAATGAAATGAAATGAAATGAAATGAAATTAAAAGTTTTAGGTTTACTATTTAAAAAGGTTAAGAAAAGGGGCACCTGGCTGGCTCAGTAGGTAAAGCATGCAACTCTTTCTTGCGTTGTGAGTTTAAGCCCCATTTTGGGCATAGAGCCTATTAGAAAAAAGAGAGGAAGAAAAAGAACTATTCTCTTGAGAGCCAGTGTGGTAACATACAGCATTTTTTTTTTTTTTGGCATATATTTTTTATATTTAGTCCCCCAATTATATGGAAAGCGTTCCTTTTTTTAAAAAGTTTGTTTATTTTGTTTGTTTGTTTGTTTGTTTGTTTGTTTAGAGAGTACAGGAGAGGGGCAGAGAACGAGGGAGAGAGAATCCCAAGCAAGGTCAGCACTGTCAGCACAGAGCCCGATGCGGGGCTCGAGCTCATGAACTGTGAAATCATGACTGAGAGCTGAAACCAAGAGCTGTACTCTTAATTGACTGAGCCAACCAGGTGCCCCTGGAAAGCATTCTTTTAGGCACATCTAAGGTTAAAGATTAGGCATTATGAGGCATAAGCTGCATATTTTAAGTTTATAAGAAAGTATCATAAATTTAATTAATTTAGAGCCATGTATTGGAAAAATAAGAATTTTAACAGGCCTCTGAAAACATGTAAAGGTAATGTAACAGGTAAAATGATCCAGATGAAATGTATGAGAGGCCTTTTAAAAATAGGGATTTTCATGTCTTGGTTATGGTCACTTGGTGTAACAAGTTTTATTTAGTTTATATCAACAAATATTGAAGTGTTTACAGTGTGTTCAATGCTCTATTAAGAACTATAGGAACTACCAGGAAAAAAAAATGAAAGGAAAAAAAAAAGATGAGAAAGTCCATGAATGATTGTTACATTCAGGCAATAGTAATAGTTAAATAAAAATTCAGATAGTGTATCAAATTGTACATACTTTTTTTTTTTACATAATATTATGAATAGGTAACAATTGTTGAACACTTGCTTTACATGTATTAACTCATTTAATCCTTACACAACTCTGTGAGGTAGATTTTACTCCCATTTTTCAAGTGAGAACACTGAGGAATGGAGAAAATAAATTTACCTAAGATCGTTATCCAGCTAAGTAGCAGAGTCAGAATTTGAATTCAAACAGTCTGGCTCCAGAGCCCACACTTTTGCTGTACTGCCTTATATAGAAGCAAAAAATTAGATAATTTTTGAAGGATACTTACAGGTGATAGTACTTGAGTTGCATTGTAAAACCACATGTGTTCTGGGTAGCATGGGGCAAGAGAGCAGAAGGAAAAATTTGTGTGTTGGAGAAGATGCAGGAGGAACTAAAGGCTTGATAAAGAATATATGTGGCAATAGTAATAGCAGTGAAAAATTATGTAGCACTTACTATGTACAAAGAACTATGCCTCCATAAATCTCTCACTTAATCCTTATGACAATTCTGTGAAATCAATATTGTTATTCCTAGTTTACCTTGATAACAAGTAGCAAAGCTGGGATCAGAATTGGGATCCAGATGTTATGTTAACTGGCTGACTCGAAATCTCAAGCTTTTACCCATTGCATTACTATGGCAAGTGGGTGTATAGTGAATAGTACAGTATATAATATAGTGTAAGTATAATGGTTTAGTATAATATATAGGAATGTATATATAGTATATAATAAAGTGTACTATATGGCATAGACTATATGTAATATAATTCTAGTATGATAATATATAATATACAGTATAATATAACGTAGTACAGCATAAAGTTGAGTCTTTTATTAATTAATAGAAAAGAATATTAGGTGGGGTGAACAGAGATTATGGAAGTCTTTGAAAACCAGACAAGAAGCCGTTGAAGATTTTGACTGGAGAATGGCTTTTTTTTGTTGTTCTAGTTACAATAAAGCATTCTTACCCATAATTAGGCTAGTCCTGTCTAACAGTTACACATATTAAATGCAATAGTCTCTGAAAGCATTTAGCAGGATAGCTTGGGTACTACTTTTAGTCACTCAAAACATGTGAGTTGAGTCTGAATCCTGTAGAGCTTGTAAACTCTTTGCACTCTAGATAAGATATGAGAAAGGAATGCCCAAATAGTACTGTCCAATAGCAATATAATGTAAGTGACAAAATGTAACTTTAACTTTTCTAGTAAGTACATGAAAAAGTAAAATGAAAGAGGTGAAATTAATTTTAGTAATATATTTTTCTTAAACCTAGTTTATATTAAAAAGATTTTATATATTTTGGTACCAAGTTTTCAAAATCCATTGTGTATTTTACACTTACAGCACATCTCAGTTCTGACTAGCCACATTTCATGCGCTCAGTAGACACACATGGCTAATGGCTACTATGTTGGACACCACAGCTCCATAGTTTCATAGCATGGAATCTGGTGTCAGATGACTTCTTTTGAATACTGCCATTCCATTTCTTAACTGTGTGAGTATGGACCATTACTTAACATTTCTGTACCTCAGCTTCTTCATATGTATGATGAAAAAAAAGAAGAGTACCTACCTCAAAGGATTATTGTGAGAATTATGCGATAATGTATGTAAAGCATGTAACTTGGTTTCTGGCAAATAGTAAGTGCAAAATAAATGTATGTTGGTTTCATCATACTTTTATTGTCATTAAATAGTAAGCATCTCTTAGTTTCCATGTCTTCTTCCTGCAGATAGTTGATTATCCCCACCAAAACATTCCCACTTAAAATCCTAAACCAATGACTAAATAGCAAAGAAAGATGGGTAAACCAGGAGGAAAAAGGTCGTGAGTGGTATATGCATGGCATTAGAGTCTCCCACAACTACTGGTATTCCACTATGGGGTGCAGATAGATTGTTTTGATTTGCTAGTATACTTAACAGACTCATGAGATCTTTTGACTTTTTGAACTTAGCATCCCCTATCAGGGAATAAAATTCACGTTTAATAATTCACAGCTTAACTGCCAATGTTGAAATACTTCATTGTCTTTTCTGCTGTCAGCCATTTGGGGCCAACATACATAGATATATTGTTTCCTCTCCTTCTATGTAAATCCTTAGAGGAAAGTGTTCAAAACAAAACAGTGATTTATCTCACTCTCTTGTGTAACTATCATGTAGATTAAAAAATAAAACATTGCTGGGGTATATGGTTGGCTCAGTTGGTGGAGCATGTGACTCTTGATCTTGGGATTGTGAGTTTGAGCTTTATGTTGGGTATACAGATTACTTAAAAAAAATAAAATCTTTGAAATAATAAAAATAAAACATTGCCAACTCCCTAGAAGGTTCCTTGTACCTGGTCCTAATCAATACCCCTCTCCCCATTCCTAAAACTAACCATTGTCCTGATGCTCATGCTAATTACTTCCTGGCTTTTCTTATTTGACCAACTAAGTGTAGTCCTGATCACTGTAGTTTAGTTTTGCTTGTTTTTGAATTTTATGTGAATGAAATCATACATATAATTCTTTACTCAACATGTGAGGTTTATCTTTATTCTTGCATATAACAGCAATTCATTCACTTTCATTGTTGTATACTTATTTCATTGTTTGAATATATCCCAGTTTGTGTATTCTATGGTAGGAGAACAACTGTGTTTTTTTTTCCTAGTTTGGAGTTGTTGTAAGCAATGTTGTCATGAATATTCTTATGCATATAAGCATGCACTTCTGTAAAAAAACACCTAAGGGTAGAATTGCTTGTCACAGAGAATACAGTCTTGAACTTTCATTATACTACCAAATTCTCCAAAGTGGTTCTGCTAATTGACATTTCTACTACGGGTATGTGAGTTTTCAATACTATACATCTTTAACAAAAAATTGCCATTTTTTCCAACTCATATCATTCTGGTAAGTGTGTAATGATTGTGTGTGTGTGTGTGTGTGTGTGTGTGTGTGTGTGTGTTTTCTGCTAAGAAAAATTTGGTAAGAAGTTTCTGAAAATACTGACTAAAATGAAACCTTTGGTTTTCAGTTTTCCATGTTGTCGCAGTCTTTCAGTACTACAATCAAGAATTTATACTTTTTAGAAAGAGTATTTTATCTTTATTTTAAGTTTATTTTGAGAGAGGGAGAGAATGCAGAGAGAAAGGGAGAGAGAGAATCCCAAGCAGGCTCTGTACTAATAGCAGGGCTCAAACCCATGAACTGAACCGTGAGATCATGACCTGAGCTGAAATCAAGAGTCAGACACTCAGGTGAAAGAGTATTTTAAATTTTAATTTGATTCATGAAAGCAAGTAGTTTGAGATATTACTCAGTATTCTTTATTCATGCTTTTTATTGGCTTATCTAAAAAACAGATGTATTATTTCTCTTCATAATTTAAGCTGCCATTCCAGGAAACATAACAATTACTGAAATGAGAGGTATGGTCTGTGATTTACGAAATTAGATTTAATGAATAAATCTTTCCAGTTCCTCTGAGCCATTTTTCTTTGTTAGATTTTTTTTTTTTTTTTTTTTAGTAAAGTACTGGCTGGTTACTGTTGAGTGATGTAAAACAGACTTTTAACAGCCCATGGGTATGTCTGAAAGGTAAAGTGACATAAGATAAATGTCTGTTCGACTCTGAAAATAGCAAAAGTCCTATGGAACCAAGATTTAACTTAATTGACTTATAATTTAACCCACTTTAAAAGTGGTTTGGCATAATGAAAACTGTACTGTGGTTTCTTTTTGCATAATTAATACTAACAATGGAAAAGTAACAAGATAGATAAAGGTGTGAAAGTTGTAAATGCCAGTTCAGTTTTGTGTGTACAATTAAGTTTGTATTTGTGTGTGTAGTTTTTAAAATCACATATGCACTAAAAAGAGAATAATGGGAATTTTTCTGGATAATTGAGTGTCCAAAAATACCAGTCTTATAGCTGTTAATAAGTGCAAAACCAATTATGTTGTTTTGTTCTCAAGTTCAATGAAAAAATTTAAATTTCCAAAAGAATGTATTTGGAAAATAGAATAGTTTAACCTCTGATTGTGTTCCATTAGTCATTTAGTAGTGGAAGGATTTTAAGCTGTGAGGTTAGGTACTTTAAAATGATTGATGTAACCTTCATCTGAAAACAATTATAATTTAAACTTGGAATATAAATGGTTAAATTGTCAAATATGGGCCCACTAAATATAAAGGAGGGGAAAAATACGCTTTGTGTATGGTTATTCTTGATACCTAATAAGAATGAGCCTTGTACCAAGTATGGCTTGTTAGCTTTTCTGCGTAGAGTTTGGAATATAAATTGGTTGCAACCCTTCTGAGTTGAAAATAAATTAATGGTTTCCCTTTAAAAAAAAACAAAACTACTCTTCCTGTATAGAATCACAAATGTTTGTGTTTTCTGGTACTTGGGGGTTTTAAACAGGACTTGGAAAATTTCTGGTAAAGGTAATGAATTTAGTTTGGGAAAAAAGATGGAATAGAAATTTGGATGAATGAAAGCCAAAAAGAGATTCCTGCTTCCTTTTTTTTTTTTTTTTTTTTTTTTGAGAGAGAGAGAGAGAGAGAGTGCAGTTGGGGAAGGGGCAGAAGTAGAGGGAGAGGGGCACCTGGGTGGCTCAATTGGTTGGGTCTCCAGCTCTTGATTTCAGCTCAGGTCATGGTCTGCCTGTTGTTGACCTTGAGCCCCACATGGGGCTCCTCACTTACAGGGGGTGCAGAGCCTGCTTGGGATTCTCTCGCTCCCTCTCTCTGCCCCTCCCCCACTTGCACACACATGCACATGGCTGTACACTCTCTCTCACAAATAAACTTAAAAAAAAAAAGGAGAGGGAGAGAAAGAATCCCAAGTAGTGTCTGGTGCCCTGCTCAGAGCCTGACACAAGGCTTCATCGTACTAACTATGAGATCATGACCTGAGCCGAAATCAAGAGTCACATGCTTAACCACCTGAGCCACTCAGGCGCCCCTCTGGTTCTTTTTTAAAGAAGATAAAGTTTCTGACAAATTTAGCAGATAGAGACTCAATATGAAAAATCAGTATATATTTTGTTCTTTGCTTTTTCATACTTGTGATAAATTTTAAAGCATATCAGTTGTTTGCTACAATATAGACACATCTGTAAGCAAGTACAGTATTTATTTGAAAATTACAGATTCCTGATGCTAGTATGTGAAGGTATTGGTACCCACATTCAAATGCCCCATGTGTTAACAGGTAGACTGTCTTGGCATGGCCAGATTAACCATTCGCCAATGTATTTAAACTTTTTCAGCCCTTATAATCGAGACAGTTGTATTTGACCTTCAAGTAACCAGAGTAAACATCAGCCCTGATTGTTTTTGGCCTTTGACATAGGCCTTAAGGACTGAAGAATAAGTTCTTCATGAATTGTTTTAATTGATCAGTTTATCACAAGTAACTGACCAGACAACATTTCATGCTAATAGTTCATTTAATTTGAATAAACTTACCAGTTCTCACAACTTGGTCAAGGCCACTTGCAACTAATTTGCTCTGTTTCAGCTATCTTTGGTATGTGCTGATTTTACATGTCATAGATAATCCAGCTCTAGTTATTATTTACCAGTTTAAAATATTACATATTCAAAAGCTTTTTAAATCTGATAGTAAGTTTAATTAATTCCCTTTTAAAGTAAAAACGTCTGCTTTATAGCACTTTCTCCTCTGCTCAGCAGCATTTCAGAATCACTTAAACAGTGAATACACTTTGAGAATCTTATCAGATTATATACCATTGGTTTGTATTTATTTTCTTTTAGGTTTCAGCCTAAATAAAGATGGAAAGAAGGAAGAAAGGGAAGGAAGGAAGGAAGGGAGGGAGGGAGGGAGGAAGAAAGAGAGAAAGAAAAGACAGGCATAGTATAGAATGTCAATGAGAAGGAATATCAATTTCTTCACTTTTCTTCTTTTACTTTTAAGATAAAGATACAGATGTCACCATGAAGGGGAATGTGGATGAATTTGGCCTGCGAGACACCTTGAGCGTCGCATCAACTGATTCCTTTGCTTCAGTAGCAGAGGTAGGACTAAGAATTAATTCCTCATTCTTTGTCACCTAGAGAGTACAGTTTTGCCATGTGCTGAATATCAGTTGCCATTTATGTAGCATCTACTATGTGGTAGATACCAGCCTACAAAGATGAATCTAAAATGAACATGAGTTTAGCAAGGGAGCTTGTAGTCATTTTAGAGAGGTGAACATGTAAACACATATTTTAGAGGGGTGCTGTCATATTCTGTGGATTATGGGTGAGGCATATAAGTATCTTCGTGGAAAGTAATATAATCACAATTTTTAAAAATGTTTAGATTCCTTAGCTTAGAAATCATACTTTTAGATAATTTTTTTCAAGAAGGTGATCAAATATTTCTTTATAAAAATAATCACTATGTGATTTTAACAATAATGAAAAACTGGAACTATTCTAACGCCAAATTATAGTGCATACATAATTTGAAATATTGTACTGCCAAAAACGTATTTCCATTTACTTTTTTTTATATATATAATTTATTGTCAAATTGGTTTCCATACAACACCCAGTGCTCATCCCAACAGGTGCCCTCCTCAATGCCCATCACTCTCTTTTCCCTCTCCCCCACCCCTCATCAACCCTCAGTTTGTTCTCAGTATTTAAGAGTCTCTTATGGTTTGCCTCCTTCCCTCTCTGTAACTTGTTTTTTCCCCCTTCCCCTCCCCTCCCTGGTCTTCTGTTAAGTTTCTCAGGATCCACATATGAGTGAAAATATATGGTATCTGTCTTTCTCTGCCTGACTTATTTCACTTAGCATAATACTCTCCAGTTCCATCCACGTTGCTACAAATGGCCAGATTTCATTCTTTCCTATTGCCAAATAGTATTCCATTGTATATATAAACCACATCTTCTTAAAAAAAATTTTTTTTTGATGTTTTATTTATTTTTGAGAGAGAGAGAGAGACAGAGCACGAGCGGGGAAGGAACAGAGAGAGAGGGAGACACAGAATCTGAAACAGGCTTCAGGCTCTGAGCTGTCAGCACAAAGCCTGATGTGGGGCTCGAACTCACAAACCGTGAGATCATGACCTGAGCCGAAGCTGGACCTTCAACCTACTGAGCCACCTAGACGCCCCATAAACCACATCTTCTTTATCCATTTGTCAGTTGATGGACATTTAGGCTCTTTCCATAATTTGGCTATTGTTGAAAGTGCTGCTATAAACATTGGGGTACAAGCGCCCCCATGCATCAGCACTCCTGTATCCCTTGGGTAAATTCCTAGCAGTGCTATTGCTAGGTCACAAGGTAGATCTATTTTTTAATTTTTTGAGGAAGCTCCACACTGTTTTCCAGAGAGGCTACACCAGTTTGCATTCCCACCAACAGTGCAAGAGTGTTCCCTGTTTCCATTTATTTTTAATGACATGGGAATGTATGTTAAATGAAAAGTGTGGTATATAAGGCTTTATATAGAGAGTATGATTGTAATTTAGTAATAAGAGAACAGAAAACATGTATGTAGTATATAGTATAAGTGTTTAGGCAGACAAAGAAGAGGTTAGATATAAATACACCAATGTGTAAACAATGGTGATCAATGAATTATAAATTTATGGGCAGTTTGTTTTCTACTGAGATTTAAATTTTGTATCAAAAGAGAATGCTTGCAGGGGCGTCTGCGTGGCCCAGGTGGTTAAGCGACCAACACGTGATTTCAGCTCAGGTCACGATCTCACGGTTCATGGGATCCAGCCCCACATCAGGCTCTAGGCTGGCAGCATGGAGCCTGCCTGAGATTCTCTCTCCTCTCTCTGCACCTGCCCCCTTCTCTCTTTCTTTCTCAAAATAAATAAACATTAAAACAATTTCTTAAAAAAAAGAATACTTGCAGAGTGCACATCTTTTTATACTTTTTTTCTGCTTAAAGTAACTTTAAAAATCACATATGCCCAATTTTATCTTAGAATAATTTTATTTTTATGGTAGATTTTGGATATTAATGCTGTCTTTTTTCGTATAAATAGTATCACACATCTGTAATTCATGCTGTAGTATGGAAAGCTGTAGATATTCTAATACTCTGTACCCTTAGCCTTGATTCTGCCTTTTTTAAAAAATGTTTTTAATGTTTATTTGTTCTTGAGAGAGAGAGAGAGAGAGACAGAGCACGAGTGGGGGAGAGGCAGAGAGAGAGGGGGGGACACGGAATCTGGAGCAGGCTGTTAGCACAGAGCCCGATGTGGGCCTGGACTCACGAATCACAAGATCATGACCTGAACTGAAGTGGGACGCTTAACGACTGAGCCATCCAGGTGCCCCTGATTCTGCCTTTTTTAAAGCTGTGGTGATCATGATCTTTATTCTTCTCAATATTTTTCTTTTATATATATTTTAGCTATTGCTTACAGTATTATCTCCTGAATTACTTACATTTTAACTTATATTTTTATATTTATAAAATAAATATATTTATGTTTGCAATAAAAAGAATTTTGTAAAATTCTTTTCCAGCTTTATTGAAATATAATTGACATATAATGTATAAATTTAAGGTGTCTAATGTGATGATTTGATACACATATATTGTGAAATAATTACCACAGTAAGATTAGTTAATATGTCCATCACCTCACAGGATTATGTGTGTGTGTGTCGGAGAGAGGGGGTGAGAATATTTAAGATTTACTCTCTTAGCAACTTTCCAGTATATAATATAGTATTGTTAACTGTAGTTGCCATGCTCTGCGTTAGATTCTCGACTTTTTCATCTTCTCATTGGAAGTTTTTACCCTTTGACCAACATCTCCCCATTTCCCTCACCCCTCAGCCCCTGGCAACCACCAATGTACTCTCTGTTTCTACGTGTTTAGCTTTTTCAGATTCCACATGTAAATGATAGAATGCAGTATTTGTCTTTCTCTGATTTATTTCACTTAGCATAATGCTGTTAAGGTCCATCCATATTGTTGCAAATGGCAGGATTTCCTTCTCTACCATGGGTGAATAATATACTTTTGTGGCTCAAACCCATGAACCGTGAGATCATGAGCTGAAATTAAAAGTCGGACACCCAACTGGCTGAGCCACCCAGATGCCCTGGATCTTATATTTAACCATTCTGTCACTCTGTCTTTTGATTGGAGGGTTAACTCCATTTGCTTTCTTAGTAATTATTGATAGGTATGTACTTACTGTCATTTTGTTACTTGTTTTATGGTTGTTTTGTAGTTCTCTGTTCCTTTCTCTTTTCTCTCAAGGATTGCTGGTTTTATTTAGTGATATACTTGGATTCCATTCTCTCTATTTTTTGCATATGTATTACTGGTTTCTGATTTGTGGTTACCATTAGTTTTGTAATAACATGCATATAGCAGTCTATATTAAGTTGATGGTCATTAAAGTTTAACCCATTCTTTACTTCTCTCTCCCTCGCCCCCTGCTACATTTTAGGTAGATGGTGTCATGGTTTATATTCTTTTATTTTGTGAGTCCCTTGACTGATTTTTATAGATATATTTATTTGTACTGCTTTTGTGCTCCCTACTTTTTCTTACTCCTGCATATGGTCTTTCCACTTAAAGAGCCCCCTTTAATATTTCTTGTAGGGCTGGTTTAGTAGTCATGAATTCCTTTTAATTTTTGTTTTTCTAGGAAACTCTTTATTTCTCCTTCTATTCTAAATGATAGCCTTGCTGGGTTGAGTATTCTTGGGTGCAGAGCTTTTTTTTTTTTTTTTTTTTCTTTCAGTGCTTTCAATATATCATGGTTCTCCCTCCAGCCTGCAAAGTTTCTGGCACAAAAAATCAGCTGATAGCCATTTGGGGTTTCCCTTGTATGTAACTATTTTATTTTCTCTTGCTGCTTTAAAAATTCTCTCTTTATCTCTACTTTTTGCCATTTTAATTACTATGTGTCTTGATGTGGGCCTTCTTAGGTTGATCTTGGGTTGGGGGCTCTCAGTGCCTCTTGGATCTGACTGTCTGCTTCCTTCCTCAGATTCAGGAATTTTCAGCTATTATTTCTTCAAATATATTTTCTGCCCTTTCCCCCCACCCCTTCTCCTTCTGGGATCCTTACAATGTGAATGTTATTATGCTTGATGGTGTTGGCTGAGTTCCTTTAGTCTGTTTTCATTTATTATTGTTATTTTTCCTCTCTCCTGTTCAGCTTGATGGCTTTCCATCATTCTGTCTTCCACGTCACTGATTTGTTCTTCTGCTTCCTGTAATCCTGTATTTATTCCATCTAATGTTTTTTGGGGGAAAGGGAGAGAGAAAGAGAGACCGTGTGCATGTGAGTGGAAGAGGGAGAGAGAATCTCAAACAGGCTTCTCACCCAGTCGGGAGCCCAGTGTGAGGCTTGATCTCATGACTGTGAGATCATGACCTGAGCTGAAATCAAGAATTAGACACCCAACTGACTGAGCCACTCAGGCGCCCCCATCTAGTATATTTTTAATTTCGATTATGGAGTCCTTCATCTCTGATTGATTCTTTTTTATGTTTTCTATTTGTTTTTTGAGGGTCTCAGTGAGGTCTTCCACTCTCTCTCAAGTCCAGTGAGTGTCTTTATGGCCATTACTTTAAATTCTTTATCAGGCATATTACTTATCTCTATTTTATTTAGCTCACTTACTGTGATTTTGTCCTGTTCTTTCATTTGGTACATATTCCTCTGTGTCTTCATTTTGTCTAATTCTCTGTGTCTAGTTTTATGTATAAGTCAGCTCTATCTCCTGAGTAGTGGGCCTATTTTGTATGGAACCACAAAAGACCCTGAATAACCAAAGTAATATTGAAGAAGAAAACCAAAGAGGGAGGCATCACAATCCCAGACTCAGCCTCTACTACAAAGCAGACACGTATTGGCACAAAAACAGACACGTAGACCAATGGCATAGAATAGAGAATCCAGAATTGGACCCACAAATGTATGGCCAACTAATCTTTGACAAAGCAGGAAAGAGCATCCAATGGAAAAAAGACAGTCTCTTTAGCAAATGGTGCTAGGAGAACTGGATAGCAACATGCTATGAATGAAACTAGGCCACCTTCTTACACCATACACAAAAATAAACTCAGAATGGGTGAAAGACCTAAATGTGAGATAGGAAACTATCAAAACCCTAGAGGAGAAAGCAGGCAACAACCTCTTTGACCTCAGCCGCAGCAATTTCTTACTTGACACATCTCCAAAGGCAAGGGAATTAAAAGCAAAAATGAACTATTAGTACCTCATCAAGATAAAAAGCTTCTGCACTGCAAAAGAAACAGTCAACAAAACTAAAAGGCAATGGGTGGAATGGGAAAATGACATTTGCAAATGACATATCAGATAAAGGGCTAGTATCCAAAATCTATAAAGAATTTACCAAACTCCACACCTGAAAAACAAATAATCCAGTGAAGAAATGGGCAGAAGACATGAATAGACACTTTTCCAAAGAAGACATCCAGATGGCCAACAGACACATGAAACGATGCTCAACGTCACTCCTCATCAGGGAAATACAAATCAAAAGCACACTGATATACCACCTCACACTGGTCAGAGTGGCTAAAATGAACAAATCAGGAGACTATAGATGCTGACGAGGATGTGGAGAAATGGGAACCCTCTTGCACTGTTGGTGGGAATGCAGACTGGTGCAACCACTCTGGAAAACAGTATGGAGGTGCTTCAAAAAATTAAAAATAGAACTACCCTATGACCCAGCAATAGTACTACTAGGAATTTACCCAAGGGATACAGGAGTGCTGATTATAGGGGCACATGTACCCCAACATTTATAGCAGCGCTTTCAACAATAGCCAAATTATGGAAAGAGCCTAAATGTCCATCAAATGATGAATGGATAAAGAAGACGTGGTTTATATATACAATGGAATACTACTTGGCAATGAGAAAGAATGAAATCATGCCATTTGCAGCAATGTGGGTGGAACTGGAAGATACTATGCTGAGTGAAATAAGTCAGTCAGAGAAGGACAGATACCATATTTTTCACTCATATGTGGATCTTGAGAAACTTAACAGAAGACCATGGGGGAAGTGACAGGGAAAAAAAATAGTCACAAACAGAGAGGGAAGGAGGCACACCACAAGAGACTCTTAAATACAGAGAACAAACTGAGGGTGGATGGTGGGGGCAGGGGGAGAGGGGAAATGGGTGATGGGCATTGAGGAGGGCACTTGTTGGGATGAGCACTGGGTGTTGTATGTAAGCCAATTTGACAATAAATTATATTAAAAAAAAAAAAAAAGAAACTGAAAAACAACAACAAAGTAGTGGGCTTATGAAGAAGAGGTTCTGTAGTGCCCTGTAATGCAGTGTTCCCTGTTGACCACAACCTGATGCTTCAGGAGTGTCTCCTATGTGTATTGCTAGTGCTCTGCTGTTGTGGGTAAGCCTCTGTTGCCTTCAGTCCAATTGTCTGATGTGGCTCTCTTTGCCTGTTATGGGCAGGGTTTGGTCCCTAAGTTGTTAGTGGGCCAGTCTGGGGCCTTGGGCTTGAGTTGGGTCAGACCAGGCGTTTGCCAGAGATACAGTAGCACTGAACTGCAGGGCACTTTCCCTGTGTTGTCCCCTGAGAAGCTTTCACTATTGGGCAGGTCCTGTAGTCAGACCTGATGTCTGTCCCCATCCCATGCTGGAGCCACATTCAGACTGTTACATGGGGTTTTTTCCCCCCTTCTCCTGGAGCTAGAGTCACTTTGGAGTGGTGCTGGCCCCTGTCAGGGCTGCTTGCAGACTGCCAGGCTCATGGCATCACTTTGGATGGACTCCATTCAAGTGCATATTGGAGGGGATAGGACCCAGGAGAACACAGGGTCAGAGTGGTGTGTTAGCAGTGTTTGTGCAGGTCTGCTATGAGAAGAGACGTGGAGGAAGACCTTGTTGGAGAGGACGTGTCTGCAGGAGAATGCCAGGGCAGGGTACACTGTTAGCAAGTTATTGTGGAATACTGGTGCTTCACTGGTTACTGCAGGTGTCCATGTGTCTAGGCTGGGTGGTGGGAAAGGGGAATTGTGCCTGCCAGCTCCTTTGTTTGAGAATTCTCCCAAAGACCGCTGCCCCTCCAGCACATGCTCTGAGATTAGTAAACAAATCTCCCTCCCGGATACTCCAGGCATTTTTCAAAGTGCTGCTTCTATGCAGTATCTCAGTGGGCTGTTTATTGTGCTGTCTCTTTAAGGGTGAGGACTCAGTTTGCTGTTTCCTTCTGGCTCATATAGACCCAAGTTGCAGGTGTTAAGCTCTGCCAATAGTAAGAACTTGTGAAATGTGGACCAAAGCCACTGGTTGTTTTACTCTGAAGGTTTAGGTGGCTTGGGTGTTGGGTGTGAGGATCTTTTTCTCTCCCTTGTCCATGTTGGTGGTATCCCTACATCTCATGAACAGTCCTGTGAGTCCATTTAGCTCCTGACTGCTTCTCTACCTCTCCTACCCATTTTGATGTGGCCTCGTCTCTACATTTAGCTGCAGAGAGTTTGTTTTGCCAGTCTTCAGTCATTTTTTGGGTTATTTACATTGATGTGGGTATTATCTAGTTGTATCCCTGGGATGAAGTAAGCGTAAGATCTTCTTACCCTGCCATGTTCCTCTTAATTTTTCTTTCTGATTGATTGCTGTGAGTGTACAGAAATGTAACTAATTTTTATATCTTGCCTTTGTATCCTGCAACTTTATCAAATTTGTTTATTAGTTCTGGGGCGCCTGGGTGGCTCAGTCGGTTGAGCGTCCAACTTTGGCTCAGGTCATGATCTCACAGCTCGTGAGTTCGAGCCCCGCGTCGGGCTCTGTGCTGACAGCTCGGAGCCTGGAGCCTGCTTCGGATTCTGTGCCTCCCTCTCTCTCTGCCCCAACCCACTCGCATTCTGTCTTGGTCTCTCTCAAAAATAAATAAACATTAAAAATTTTTTTTCAATTAAAAAATTGTTTATTAGTTCTAACAGTTTTTTGGTAATCTTTTAAGATTTTCTATTTTATTTAAGTTTTTTTTAAACGTTTATTTAAAAAAAAATTTTTTTTTTAACATTTCATTTTTGAAAGGCAGAGAGACAGAGTGCAAATGGGAGAGGGGCAGAGAGAGAGGGAGACACAGAAACAGAAGCAGGCTCCAGGCTCCTAGCTGTCAGCACAGAGCCCGACACGGGGCTCGAACTCACGGACCACGAGATCATGACCT
Organism: Neofelis nebulosa; assembly: GCF_028018385.1. Lineage (NCBI taxonomy): Eukaryota > Metazoa > Chordata > Mammalia > Carnivora > Felidae > Neofelis > Neofelis nebulosa. The sequence continues at coordinate 157,010,590 of NC_080783.1, read as the reverse complement.
GAGCCGAAGTCGGCCGCCCAACCAACTGAGCCACCCAGGCGCCCCTTAAACATTTATTTTTGAGAGAGATAGATTGAGAGCAAGCAGGGGAAGGGCAGAGAGCGAGGGGGACTCCATGCTGACAGCAGAGAGCCCAACGCAGGGCTCAAACTCACAAACCATGAGATCATGACCTGAGCTGAAGTTGGACGCTTAACTGACTGGGGCACCCAGGTGCCCCTAAGATTTTCTATATATAGGATTATATCACGTGCATACAGAGACAGTTTTACTTTTTTCTTTCCAATTTGGATGCCTTTTCTTTTTTTTTCTTGCCTGATTGCTCTGGCTCAAACTTCAGTGCTATGTTAAATAGGAGTGGTGAGACTGGGCACCCTTGTCTTGGTCTTAGAGGAAAAGCTTTCAGTCTTTTACCTTTTTTTTTTTTTAAGACATTTTCTTTTTTCTTTTTAAGGTTATTTATTTTGAGAGAGAGAGAGAGAGAGAGAGACAGAGCAGAGCACATGAGGAGGGGAGGGGCACAGAAAGAGGGAGAGAGTGAGAAAGAGAGAATCCCAAGCAGGCTTCAGACTGCCAGCGCAGAGCCCAACATGGGGCTCAAACCCACAAACTGTGAGATCATGACCTGAGCCGATGTCAAGAACTGGATGCTTAACTGACTGAGCCACCCAGGTGCCCCCAGTCTTTTACTATTGAGTATGATATTTACTATGGCTTGTCATATATGACTTTTATTGTGTTGAGGTATGTTTTTCCTGTACCAAATTTGTTGAGATTTTTTATCATAAAAGGATGTTCTTTTTTGTCAACTACTTTTTATCTTTCTGTTCTGTAGATGCTTATGTCCTAGATGATTTACAAGAATTGTTAGTTACTTTGCATTTTTCTGTTGTGAGGAACGATGTACCTAATTGCTCCAAAGTTTCTTCAAAATATGCAACTTTAAAAAATATTATTTTGCCAAGTGTTTATTATACTTACTTAGTTGTTTAATTTACAAAGTTTTGATAAAAAGAATCCTTATGGAGGGGCTCCTGGGTGACTCAGTCACTTAAGTGTCCAACTTTGGCTCAGGTCATGATCTCACGGTTCATGGGTTTGAGCCCTGTGTCGGGCTCTGTGCTGACAGCTCAGAGCCTAGAGCCTGCTTCAGATTCTGTGTCTCCTTCTCTCTCTGCCCCTCCCTGCTCATGCCCTGTCACTCACTCACTCTCTCTCTCTCTTTCTCTCTGAAAAATAAATAAATATTTAAAAAAAAAAAACCTTATGGAAAACAAAATACATGAATACCACAAGAAGGGCTCAACATTTGGGAAACATCCTAGGAATGTTTCTAGGGCATACATGTATGATCTTGGAATGTAAATGTTCCAAGATAAGTTCTTTTCTAAGAAATGCTTGTTAAATTATTTTTAATTGCATGTACTATATGCCAGATATTTAACTTAGGGAAAACCATTTTAATGAAGAAAGTTATTAAGAAAATCTGAACTCCTTGGGAAGTAGACAGTTTGTGAATAATTGAAAGATTTATTCAGAATTACCAGGAAGATTTCTTACCTATTTAGATTAAAGAAATCCTGGCATAGACTTTTCTCTAAGCTAGGTCAGTCATTTGTGAAAGTGATTAACAAGATTTTCCTATATAAGCTTTGCCAAACATTGGTTTGGAACTACAGCCTGTTTTCTCTGAAAAGTCTTTTTTTAATAATAGATTTACTGAGAATAACTCACATGCTATAAAATTTTTTAAAGTGTACAGTTCAGTGGATTTTAGTATATTCACAGTTGTGCTACCAGTAACACTTTCTACTTCCAGAACATTTTTATCACTCCAAAAAGAAACCTCCACCTATTAGTAATCACTTCCTGCTCTTTCCTAACCCCCACCCTTGGCAAGTACTAATCTACCTCTGCTCTGTGGATTTGCCTATTCTGGACATTTCATATAAATAAAATCATGCAATATGTGACCTTTTGTTTTTGATGTTCTTTCACTTGGCATAATGGTTTCAAGTTCTTTTTTTTTTTTTTTAATTTTTTTTTTAAAATTTTTTTTTTTTTTTTTCAATGTTTTTTATTTATTTTTGGGACAGAGAGACACAGAGCATGAACGGGGGAGGGGCAGAGAGAGAGGGAGACACAGAATTGGAAACAGGCTCCAGGCTCCGAGCTGTCAGCACAGAGCCCGACGCGGGGCTCGAACTCACAGACGCGAGATCGTGACCTGGCTGAAGTCGGCCGCTTAACCGACTGCGCCACCCAGGCGCCCCTTTTTTAATTTTTTTTTAACGTTTATTTATTTTTGAGACAGAGAGAGACAGAGCATGAACGGGGGAGGGTCAGAGAGAGGGAGACACAGAATCTGAAACAGACTCCAGGCTCTGAGCTGTCAGCACAGAGCCCGATGCGGGGCTCAAACTCACAGACCGCGAGATCATGACCTGAGCCGAAGTCGGCCACTTAACCGACTGAGCCACCCAGGCGCCCCTGGTTTCAAGTTCTGAAAAGTTTTTTTAATGTTAGTGTACCACTGCATTGAGTGCTCCTAGCTCTCCCATCTGTTAAAGAGATTGTCATTAATAGGTAGAAACTAATACTGCAAAGAGTAATTTTTAGCTGTGGATTCAGTGTTTCTTAGAATTAACACTCTGCAGCATGTGTTTGTATTTAATTTATAAATTATAGGGTGCTCTTTAAGGGGAAAATTTTATTTCTTATAATCCAGATACTTCTACTCATATGCTAAATGGAAGCTTGGAAAGTGTTTTAATACCCACCTCTCTGACTTGATAGCACTTATTGATAGCAATCCAAAATAATGCACTAATTATAATATATAAAATGATAAGGATAAATATTTAGAATAATCATAATCTGAAAAGAGAAAGCTGTATCTGCCATTTAAAATTTCTATTTTTTTAAAAATAAAGTTTACTTATTTTGAGAGAGAGCTAGAGAGAGGAAAGAGCGGGGAAGGGGCAAAGAGCGGGAGAGAGAGAGAGAGAGAAAATCCCAAGCACGGAGCCCAACACGGGGCTCGAACCCACAAACCGTGAGATAATGACCTGAGCTGAAACCAAGAGCCAGACTCTTAACTGACTGAGACACCTAGGCGCCCCTAAAATTTCTATTTCTTGAATTATTTTCCTTTCTCTGGGGTCAATTTTGTCTGTCGTGGGCTTTCATTCTTGTGCTGATGATTTTCTTCTCAAATTTGAAAGCTTAATTGGTGACTGAATTGATGTTCTTAGATAGATTGTGTAGGTTTACAGTGTTTTATGATGTTTGTCTCTCCTATGAACAGGAAGACTAACGAGACTTCTTTGAGGTGTGTTGATTGGCAAGCTTTTCTTTACCCAGACAGATCAGATCATTTTTAAAGGGAAATGTTATCTGGTTGAAAATTTGTTTTTCTATAAGCTGTCCTCCTATTCAGTGATGAAGGGGAGAGCAGGAATTACAATGATATGTGGGATTACTATACTTGTTTGTACACAGACTTTCATTTAACCTGCCATTTTTAATCCCTTTTTAAATCCTGTCCCATACCTGCCTTGCTTCAAGCCTGGTGCTCTTTTGAGCCTCTGCTTAGCAAATGTCTCTCCCTTGATTATGTCTTCTCTTAAATGTATTCTGTACTATGAGTTCCTCGTCATTTCTCATCTGTCCACACACTTCCATTTGCTTTTCAGTTTTTTGAAATCTGTGTCTTTCTTTTTTGTTAGTATTGTTCTCACCATTATGTGTGTTAGTTATATGTTGCTGTGTAATAAATTACCTAAAACTTATTGTCTTAAATCAACAATAGGATTCAGGTGTGGAGTGGGGCTGGGGCCAAAGCTGTGAAGACCCCCAGGCCTCAGGGGCAAGTCCTGGATAGCGGGACTCCACCCCAATTTGAGGTTTAATTCTGGGTGTCCTTGATTTTTGGGGGATTAAGTTGGGCAGAGGGTATATGTCTTTGCCTTAGTCTAGTAATTAGAGCCTTTTAAATCCTGGGGGCTCCATTCTTGGGCTCTAATGGAGGCTCAAGTGTTTGGGAAATTATTTTCTTTCTTTCTTTCTTTCTTTCTTTCTTTCTTTCTTTCTTTCTTTCTTTCTTTCTTATTTAATTTTTTATATTAAAAATTTTTTAATGTTTATTTAATTTTGAGAGAGAGAGAGAGAGAGAATGCAAGCAGGGGAGGGACAGAGAGAGAGGGAGACACAGAATCTGAAGCAGGTTCCAGGCTCTGAACTGTCAGCACAGAGCCAGATACAGGGCTCGAACTTATGAACCACGAGATAATGATCTGAGCTGAAGTCAGACGTTTAACTGACTGAGCCACCCAGATGCCCTCTTTTTTATATTAAAATTTTTTTTAATATTAAAAAATTTTTAATATTTAGAGAGAGAGAGAGAGAGAGAAACAGAGTGTAAACAGGGGAAGGGCAGAGAGAGAGGGAGACATAGCATCTGAAGCAGGCTCCAGGCTCCAAGCTGTCAGTACAGAGCCAGACATAGGATTCAAAGTCATGAACTGTGAGATCACAAACTGAGCTGAAGTTGGACGCTTAACCAACTGAGCCACCCAGGCACTCTGGGAGTTATTTTCTTTCTTTTTTGTTTTTTAATTTTTTTTTAATTTTAATTTTTGAGAGAGACAGAGACAGACTGTGAGCAGGGGAGGGACACAGAGACAGGGAGACAGAGAATCTATAGCAGGCTCCAGACTCTGAGCTGTCAGCACAGAGCCCAATGCGGGGCTCGAACTCACAAACCGTGTGAGATCATGACCTGAGTCGAAGTTGGACACTTAACCCACTGAGCCACCCAGGCGCCCCTCTGGGAATTATTTTCTTAAAATTCAAGTTTTATGGGATGGTTTGTTAGAAGTCTTAGGCCTTAGGGTTAGTCCTGTCAGATTGAGTCTTAAGGGCTAGTCCAAGGAACCCTTTGTTTTGGTATTTAATTCTGACCCTGCATATATTAGATAAGGAGTATCTTCTGGGCTTACCAGCCTACCAAAAGCAGCTGAACATCTCTCAAAATAAGAGAGTCCTGCTTGGAAAAATCAGCAAGGAGAAGAATACTACAAGAACATTGGTCTGGGCTTCAAGATGGCCAGGGAGGCCACTGAAGGCATCTACATTAACAAGAAATGCCCTTTATTGGCCAAAGGGACAGATCCTATTTGGTATAGTGACCAAGATGAAGATGCAGGGGACTGTTGTCACCTGCCAAGACTACCTTCACTATGTCCAAAAGTACAAGTGCATTGAGAAGTGCCCTAAGAATATGTCTGTGCCCCTGTCCTCCTGCTTTGGAGACATTGAGATCAGTGACACAGTCTCACTGGGCAAGTGTTGGCCCTTGAGCAAGACCATGTGCTTTGATGTGCTTGAGGTCAGCAAAGCCACAGACACCAGGAAGCAGTTCCAGAAATTGTGAGACTAGACACCTGTCCGCTCCCCCAAATGAAGTATTTTCCCATTCAAAAACAACAGTAAACATTTACTATTTCATCAATCTGGAGGGCCAAAAATTTGGAAGTGGCTTATCTAGGTGGTCTGGCTTGAGGTCTTTTGTGAAGTTGTGATCAGGTATATTGGCTGGGGCTATAGTCATCTGAAGGTTTGGCTGGAGCTAGAGAATCTGCTTCCAAGATAGCTCACTTTCTGCATGTTGGTGCTACCTGTTGTTAGAAGTCCTAAGTTGCTTACTTAAGACTTCTCTACAGAACTGCTTAAGTGTCATCACATTTGAGACCTGACTTCCTCCAGAAGAAGTGACCCAAAAGAGAATGAGATGAAAGCAGTGATTGTTATGATCTAGCCTCAGAATTCACATTCACCATTTCTATAGTATGCTGTTAATTACACAGGTTGGCCCTATTCAGTGTGAAATGAGGTACGAGTACCAGAAAGAGAGTCATTGAGGGCTATTTTGGAGCGTGGTTATTGTGGGTGTATTTCCCTTTTAATTTCTTTTGTGAGATAAGGAGAAACAGCCTGCTTTCTTTAGCTCTAAGTCCTATTTGTAATTTTAGGTCGTTGGTTTGAAAGGAAAATGTAAGCATATTAAAAAAAATAGTCCATATTAAAATGGCACTTAGCCTATTTCATGACCCAACTTATATAGTTTTAGGACTTTGGACATTTCTTTCATGGGTGTTCAGAGCCTTAAAAAAATATTAAGGCTTTTAAAAATATTAGTTCACATTCAGCAAAGTCATTGCTTGCTAAGGAAGACCCATCCAACACATGGAGAACAAAAGAGAAGTAATTTAGGATGTTGGAAATCTGCAGCTAATGAAGCACTGGTTGCTTCATTTGTGGGTTTTGTCTGTTTTTATTGTTGCTGCTGTTATTGACTTATTTGATTTCTTATATGGTAATTTTTATAGTACTTGTGAACTATGGGAGATAACTAATGAGGCAGGATGGTGCTTTGGTATAAATGAATATAATATTACTTTTCTTTTAAAAAATATTAAAATGAGTTTTTGAAATGTGCCCTTTGGGGGAAGAATAATTTAGAAATAAAGGACATTTCAAACTTTGGCTAGCAAAAAAAAACAAACAAACAAACCCAAAACTCTTTTTCATGATAAATTGTACATTTCCACATGATAAATTGTACATTTCCATATGCTGGAATTAAACTGTGTTACTGACCTCTGCTTCAGAAATAACATTTCAGCTATAGTAAAATGTTAATCTTTTTCTGAAACTTAAAAAAAAAAATTGGGGGAATTTTGTCAAAAAATTCCCCCTATAAGATATATTGTAAAATGAGGATTTAGCCATCATTTTAATAGTTTGCTTTTTGCTCTATGAAATTTAATATTGATACTGTAAATTAATGTCTCTGGGTTGTCATCATGTCTTAAGAAGGACTGATGATACCGTTAGTATCAAATCTTCATTATGATCTATTTTCACAACTGCAAGCTTATCTCAAGAGACTTCTTTAAACAATCACTTTAGCCAAACCAACGAATAAGCAAGGTAGACCAATAAATCAAGACTCGACTCTGGAATCTGTCATTGTTGGATTTATTCATTTCTTATTAGTATAAATTATTTTATGTAAAAAGTTTAACTGGAATCCTATTTTCCTCCTTAGGATGTTTCTCTGTTGGTAGGTGAACATAGATCCTTATTTTGATAGTGGTACAAAACTTTATTTAATATCTAAAGAATTTCTAAGTTATTTTAAAACCTATTAGGTTTTTTTTTTAACCTGAAGAACACGTTGCCTTTAGCATGTTTTCCTTAAAATATGAGAGGAAATATTACTTAAAGTAGAGAATATATAATATCAGATATTATCAGTTCTGTTTATGTTTTTGTTTTGTTTTGTTTTTTGCCTCTGGTCTAATAGACATATTTATACTATCTTAAATATTGCTGATGCTTATACTTCTTTCCCCTTGGCTTTTTGGATAAGGCTGATAAGAGTATAGTTTGATATTTAAGAGTATAAGCAAGCTTTGGAATTAATGCCTGGGTTTAAATTCTACCATTTGGTTGTGGGACTTGGGCAAGTTCCTGCTAATGTAAGTCTATCTCTGTTTCTTTATCTGTAAGATGTGGGTAATAATAGTACCTAGCTTATGAGTTGTAAAGATTAAATGAGATTATCAACGCATTTAGCATAGCCCCGGGTGCATATGAAGTGCCAAAACTACAGTGTTGAGAAATACTTCTAGAAAAATAGACTGAAAACCTCTGAAAATCTCCTCCACAAAAGTAATGAAAACACTGGCAAGAATTGTCAAAATCAAAATTTTAATAACTGAAAATTAATGAAAGACTTACAGAAATTCAGGGGGCATTTATTCAAGAAAAATGACTCCATAAGAACAGTGAACTTAAGGATTTTTAATTTGATCTATTCGCATCCCCCTCTCCTCCATAGTCTTGAAAACTAGCAATCTCACAACTGTGGAAATTGCAGAAACCAGGGGCCTGGCAACCTCTAAAAGAAACTTAATGGCTTTGGAGCTTCACAAAATTCTTACTGTTTGACCTGTGTGGCAGCTCTCTGCAGAGTTCCATTCTCAGGACTTACTTTGATCTGACTTAGAGCTTGCTCTGTAGGAAAGTCCTATCCTATGGCCTTTGTCGAAAACATTCAGTGGCAATTGTTTAACATTAATATACCTGAGGTGGTGTGATACCTGTCAGGGCTAATAAGAGGCTGATCAAAAACTCAAAAGGAAAAATTGGGCAATGAGATTTTAACAGGGGACTTTGAAAAGTTCCAACATATTCCTGGGAATCTAAAAGGCCACAGGCATGCACAGGACTATGCATATGTCCAGGAAAGACCTAGCAGTCCCTGACCCCTCACCTCTGGCTGACCTTCATGTTCTGTATAAACAGGTAGTAAAATTTCAGGCAGAAAAAAGAGAAAAAAATAATTAATTGGAATTTATCAAAAGTAAAAACTCAGGCTTTAAAGGATACCAACAAGAAAGTGAAAAGAACAGCAGATTGGGAGAAATATTTATAAATCATGTATCTTATAAAGACACATATCCAGAATATATAATGAATGGTTACAACTCAACCATAAACGGACAAAGGATTGAATAGACATTTCTCTAAAGAAGATATACAGAAGCCAGTGAGGAGATGAAAGATGCTTGACACTGTTAGTCATTAGAGAAGCTAAAAACCACTTCACACCCACTAGAGTGGCTGTAATGTAAAAAATGGACAATAATAATTATTGGGGAGGGTGTGCAAAAGTCTAAATCATTGTGCATCGCTAGTGGGAGTGGAACATGATGTGGTCTCTTTGCAAAACAGTTTGGCAGTTCAAAAAAGTTAAATACAGAGTTACCAACTGACCCCTCCTCTCAGGTATATACTTAAGAGAATTGAAGACATTAAAAACTTTTACACATATGTTCAAATCCGCCTTATCATAGCCAAAAGTGGAAACAACTTAAATGTCTATCATGAGGAATGGATTAAAAACAAAAGCAGTATACCTATACAATTCTGCCACAAAAAAGAATGACATACTGATACTGGCTACATCTTAGATGGACCATGAAAACATTATGCTAAGTGAAAGAAATCAAACTCAAAAGGCCACATATTCTTTGACTTCACTTACATGAAGTTTCCAAAGTAGGAAACTCCAGAGACGGCGAGTAGATTAGTTTCTAGGGGCTAGAGAGAAAGGGAAATGGGGAATGACTGATAATGGATACAAAGGTTCCTGTTGGGGTGGTAAAAATATTCTGGAACTAGAAAGTGGTGCTAATCGCATAACCCAGTGAATATACTAAAAAAACTACTGAATTGTACACTGAAAAGGATGAGTTTTTATAGTACATGAACTATATCTCCATAAAGCTGTTATTAAAAAACAAAACAGAAAAAAAAAGAGAGGGGGAGGGGCAGGGGCACCTGAGTGGCTCAGTCCGTTGATTGTCTGACTCTTGGTTTTGGCTCAGGTCATGATCTCACTTGTCTATGAGTTTGAGCCCCACATCGGGCTCTGCATTGACAGTTCATAATCTGCTTGGGATTCAGTCTCTCCCTCTCTCTGCCCCTCCCTGGCTCTCTCTCACTCTCTCTCTCTCAGGGTAAATAAATAAACATTAAAAAAACTACAAAACAACAGGGTCTCCTGGGTGGCTCAGTCAGTTAAGCGTCCAACTTTGGCCTAGGTCATGAGTTCGAGCCCCAAATCGGGCTTTGTGCTGACAGCTCAGAGCCTGGAGCCTGCTTCAGATTCTGTGTGTCCCCCTCTCTCTGCCCTTCCCCTGCTTACACTCTGTCTCTGTCTTTCAAAAATAAATAAACGTTGAAAAAAAAATTTTTTTTTTAACTCAAAACAACAAAATGGGCACCTGGCTGGCTCAGTTGATAAAGCATGTGACTCTTAGGGGGTGCCTGGATGGCTCAGTTGGTTGAGCGTCTGACTTTGGCTCAGGTCATGATCTCACAGTTCGTGAGTTCAAGCTTCAAGTTGGGCTCTGTACTGACAGCTCAGAGCCTAGAGCCTGCTTTGGATTCTGTGTCTCCCTCTCTCTGTTCCTCCCCTGCTCACACTCTGTTTCTCTCTTTCTCAAAAATAAACATTTAAAAAATTTTTTAAAAAAAGCATGTGACTCTTGATCTCAGAGTTGTTAGTTTGAGCCCCACAATGGGGGGCGCCTGGGTGGCTCAGTCGGTTAAGTGTCCGACTTCGGCTCAGGTCATGATCTCGGGGTCCGTCGTGGGTTCGAGCCCCGTGTCGGGCTCTGTGCTGACAGCTCAGAGCCTGCAACCTGTTTCGGATTCTGTGTCTCCCTCTTTCTCTGACCCTCCCCTGTTCATGCTCTCTCTCTCTCTGTCTCAAAAATAAATAAATGTTAAAATTTTTTTTGAGCCCCACAATGGGTATAGAGATTACTTAAAAATTAAGAAAAAAACATTTTTTTTTTAAAGCAAACATCACCACCAAAACCCCTATAGTATGCCATTTAAATGGATCACTTAGTATTGAAAAATGAAAATCACTCCAAAGGCTTCTTGCTTAGCAGGCTATTCTATAGTGTTTGCAGTTGTTATTTTTTAATGAATTGTTAGAGGGGCGCCTGGGTGGCGCAGTCGGTTAAGCGTCCGACTTCAGCCAGGTCACGATCTCGCGGTCCGTGAGTTCGAGCCCCGCGTCAGGCTCTGGGCTGATGGCTCGGAGCCTGGAGCCTGTTTCCGATTCTGTGTCTCCCTCTCTCTCTGCCCCTCCCCCGTTCATGCTCTGTCTCTCTCTGTCCCAAAAATAAATAAAAAATGTTGAAAAAAAAAAAAAATTTAATGAATTGTTAGAAACCTGTAGTTTCATTTGTAGAGCTGTTATGCGAGCCAGAGTTGCATGACTATTTTTCAGTTGTACAAAGGTTAGTCAGAGCTAGATATAAGAAAACATTCCTTAGAATTAGCCAAATTGAGATTTCAGTATTTTTGTAGAAAGTTTTACTTTAGTCACAATTGTGAGTTATAATACTTTTGAGCATTCTTTGGATGATAAAATCCTCCCCTCTTTTTTAATGCTTCATCTTCAGCTATTTGTATTGGTGAACTGTAAGATACTGCTTTTCTTTGTATCCTGTGGATTTAAGTTCTTCAATTCAAAGCTTGTTATAAAATTGTACTCGTTTTTACAACTGAATTTTGAAATTCAGTTGTAAAATCTGTAAAATTCAGTTATAAATAAACATTTTTAAAATTTTTTAAATGATTATTTTTGAGAGAGAGAGAGAGAGAGAAAGAGACAGAGTGTGAGTGGGGGAGGGGCAGAGAGAGAGAGGGAGACACAGAATCTGACGCAGGCTCCAGGCTCTGAGCTGTCAGCACAGAGCTTGACACAGGGCTCGAACCCACCAACTGTGAGATCATGACCTGAGCCAAAGTCGGATGCTTAACCAACTGAGCCACCCAGGCGCCCCCAGTTGTAAAACTTAGCTGTAAAATCTTATTGAATGATTTTTATGGTTTAATCAAGTTGAGTACATTTTGATGTTAGCAAGATCCTATTTCCTATCTTTTATAAAGTTTTTTTCCTTGTATCAGGGTAATCGGTTGTAACCTGCTGTTTTCTTAGCTTGCAGAACACCGAGAAGCACGGCACACCTACAGTCTAGAGTCTCTTTGCCACTGCCCTTTTTATGAAGAAGCCATGCATTTAGTTGAAGAAGGGAAAATTTACTCGAGAGTGCTTAGGTACCATTTCAATTTTGCTTTTGTTTATGAAAAACATTAAGTTGCCGTTGCTATGTTTGTGTAATATTTATGAAAGATGTTTATAAGAATAGGAGGAAATGTTTTTTAGGCTCAAAAAAATTTTTGCATGGCTTGTCAGTATTGAAAAGACATATGTTTTATATTAAAGTCTGGAGGTTAAGCCTTGAGTCCAAATTTGTAGTGGGCTTGATCTTGAATGCAGCTTAACAGTTGTCTTTCCTGTTTATTACATAGAACTGAAATGTTGGAGTGCCTAGGAGACAGTGATTTTCTTGCCAAACTTCACTGTATTCGACAGGCTTTTCAGGTATTTTTTTTTTTAAACATTAAGTGACCTCACCTAGCCACTCATCCTCACCCTCATGCTATAGAGTCCAGCTGTATATAAACAGAACAGCTCTTTGCTCTTCGTTATCCTTATTTTTAATGGCAAATATAAAATCTCCTAAGTTTGTTTTTCCTGGCTGCTATTTCCTTTCATTTGTCTTCATTTATCTTTGTCCTCTGCCATGGTTCCCCAGGTCCACCACACTTTGTCAAACAGGGTATTTTGATACTGGAGATGTGTACAAATGGCTACATAAAATAGAAATCCTTTCTTATTATCAATTAGTGTGTTTTCTAGATTGTTTTTTTATTTGAATCAGTTGTAAAATCATTGATTTCCTAAAATGAAATAAAATCATTTAAGAAAAAAAAGTATCTTTATTTTTCTGTGTTTTGGGGGCTATATAACATTTATTTTGGGTTTTCTAATATCGAACAGAATTTAAATTCATATTTATTTCCTTTTAATCTTTTTTGATTATAGGCTTCAAGAGCTCTTTTTATTTTAGTAAATTACAACGTTCTCTGTGGTCTACCTGCAGAGATAGTGCCGCATCCAATGCATTGACTATATCAGGGTTGTTTATGCATAGATGTGCTATAGAATCAAATGTCCGTTCAGATTAATTATTGGTTCTTTTTTTCTTTGGGGTTGAATGTTTTTTCAGGTAATACTTTCGGAAACAGCCAACAGGATATTCCTTGCTGAGAGTGGAAGGAAAATTTTGTCAGCATTAATTGTGAAAGCACGAAAGGTAAATTTGTTTTGTTGGCAAGTTTTTTTATTGTTCTTGTTTCATTTGAACTGAAGATTACAGTACATTGAATTTTTAATCGAAGAAAAAGTTTTTGCAGATTGTTGCAAAGGTTCACATACTAAAAATAAAGTAATAAAAATAAATTACCAAAGAGCATGAGTTCTTCTTGGGTTGATTTAGTTTCTGTGTATGAAGTCTACACTATTTTGATCAAGTTGTCGCTCATAAATTATTCCCAGTTTGCTGAAAGTCTATGAATGTCATGTTGAGAGTCATCATTAGATATACTACAACTACCACTATTATTATTTCTAATACTTCGTCTCTTCCCTCAAATCCTGGTCGGTAAAGTTCTAGGAAATAGAATAGGTCTCAGAAATCTGGGAATACAAATGGAGTTGTCTCTTACTCCTACTCATGGGACTAAATGAGGCAGAGCAATCGCAAGAACTTCATGAAGACTGTAAGGAACCACTTCCCTTTATGGAAGCTGTGTCCACATGTTGAGAAAAAGTCAAATAAAACAGGCCTTTCTTGAGCCACTTGGAACACTTGGTTTTCTGACCCAATTCTTTTTTTTTTTTTTTAATACTTTATTGTCAAGTTAGCTAACATGCAACATATACAGTGTGCTCTTGGCATCGGGAGTACATTCCCATGTTTCATCACTTACATACAACACCCAGTGCTCATCCCAACAAGTATCCTCCTCAATGCCCACCACCCATTTTCCCTGCCCCTCCTGCCTCCCCATCCCCTTCCACTCTCAGTTTGTTCTCTGTATTTAAAAGTCTCTTATGGGGCGCCTGGGTGGCTCAGTCGGTTGAGCGTCCGACTTCAGCTCAGGTCATGATCTCGCGTTCTGTGAGTTCGAGCCCCGCGTCAGGCTCTGGGCTGATGGCTCAGAGCCTGGAGCCTGCTTCCGATTCTGTGTCTCCCTCTCTCTCTGCCCCTCCCCCGTTCATGCTGTGTCTCTCTCTGTCTCAAAAATAAATAAAATGTTAAAAAAAAAAATTTTTTTTAAATAAAAATAAAAGTCTCTTATGGTAACTTTTTCTTTCTTTTCCTTCCCCCATGGTCTTCTATTGAGTTTCTCAGCTTCCACATATGAGTGAAAACATATGATATCTGTCTTTCTCTGACTGACATATTTCACTTAGCATAATACCCTCCAGTTCCATCCACACTGTTGCAAATGGCAAGATTTCATTCTTTTCTGTTGCCAAGTAGTATTCCATTGTATCTATATACCACATCTTCTTTATCCATTCATCAGTTGATGGACATTTGGGTTCTTTCCATAATATGGCTATTGTTGATAGTGCTGCTATAAACATTGGGGTACATGTACCCCTATGAATCAGCACTCCTGTATCTTTTGGATAAATTAGTAGTAGTGCTATTGCTGGGTCATAGGTTAATTCTATTTTTAATTTTTTGAGGAACCTCCACACTGTTTTCCAGAGTGGCTGCACCAGTTTGCATTCCCACCAATAATGCAAGAGTAACCCACTTCTTTTGAACCTCAATTAGTTCATTTGTATAATAGAATTATCTTTATGGTACACCATTCAGAGTGTTCTTATGATGATTAATTAAAAGATAAGTGGAGGGGCACCTGGGTGGCTCAGTCAGTTGAGTGTCCACCTTCAGCTCAGGTCATGATCTCACAATTCATGAGTTTGAGCTCCACATTGGGCTCTGTGCTGACAGCTCTGAGCCTGGGGCCTGCTTCGGATTCTGTGTCTCCCTCTTTCTCCACCCTTCCTCCACTCACACGCGCTCTCTCTCCCTCCCCAAAATAAATAAACATTAAAAAAAAATTTTTTTTAAAGGTAAGTGGAGGGGCGCCTGGGTGGCTCAGTTGCTTAAGCGTCCTACTCTTGATTTTGGCTCAGGTTATGATCTCACTGTTCATGAGTTCGAGTCCTGCGTTGGGCTCTGTGCTGACAGCTCAGAGCCTGGAGCCTGCTTCGGATTCTGTGTCTCCGTCTCTCTCTGCCCCTCCCCTGCTCATGCTCTCTCTCTCTCTCTCTCTCTCTCAAAAATAAAAAAAAAATTAAAAATAAATAAATAAAAAGGTAAGTGCAAAATAAATATAAGGTGATATTAACTACTTGCAATTCCCAACGTAAATCTTATGTTGCTTCCTTGGCGTTCCCATGACAGATTAAACCCAGTGATTTCAACTAGACTTTCCCCAAGAGGAGTAGAACCGCATCAAAAGCATCAATCACATAGTATCTGCTGTAACCAAGTTTTCATTTCAAGAACTGACCTAAGTTGGCATACATATTTGATGAGTAAGCAGTTTGCTTATGACATGTTACTAATGTTCTTAGTCTTGGCTCCTGCCAAATGTTGGAACAAAAATATATTAAACCAAGTGAATATGTCATACCTTGAAAATATATTTTAATTCAGTTACTTAATAGAATAAAGATCTAACAAACATACTTGAAGAGTAACTCATTTACTTTGTAGGCTTGAGCCTTGTTATAAAATTAAGTTTAGGATTAAAATGTGTTTTCTTCTGCAGAATCCAAAGAAGTTTGAAGATGTTTTTGATGAGATGATCTATTTTTTAGAGCAGACTGATCACTGGGATAGTACTGAAATGGAACTTGCTGCTAGAGGAGTAAGTTTCAATTTTTTTATAATATTCATTCCCCTTAGTTATATACATATAATATTTACATTATCTGAGGCCACTGTTTCCTTGTCCTTGTTAAATGACAGTAAAACCAATTATGTGATAGCGGTTATGACAGTCATAAACAATAGCAACCACAGTCTTTATACTTTGGGGCAATAGTTGAAAATGATTGTTTTTTTAAGCTAATCATTCGTTCGTTCCTTCTTCCTTCCTTCTTTCCTTTCTTTTTCTTTCCTTCCTTCCTTCCTTCATCAATGAGAAGGCCCTAGCAGAATGGTTATGGTGGCCTGTGCAAGGATGATTTTGAATGGGACAACAGACTGCTTAGAGAGGCCAGGGGATTGGCTACTCAGGATCAAACAAATAATTAAATATATTGAGAATAATGGGAGCCAGGTTTCTCACTGTCACAAAAGGAAAGTATAAAAAGCTCGGATTGGAGTTGGAGCTGTCCATGTGGATTTTAGTTTACCAGATAGATAGACAGCCAGCCAGACAGACAGACGGATGGGGAAATAAATACAAAGGTTTGCGTGTATATATAAGCATACATATAGTTTCTAGTTCTGTTTACTGAGAGGATTTGGGAGCAGCAACACCTCAAAAGAAATTACTCTTAGCACATGGAGCTTGGCTTCTAAGTACTATTCACTGAAAGGAAGGAGAACTCCTTAGAAAAATGTCTGATATCAGCACTGGGATAGGTCAAGTACATGATGAGCCTGGAACATTTTGTTGTAACAGAAGTTTAAAGAATGAGTTCGCAAGGGGCTGAAAGGCTTTCTAGGCAGAGAAACCCGTCGGTACACGGACAGAGAGACATAATCTTTCTTTTTGTGGTGTTCCCTCACTCGGTGAAGGAATTGGTATCCATGCAGTTGTGCGGGCCAGAACCTGGGACTCCTCCCTCACACCTCCCTGGTCCTTGTGTGCTCTGTCATATTTATGTGTAAGTTTGGTCAGTTTTAACCCCTAAATATTTTTGCTTTCTTCAACTTCTCTCTAATCCTGCCAGCGCCATTGTAGCCTGAGCAACTACTCTTTTCCCTGGACTACTTAAGAGTCTTTGCATTCCTGGATCCGCTTACTACCCCTCCCGCCCCCCATCACCTTTTCTCCTCTCCTCTCCACATTGCTGCCAATCTTTTAAAAATGCAGATCTGAGCATCCATCTCCTCTCCACCACTGCCTCTCCAAAAGACTAAATAAAATTCAGATCATTCACATGGACCTAGCACTTCCTTCTTGTCTCCAGCCACTTGCCCCTGTGCTCTTTGCTATAGAGATTGCAGCACCCTTCCGGTGATTTGTTTTGACTCCACACCACTGTGTTCCTTTTTACCTTAAATGCTTTGACGGTATTTCCTGTACCTGGGATGCCTTGCTCCCTAAAGAAAGTCCTCTCTGACATCTAGTCTAGATTAGCATCTCCATCATAAGCGCTCATAGTACCTTGTACTTTTTCCTTTACTGGGTTTATCACAGTTTATAATTGTGTATTTGTGGAATTATTAGTTGCTGTCTGTTTTCTCCACTAAATTCTAAGCATGTAATTCAGTTGCTGTAGAAGTCTGAGCACCTGGTACAGGTGTGTGGGACAACACAACATGCATGAGCAAATGAAGGAGCAAGAGGCTCATGATGTGCTGGGGAAGATGGGCAGACATCCCAGTAACTAAATAAAAAAGCGAGCTGAGATTGTGAATGCCATAATAAAAGCATGAACAAAGGACTCCTAGAATACAGTGAAGGAGAGGTTAATTTCACCTGATGGGATCTAGGAAGGAACAGCTGTTTTATGTGAATTATAATTTCTGGTGGTGAGTTGTTTTCATATTTGTCTCTCCTCTTCCTCTTTTTTGTCAGAGATATAATCTGATTCAACTAAAACCACCCTGCTGTTACAAAACATGAAGCCCTGGCTCAGACTTTTTTTCAGTTCTATGTAACAATAATTCGTGTTTTAACTCATAATTTAATGCAGGTGAAAAATCTAAATTTTTATGATGTTGTTCTGGATTTTATATTAATGGATTCCTTTGAAGATTTAGAAAACCCACCCACATCCATACAGAATGTAGTAAATAATCGCTGGCTAAACTCCTCCTTCAAAGAAACTGTAAGTGGTGGTTTTCCTTTTTCTCAACCATTTCAATTTGATGAAAAATGGTCAGAACCGGGAAGATTAATAAGATTTATTTATATATCTACCTATAGAATGACTAGTGTGGAAACTGAGCTCATTCTTTGATATTGGGATCAGACGTGTATGATACACTGTATCTTCAGATGAAATTCCTCTTTGGCTCTTCTGTCAGTCCCTGTCTTGACCTGGAGGACCCAGTATTTCTTCAGATCTCGAAATAAACTCAGGCTTCAGACTCGTTCAGGCCTTACCAAAAATTATAACTGAACTGTCTCTATGACCGAACTGAAATATAGCGGTTGTAAACAGACAGTATGTATTTCTTAGAGGAAAATCTGGAGATTCATGTTCTCAAATAATATAAAAAATTAGGGGAGAAAGGGGCGCCTGGCTGGCTCGGCCGGTAGAGCATGTGACTCTTGATATTGGGGTTGTGAGTTCAATCCCCACATTGGGTGTAGAAATAACTTAAAAATGAAAAATTTGTAAAAATTTTTTAAAAATTAGGGGAGGAAAAGAAATAGGCATATGCAAAAATAAAACAAGTTTAAACTGTATTCTGTACTTTAAATGTTTTCAGTTTCTCTTGTTTTTTTGTATTCAAATCTCTATCTGACATTGTTTCTTTGTTGTGTTTTAAGTGTGTACCTGGAAGCAGGTGGAATAGATATTCAATGCAATGATGCAATTTGAATGCCTTTTAAGAAATGTCCCAGCTGCCTGTTTTACAGTTATTTTGGAAATTCCTGCCACTATATTTTAAAGCATTTTTAATAAATCCACTTTTCCCTTAAAATGTGTTTTAACTATAAAAGGTACATGTTCTCCCATTTCTGTAACTGATTTGGTAAGGTGACCTTGATCAAAGTTGGGCCATGCCAGATTTCTTTAAGATCCACTTGGGTGTTTTAGTCCCTATCATTAAGGTTGTTTTCTTAGTTCTTATTAGAATAAAACTTTTAGCTCCACCCACAGCTATTTCCAGCAGTACTATTCTTTTTTTTTTTTTTTTAATTTTTTTTTTAATGTTTATTTCTTTTTGAGAGAGAGAGAGACAGAATGCTAGTGGGTTGGGGCGGAGAGAGAGGAAGGCACTGAATCTGAAGCAGGCTCCAGGCTCCGAGCTGTCAGCACAGAGCCTGATGCGGGGCTCGAACTCACAAGCTATGAGACCATGACCTGAGCCGAAGTCGGACGCTCAACCGACTGAGCCACCCAGGTGCCCCTCCAGCAGTACTATTCTTGAAGAAAAAAAAATTACTTTGTCTTCATTATTACACATGAAACAATTGTTGTATATGTGTATCTGTGTACACATATTTTCATTTTCACTCTTTTCCCATCGGAACAGAATTGAAGAACTCTGAAAGTTGAACTATGGTTACCAAGTTTCTGGTACCAGGGTTTAACCTTTTTCCTTCAGTGTCTTTGCATTTGATTTTAAAATTTATAAAAACAAAATATCTTTTCATTATTATTTAGAAACAGTAGAAGGAACCTGGACTAGTTGTTATCAGTGGTTAATGCTTTGAACATTTTAGACTTATAACCTATTAATTTCTAATAAAAATCACTCCTAATGCAAAGTTTATATAGTTGTAAATTTAAGTCTTGCTTTTTCTCATCTGCATTTATCTAGGCTGTGGCTTCAAGTTGTTGGTCAGTGCTGAAACAGAAAAGGCAACAGATGAAGGTAAATTTCATTGTGCCTTAGACCTCTTTGTTGAGTGATTTGAGGCTCCTGTCAGTCCTCAAGTGGGGCAGCAGCTCATAAGGACGGCCCCTCAGGCTAGGTGAATGGCTTGCTGGTACTGGGTCGGCCTCTCCTGTTTTGAAGTCCTTCTCCCTCTTGAGGCAGCCATGGGATTTCCACTATGTGGGAAAGAGTTTAGCGTTAGAAATGGCTCAGATAGAATTGTTTAAGTAGTTCTGGGGACCACGTATTTGAATAATTTTTGTTTAAAATGATTCCAGAGACCCTGTGTTTTGAACAAGCTTTCCAAATGATGATTATAAACTCAGATGTTTGAGAAACACTGGTTTGGGGCTAGGGAGCTGACTTATAGACTTGGGCTTAATTCTCTCACCAGATATTATGACCTCGGGCAGTTCCTGACTATCTGCTGAGCTCCAGTTCTCCCTTTTGCAGGATGGAGTTGGTGTCTAGCCCATAGGGTTGCTGTAAGGGTGAAATGAGACAATATCAACCAGCTTCATTTAAACATAAAATAAAGAGCAAATACAAAAACGAATTTAATAAATGCTGGTTACCATAATAATCATGACAACAATAACGTATCTAACTTTATTTCTTCTTAGCATAAATCTTGTGCCTTAGTCTAGTCTCCTGCCCATATCCGCAGATACCTATATATCTCACCTCCTGTGGAACTGTTCTGTTACTGGAATGCCATGCTCTATCCTCTGTGTTTAATACATCTTACCTATTGTTGAGTTCAGCTCACATTATTACTTGTATTTCACCCCATGCTAATGTCCTACCTGTCTGAACTCCTAGTATAGTCTATGGGATTTAGAATTTTAATATATGCAGAACCTCTCAGACTGAATGATAACTTGAGTGCATCCCTCATAACTTTTTGGCCTTCACTGGTTAGCTCTGTGTGATTTAGGACAGGTTACTTAACTCCTCCAAAGTATCACTTTCTACGTGATTAAAATGATGTTAACACAACCTCCTTTTTCAGAAACTTTCTATTAGATTAAACAGAACCTAGCACATTATCTGGAATATAATGGGTACTCGTTAAATGGTAATTGCTGTTACAATATCTACATTCTTTAAATTGATGTTCAGAAGACATTTTGGAGCCTGTAAAATAGAAAATAACCCCTCCAGCAAACAGAATCTTGAAGCACAGTTATCCCCACTTGATGCTATGTGACAAATTCCCCAGGATTTCAGAAGGTTGTTAATAAACTTGAAGAGGTTCTTAAATTACAACTGTATGTGTTACTATCACACAAGAAGAGGTCATTACACAATTAAATGCCTCGGTAACATCTGGTTCCTCAACCAAAAGTTAGGATTCTAATAAGCATATTTATGTGCTTACTCATTTAAAAATCATTTTGGTCTTTTTCAGATAATCTAATTAAGTGGTTGAGTAGAACTGTTTAATAACTGAAACCCTGGTCATCTCATTCATCCTAAAAATTTCACTGCTGAGGAACACCGTGGCATTCTTGTTATTGCTTGGTTATAACACTCATATGATTGCTTTTTTATGAAGTATTTTTATGAGGTGAAAATGCCTTCAGGAAATAATGTTCCTCAGCACATTTGAAACCATTGGCTAGGATATGTAAATTACATAAAACATTTTGTGACTCTAAAAATTACTTGTAAGCTTATTTACTTCCTTAGTAGACTTGGTCTGCCCTCAAAAAGAGCTGGTCATGTAATAGGTAGGAATTTAAGTTTCTCTACTACAGATAGCTAATTCAAGAAGGTAAAAATAATTTGATTCTCATTTACTTCCCAACAGATCCCAGATGGATTTTTTGCCCATTTTTATGCCATTTGCGAGCAAATCAGCCCTGTCCTAGCCTGGGGCTTTTTGGGTCCTAGAAATTCTCTCTATGATTTATGTTGCTTCTTTAAGGTATGTTCAGCCATTGAATCATTTTTTTCTAAATCAAAAAGGTAAGTTTTGTTCTGTTTTGCTTTTGCTTTTGTAGAAAAAAAGAATGTTAAAAAAAGGTAAAGTTATAAAAGTCACCTAAATTCAGTGTTTAAATGCCAGTGGAACATTATTATATAGATTTGGTGCTTTATCATGGAGTAGATTCCATAAGTCCATTCACCTTATCAATTCAATTCCGTCTATAATGGAGACGTGTGTGTATGGTGTTACCATGTTACAGTCAAGTTGCTGCAGACAGTTGTTCTTCATCTCTAGACCCTTTTGAAATTGATAAAGCAAATATCAGTCTTTATTGCACATGTAGACAATTTAGAGGTAAGTTCTGTTCCAGGTTAACATGAATGATAGAACCCTAGTTGTGAGAAATAACACGAAAGTTTAAGGTTGTATCCCAATGCCAGCAGTTTGCCAGAACACAAGTTACAGTGTACTGCAGAATTCTATGCCTGGCACAGTGCCAAGAAAAGTCTTTTTTTTTTTTTTTTTAAGTTTATTTATTTATTTTGAGAGAGGGTGAGAGAGAGAGAGAGAGAGAGAGAGAGAGAGAGAGACAGAATGCAAGCAGGAGAGAGGCAGAGAGAGAATCCCAAGCAGGCTCTGCACTGTCAGCACAGAGCCCAGCATGGGGCTCGATCCCATGAACCATGAGGTCATGACCTGAGCTGAAATCAAGAGTCAGACACTCAACTGACTGAGCCACTCAGGCGCCCCAAGTCTCAACCATTTAATAGTTTTGAATCTAAGCTGAGTTTCAAGGAGCAAATAAAAGTAAACATAATCAAGTGAATTTGAAAGTTTTTGATGTTTGTAAGTTTGGGTGTTTCACTAGACTGATGATTTAAAGTTAAATTATTGGGACGCCTGAGTGGCTCAGTCGGTTAAGCATCTGACTTTGGCTCAGGTCATGATCTCACGGTTCGTGAGTTTGAGCCCTGCGTCGGGCTCTGTGCTGCAGCCCAGAGCCTGGAGCCTGCTTCGGATTCTGAGTCTCCCTCTCTCTCTGCCCCTCCCTGGCTTACACTCTGTCTCTCTCTCAAAAATAAATAATAAAACGGTAAAAAAAAAAAAAAATGTTACAGAAAAATAAAAAAATTTAAATTATTATGTTTTTGTACTGTTAATGTAGCATTTATGTAAATGTTTAGGAAATACTTATTTTACTGTCATTCAAAACTGATCAATTTTTGACTAGTTTTCTTGAACTCCCAAATGTATGTGTTTCTTGGAAAAATTTGGACTGGGAATTAAGTTTGTCATTAATGAGCAGTCTGACTGTAGGCAAATCATGCTCTGTCCTCCTTTTCTTCATCTCTAAGATTGCTAGAGATGATTGCTAACAATTTGTCCAGGTATAAAGTCAAGCAAATCTATGAAACATGCCTTCTTAGTACTTCTTAACATTTTGTTTTTGTTGGATAGAAAGTAAGTATTTCTGTTTTTTAGTTCTTTGGAATTACTTTTTTTCTCCCATCATGGCATAACAGGCTGAGACTTAATACTTAGTAGTACACAACTTACCTAAAATGAGTTTCGGAAAAAAAAAAAAGGATGAGATTTTACTATTTTCAACAGCATGGATGGACCTAGAGGGTATCATGCTAAGTGAAATAAGTCAGCCAGAGAAGGACAGATGCCATATGGTTTCACGTATGTGTGGAAACCAAAAACAAAGCAAATGAACAAACAAAAAACCAAATAGAATCATAAATACAGAGTGATACCTGGCTGGCTGAGTTGGTAGAGCATACACCTCTTGATCTTGGGATTGTGAGTTCCAGCCCCTCGTTGGGTGTAGATTACTTAAAAAAGAAAATCTTAAGTAAATAAATACAGGGAACAAACTGGGGGTTGCCAGAGGGGAAGGAATTGGGAGGGTGGGCGAAATAGGTGAAGGGGATTTAGAGGTAGAAACTTCCAGTTATAAAATAAATAAGTCATGGGGATGAAAAGTACAACATAGGGAATATAGTCAATAATATTGTAATAACATTGTATGGTGACAGGTGGTGACTACACTTACCTTGGTGAGCACTGAGTAATGTACAGACTTGTTGAATCATTGTGTTGTACACCTGAAATTAATATAACACTGTATGTCAACTATGCATCAATTTAAAAAAAATGGGTTTCAGCGTAAGTATTAACTTACTGAAATGAAATATCTTTCATGATCTTTCTATTTGAAATCTGAAATTTTTATTTTTCATCTATCTTAAGTTTTTTAGGTACAGAAAAATACACACTTGAAACTTAAAAGTGGGGCTCCTGGGTGGCTCAGTTGACTAAGTGTCGACTCTTGGTTTCAGTTTAGGTCATGATCTCACGGTTTGTGAGTTCAAGCCCTGCATCAGGCTTCATGCTCTCAGTGTGGAGCCTGCTTGGGATTCTCTGTCTCCCCCCACTCCTCTCTCTCAAAAATAAATAATTTAATTAATTGAAAAAAGTAAGAGTTACAATTACGGGAAATAGTTTACTCTTCTATCTTAAAGTTCGTACCAGTGTTCAGAGGTAACAATGAAAACATCGGTTAATGGGAAAGAATTAACAATAGCCTCTTACATTTATATAGTAGTACTTTCAGGGTTTACAGGCATTTCCCATACATTATTTCTTTTTCATCATCATGTCGGCTCTGAGTGGTACAGAAAACAAGTAGTATTATCCCTTATTTTACAGAAAAAGAAAATGAGACCCAGGAAAGGTTTAAGCATTTGTACAAGGTCCCTTTTCCAGTGGATGTGGAACTAGCACTGGGAGTCAGGCCTTTTGACTACTAATTCAACGCTTGTTACAATATTAGTAGCTATTTAGATTAATACACTTTTGGTCTGTTAAGTACCAATCTGTTTTGTGTTCATTTTCCAGAATCAAGTTCTTTTCTTTCTCAAAGACATTTTTGACTTCGAGAAGGTGCGCTATTCCAGTATAGAGACTTTGGCCGAAGACCTCATGCAGTTACTTATTCGCCGCACTGAACTCTTACTGGCCTATCTTGGGGCTGATGCACTGAGGCATACAAGTAGTTGTATAAGTAGTTATGGTCATGTTATGTCCAGTGGCCTGTTGGAAGCCAAAGTACAATAAGTACCATAAAAACCATACAACTTGAGTGTGCTATGAAATATTTAAGGTAACTATTGATTTTGTAACACACGTTATAAGGAATTGGGGGATATGGACTCAGGGAGAGAAAAGAAAATCTAGGAAAGAACGAGTGATCCTACTATATTTACACAGAAGTTCTGTCATTGAATCCCTGTGTACTGTACCCAAAATGATGTTTTCTAGTCTTTAGGTAATAATTCAAGTGTGGTGAAATGTTGTATATTTTACAGAAATACTGCTTGAATTGAAACCAGTACTTGGGAGTTAATTGATATGTCGTCTTGAAGCTGTCTGCAATGTCCAGTATCATTTTCAAAAGCTCTGTTTTTATGCTTTGCACCTTGAAAATATACACTTTAGCCAAGACCTTTGTGGCCCACATACGTAAGAATATATTACTCCTTGTGTCAACAAGTTTAACTTTGCCTGAAAATGTATTTTTCATTGTAAAGTTATTCATTGTTTAATCAAGTTTGGGCAGTAGTGGTGTTTAATATGTACTGCTTACATTATTGCTTGTGCATTTGCTTATGTTTGAATCAAAGAAATTGTCATGGCTATCTCATAAAACACTTAAATGAATTGACACTGAGAAGTTTACATTAGATTTACTGCAGTTTCCAAAATATATTATTGTTGGGCCTATAAGTTAGAATAGAGACTGAAGAAATTTCTTTTATCTTTTTATAGATTAGAGCATTTTCCTTTGAATGAATATTGATTAAAAAGATAACATTTATTAACTGTGAGAGGTAATTAAGATTTTTTGTGTGTGTAGTTTTGAGACTATCTCCCAGTGAATATCTGAAGGTATTAATCTGGATACAGTAAAATAATTTCTCCTTTCTCCTTCTACATAACGTAGCACACTGGGGGTTTGTCATATTATGCCCCTATTTTTAAAATATTCATACTTTGAATCTTAGTGAGGTCTTAAAGTTTTTTTTCCCCCTGAGTTGAACAAAATATTTTTTAATGGCATGGAAGTATATTTCATATCCTTTATGATAAATAGATGAACAAATGGCTTGTTCATATGAGGGGTTCTTCAGGGTATATTAGATACATTCAGAGCTGTATTAATTTTGTGTCTAAATCATATACCACTTATTTAAAGTGGCTCACTCAGCAAATCAATGGATTGGGATTCATTGATTATGCTCCTGAGATGGGCTTTATTTATTTTAGGAGTGAGTTACCCAGAAAGATCTAAAGTATATTTTTTAAAAATGAATTTTTAGATTAAAGTGCCTAGTTTCTGATTAATGAGTAGAAAATGAAAAGTGAGGAGGAAAGCATAATCTTTTAAGGTTTTAAATTTATATATGTGCCATATTTATGTAATATTGGTTATGAAATATGAGTTTCAGAATCTTTATGCTGTTTTCATGTTACTGTGTTCCATAATATGTGGGTTAGAGCGTTAAACAGTATGAAATATTGCTCTGATATTCAGCTCCTGACCTTTCTTACATATATTTGTAATTTAACAATTGGCTATTCATAACTTTTATTATTGATGGAGGAATATCATTAGAAGTATCAAAACTAAAAATTCCATTATGTGTTATTTTATTTTTTAATTCATCTCTTGTATCTTTAGTTTCTTGTTGAGGTACCCCTGGCCTCGAATGATTCACACACACACGTATACACACACACACACACACACACACACACACACACACTCCCATCATTGTGTAGACAGGACAATTATTGCTTATATTAATCTTCCTGTTTACGGGGGGAGGGGGAGGCTAACTGTTCTAAGCTGTGATGTTACAAACAAAGCTAGAAGTAAACTTAATTACTTTTTTAGTTGAGGAAGATATTATTTTAAACCTATTTTGAAGAATTGCACTATTTAATAATGCTGCTATTACATAAGATGACTCTGGGGAATTTATTTCATCAGATAAGATGAATAGCTTTCCAGAAGGTGTTTTATCTTCTCGTTTACTTTTCACCTTAAAAAAAAAAAAAAAAAAAAAAGCCACCCATATTCAAGAGGTTGGTTTCTCAAAATCAGTGAGTTTGGTTAGTTTCTGGTCAGTTGTGTAGCTACTATTTTAGCAAAATGCTTCTTTGTGGCCTTTGATGAAAGAGACAAGAGTGACCAAGTAGAACTTCAGGGTAGTAAGTATAGGAAAAACCTCTCTATTGTAAGGGAAGAAACTTGAACTTTTTAAAAGAAACATCTCTCAAAAACAGTTTCTGACCACAGAAGAGTGCTTAACACATATGTACCAGTTTCAGTTTGCCTTGATATAGGGGTAAACAGCTAAAACAATGTTGTAATTTAAAAAAGGATTAAACTAGTCTAGAGCCTCTTAGGAAGGAACCCTGTTTGACACTTAACATTGCCATCATGAGTCCTACTAACATCCACTCCCCTGTGTATGTGATAAGAGGGCCTTGAAATCATCCTGAGAAAATGGCTTTTTCTTCCTGTTTTCTGGAAGAAAAAAGATCAGTCAGTGTTCAGGTGATTTATATTTGCTAACTTTTTTTCTATTTTGGTTTCTCTATGTTTTTGTTCAACTAAAAGTCTAGTTACTTCTTCTCGAAGGCTTATAATACATTTATTAAATATCAAACTGACATTACTTTTTTATTTAAAAGAAGCCGTTTTTCATCCTGTTACAGTCCACTTCAAAAAACTTTCTCTCAGAAAAAAGTACTGTTTATTTGCATCCCTTTATTTTGATTCTATTGTTAAATTATCTGACTTTATAAAAAAATATTTACAAACTGTCTCTTGCCTTAAGATGTAACATGTTCACACCTGAAACTAATGCAACATTGTGTGTCAACTATGTTTCAATTAAAAAAAAGAGGTCACGTTTTCTACTTAAATGATTACCTAAAGAGTGATTATTTGCATCACAAAAGAATTAGTTTATTATCCTTTTAAACATTGAAATAGGAATGCCAAAGTAACATTTAATATACTTCTCTGTGACCTTTCATAATCAGAAATTTCTAATTATGTTCATGACATAATTTGCTTTTATTTTAATATGAACACATATAGGAAATTATTTGGAGTATATCTTTCAAAGTAATTATAAGAATGAGGCTGAATTCAAATCTTTTGTTTTTTGCTTGGATTAATCATATTTAGAAATTTCTCTGGGACTCAAGAATTTATATAATCTATGATTAATGGAAATAGGGGCATTCTTTCTTTGTTCCTAATGATTCTATTGTGTTATTGTTTTGCTTAGTTTGAGAACAACCATGTATTATCTTTACTTGGCTGATATTAGTAAATGTGTCTATTTCCTAAATGTAAGGACTGTACTTACTAATTTATGTAAAAGTGAAACACTACTGTAGCAGAAAAAAATTGTACCGGCTCTTTAGCCAAAATAAGCTCTGTAACATGGATGTATTTCTACTACTGCCAAATAAAAAACTGACGGTACATCTTACTGAGGTATCGACTATTTTATATAATGCTTCTATACTTTTGCAAGATCATACTTGTCTCATCAGACCCTGACATATAGGAACTTTCAGTCTCGGCAAGATCACATTCACAGGCACAGGGAACACAGACACGGCAGAACTGTTGGAATCAAGTGCCAAAGTAGATGTTTTCTTTATGGACTGAGTGGGAGAAAAGACAGTTTTCTGATGAGTGAAGCCAAAGTACTTGAGTTGGGATTTGTTGTTGTTGTTGTTGTTGTTGTTGTTGTTGTTGTTTGAGAGAGCATGAGTGCAATTGGGGGGAGGGGCAGAGAGAGAGAATCTTAAGCAGGCTCAACGCCCAGCAAGAGTTCAATATGGGATCATGACTCAAGCAGAAATCAGGAGTTGGATGCTTAACTTACTGAGCCACCCAGGTGCCCCACAAGTACTTGTGTTTCAGTTAACAAAGTGTTTTGATTGGCAATCCTGTCAAACAATATAAATTTATCTGAATGATGTTTGTGCATCTGTCTCTATTCAGACATCCCATTTCCCACCACTTCCTCATCAGAGTTCAGATACAGTCAGTCAAGGAGGGGGTTGTTGCCTGGACACCGCTGGAAGCACGAGGCGGCAAAGAACGGTTTATCTGGACATAAACAGCACCTGCCTTACAAGTGCGAGGTCACTCTCTTCCCAGCGAGGAAATGGGGCTGGGATCTGGGGCAGCATCTCTGTCTCCGCTTCTGTTCTCTTTGTCATCCGGCACCCTCCTTGCCATCCTCAATCCTGCTGCCTGAATTTATGTTTTGTATTTTAAATATCACTGAATTTGGGGGCGTCTGGCTGGCTCAGTTTGAAGGGCACGCAATTCTTAATCTCAGGGCCGTGAGTTCAAGCCCCACACTGGGTGTAGAGATTACGTAAGTAAACAAATAAAAATAAAAAATTTAAACATCTCTGAAATTTTAGGTTTGTTTAGAATACGTCTGTGGAAGCATGTCAGTGTCTTGTTACGTTATTTGTAGGGTTTTGCTGGAAATCTTTATTAACTCATTTGGTTTTACCCACTGTCTTCCCTACTGTTCTTATGCTACTTTTGACTTTTATTACAAAGTGTTTCTTTTTATACTCTGTATTCTGTAGTACTTTATCCTGCCACGTCTTCTCCTTTAATCTCTCCCTCTCCTCATGCTGCTATCTTTGGTCAGGCTGCACAGCTTTCTTGTCTGCTGAGGTGGTGTTGTTTTTTACCCCTGCCTCTGAACAGTGAAAACCTTTAAGTAACCTTCATCATTTGGGCAGGGAAGGACTGAATTCCAATATAGAAGAAAAAAGCAAACCTTCTTTGACACCTTATTCTTTGCTTAAAAGCCATAGCAAAGTAACTGGTACATCAAATATCACCTCAACGTTTTGCTTTTAACTGTCTCTTATGTGTGTCACAAAAGCCTTTCACAAAGTACATTTATATATAGGAGATTACAGAACTTTTATGATTTGCTATGTTTGAAGTAATACCATAATACTTGACTATAGAGGAGCACTTTGACATTTGCAAGCACTTGAAATATATGACTTCCAGAACTTTGTTGATTTTTTAAAAATTTATTTATTTAACAGCACTGGGAGAAAATAGGCCCACAGACTTTAAAAAGGACTGGATCTTTAATGTGGTTAGGAGATGGCTAATTTAAAAAAGTAGGGGAGTGCCTGGGTAACTCCGTTGAGCATCCAACTCTTGATTTCGGTTTAGGTCATGATCCCAAGGTCATGGGATCAAGCCCTGCATTGAGCTCCACACTGAGTGTGGAGCCTGCTTAAAAGTCTTTCTCTCTCTCTCCGTCTCTCTCTCTCTCTCTCTCTCTCTCTCTCTCTCTCTCTGTCTCTCTTTTTTAAAAAAAAAGTAGGTTAGAGGCACCTGGGTGGCTCAGTCGGTTAAGTGTCTGACTTCGGCTCAGGTCATGATCTCGCAGTTTGTGGGTTCGAGCCCCGCATTGGGCTCTGTGCTGACAGCTTTAGAGCTTGGAGCCTGCTTCAGATTCAGTGTCTTCCTCTCTCCCTGCCCCTCCCCAACTTGTGCTCTGTCTCTCTCCTTCAAAAATCCAAAAAAAAAAAAGTTAGGGGAGCCTGGGTGGCTCAGTTGGTGAAGCATCCGACTTTGGTTTCAGCTCAGGTCATGATCTCACAATTTGTGAGTTTGAGCCCCACATGGGCCTCTGAGCTGACAGTGCAGAGCCTGTTTGGGAGTCTCTCTGTCTGCCCCTCCCCTACTCTCCGTCTCTCAAAATAAACTTAAAAAAAAAAGTAGTTTAAAGCAGGTGTGTTTGTTATCTACTGCTGCGTAACAAATTATCTCAGAATTTAGCAGCTTGAAACAATAAACATTATCTCACAGTTTCTGAGGGTTAGGAATCCAGGAATGGCTGTTTCTGGTGGTTCTGGCTTATTGTGTCTCCTGAGATTGCAGCCATTTGAAGGTTTGAGCCGGACTGGAAGATTTGCTGTCAAGATTTGCTTACTTATATGGCTGTCGTTAAGTGGTATTAGATTCTTGCCCGTGGGCCTCTTGGCTGCATAAGTGTCTTTAAATTTTTTTTTTTTTTAACATTTATTTATTTTTTGAGACAGAGAGAGACAGAGCATGAACGGGGGAGGGGCAGAGAGAGAGGGAGACACAGAATCAGAAGCAGGCTCCAGGCTCTGAGCCATCAGCCCAGAGCCCGACACGGGGCTCGAACTCACGGACCGCGAGATCGTGACCCAGGCTGAAGTCGGACGCTTAACCGACTGAGCCACCCAGGCGCCCCTACATAAGTGTCTTTAAAACTATTGCTGGCATCTTCCAGAGTGAGCAATTCAAGCGGTATCAAGACAAAAGACACAGTATCTTCGATAACCTAGACTTGGCAGTGGCACACCATCACTTGTGCTGTGTTCTATTGATCACCCGGGCCAACTGTGACAACCGTGACACAATACGGAAGGGCATTACACAAGGGTGTGAACATTAAAAGGCAGGATCATTTGGGGTCATCTTAGTGGCTGGATACCATTACAGGGAATCATAATACATTATATATAGTTAAGGTAGATACTTTAAATGAATAAATATATATTCTTTGGGCAATAATTTGATGTAGGGTCAAGGCCTTCACTACGAGTATGGATTTGTTTGGTATTCTGAGGTATCTTTGTTGTATAAACTATCCATCTAAATCATCATCTGGGATTTCCAGTTTCCCTTACTTTTGAAGGAGAAAAAACTTACATGGGAAGCAATGAATGCCAAATCCACCTAGTTTTCCTAATTTTGTAGCCACTTTTATACTTTGCCTTACCCCCACCTAGCTTAATGGTAATTTTTATAATCTATTTGCCTTTATCAAGTCTTCAAAGCTTTCATCCTAGCTTTTGTAAAAACATTACTTACTTTGCTTTCACATTTATTCCTTTTTGTAATGTTTATGTCATTTCAATAACGTGCAACTGATATAATCAAGTTTGAGAATAAACCCAAGTGATTCATGATAGGTATATGAGGTATGTTTATTAAAAATGGCAAGTCCTAGATTTCAGATAGTCTTTTTTTTTCTTTTTATTTATGTACTTATTTATTTTGCAAGAGAGAGAGACTGTGTGTGTGAGTGGGGAAGGGACAGAGAGAGAGAGAATCCCAAGCAGGCTCTGGGCCATCGGTGCAGAGCCCAATGAGGGGCTCGTCTCATGAACTGAGATCATGACCTGAGCCAGAATCCAGAGTTGGACACGTAACTGACTGAGCCACCCAGGCACCCCTCAAATAGTCTTAAGTTTAGCATGTCTAAAACTGAGCTCTTGACCACAGCGGCTTAAACCTCCTCTTGCCAGCACTTGACAACTGACAACTCCATTCTTCCAGTTCCTCAGGCCAAAAACTTTGTCCTCACACTTCATGTTGTATCTTGTGCCAAAATCTACTGGTTCTACATTTTTTAAAATGTACCAAGAAAAAAAAAAAAGTGCCAAGCACTTCTGTCTTCACAGGTGTCACCATGGTCCCAACTCCTGTTACCTGTCATCTGGTTATTTTGGACACCTTGTAATTGGTCTCCCGGTCTCATCTAGTGTATTTGTAGCATATCAGCCAGAGTGAACATGTTAAAAATATGTCAGATCATGTCACTACTTTGTTCACAATCCACCATGGCCAGCCATCTTAAAGGCCAAAGTCCTTACAATGTTAGACAAAAGGCTCCGCTGTGTCCTGTCCTCGTCTACTTCCTCTTTTCATCCTATGCCACTCAGCTTCACCCACACAAGCTTCCTTGCTCTTTCTAGAACATGTCAGGATCTTTCTTCTCTGGACCCCTTTTGTACAATGTTTGGGGCACCTGGATGGCTCAGTTGGTTGAACGACAAACTCTTGATTTTGGCTCAGGTTATGATCTCACGATTTGTGAGATCGAGCCCCACAACGGGCTCTGTGCTGACAGAGCAGAGTTTTTTGGAGATTCTCTCTCTCTCCCCTGCCCCCCCCTTTCCCTGAAAATAAACAAATAAAATTAAAATTAAGAGGTGTAAGCTATTCATTCCTCAATTAGAGAAACATTCTAAATCGGTAATTGAAACAGCTATTTAAACTTAATCTAGACAGGTGGCCTAGATGGTCCAGCTCGCCCCCTTGCTCCCTTCAGTACCATTACCTCAACCTTCTTTAGTTCATGAAACTTTCCATGGTCATTCTGGCTGCAGGACCTTTGCACAAGCTGATCTCTGCATGATATCCTCTTTCCCCACTCCCCACTTACCTAACTTCATCATATGCTCCTGCTGTCCACTTAAATGCTGCTTTCTCAGAGAAGCCTTCCCTTCACTCCCAACCTGTGTCAGTGTTCCCTATTATGAACTCTCATTCCACCCCTTTCCTCCTGAAACTTTCCAACTTATAAGTATGCATTTATTTTTATGATTTAAAGAAGTGAGTACAAGCTCTCTTAACTGATAATCCATTTGCTGGGCTCACCTCATTAAACAAAGTGCTTCATTCTTCCTACAAAACTCTAATAGGGGGACGCCTGGGTGGCTCAGTTGGTTAAGCATCCAACTCTTGGTTTCAGCTTAGGTCATGATCTCATGGTTTGTGGGTTTGAGTCCCGAGTTGGGCTCTGTGCTGGCAGCACACAGCCTGCTTGGAATTCTCTGTCTCTCTCCTTCTTTGCCCCTCTCTCACTCGCTCTGTCTCGGTCTCTTAAAAAAAAAAAAGAAAACCCTCTAGTAGGTATCCAAGGCATGGGAGGCCTTCTTCTCCCTTCACCAATTCATTATTCATTCTTTCATTCAACAAATATGCAGTTCTAGATACTGAGGATGTAGCAGTTGACAAAATAAATAAAAAGCCCTGCCATCATGATCAGACATTCTAGTGGAAGAAGGCAGACAATAAACATTGTACTTAGCAATATGCAATATGGATAAAACCACAGCAGGAAAGGAGGGAATGCTGTGAATGGGGTGAGTGGATATCGTATTTTTATTTCATTTTTGTTGTTGTTGTTTTAGAGCACACACGTGCGCATGAGCAGGAGAGGGAAAGGCAGAGGGAGAGAGAATCTTAAGCAGGCTCTGTGCTGCCTCAGCTTACGCCTTTTATTTTATTTTTTAACATTTATTGATTTTTGGGAGAGCGTGCAGGCATGCAAGCAGGAAAGGGGCAGAGATGGATGGGGGGGTTGGGCAACCCAGGATCCAAAGCAGGCTCGAAGCTGACAGCAGAGAGTCAGATGTGAGGCTCGAACTCACCAACTGTAAGATCATGATCTAAGCCAAAGTCCACTGCAGAACGGACTGAGCCACCCAGGCGCCCCCCCCCCCCCCCAGCTTACACCTCTTAAAAGAATTTCCATCATGGTGCACCTGGGTGGCTCAGTCAATTAAGTCACTTTCGGTTTTGGCTCAGGCATGATCTCACAGTTCATGAGTTTGAGCCTCGCCTCGGGTTCTGCACTGACAGTGTGGATCCTGCTTGGGATTCTCTCTCTCTCTGCCCCTTCCTTCCCCCACCCCCACACTGTAGCATGAACACTCTCTCAAAATAAATACATAAACTTAAAAAAATAAATCTCCATCCTGAGTGTATGGTGATGGGGTGGAGAAGAAAAGCTACAGCTGGGAGTAGAAAGCCTTTTCAATATCCCTGAAAATATAACCTGAGCACCACTGTCTGTCCAGAGCTGGAAGTTGGAAGTGTTTGTCCCTGCTGTATCTCTGTGGATGCTACTTCAATAAAGTTTTTATATTTTTCTTTTTTTCGTTCTCTCTCTTTCTTCTATCTTTTATTATTTATTTTGTGCATGCAGTGAAAAACTGAAGATCTCCCAAACCAGAAACCCCCCCTTCGTGGGTTGTCTGATGGGTTTAACTGACAGGCTGGTTGAAAAGGCGTGTGGGTGCCAATATTCTCAGGTGCCTTTAGTTTAAAAAGACCAGAGATGATTTGCTTTTAACTAGGGAAAGGTGGTCGATTATATAAGTATTATTCGCTTTTAGTTGTGTGTGTGTGTGTGTGTGTGTGTTTTAAACCTCTTCTTCTCCCTCCACTTTTCTCTATCACCACTCTCTTTGGAGTTCAAGACGAAAGCCAAGAAAAAAGACAGCCACAGCCAGACGAAGTGGTCCCCGGACTGCTGCCCTGTGGTCTCAGTAACAAAGGAAAAATTGGTCAAAAGTCATGCTTTCGTTGAAGACAAGGTGGTGGCTCGGCGTGCGGGTTAGAAACCAGGACTGCAAGAGCCGCTGAGAGAAGTGAGCCCCAGGGCCAACAGGCTGTGGGTAGTGGGGAGCCGGCTCCAGTCTGTCTGTGAATCCCATTCCAACATCACTCCTTACCCACCGGGGAGGCCGCCTCCCGTGTCCGGTCCCTGCCGGGAGGTGGAGGCCAGACCCCCGGTGAGAGGCTCGGCGACCCAGACTCGGGCGACCGGCAGGTTCTGGCGGAAAGTTGGCAGCCGCCGCCCCTCTCCAGTCTCCCTCCTCGACACTCCACCCCCCTCCGGGCGCTACGGCGGAGGTGGGGGTTGGGGGAACTGGCCTGGTGTTCTGGAACAGCTGCAGCCGGCGCTGGGCCCGCCTGGAATGCGGGAACAGGCTGCGCACCAGGACTTTTATGGAAACTTGCTGCTGGAGGCGGCGGCGGCGGCCAGAGGGCTCCCAGCGGCCGGAGCGGCGGCGGCAGCGGCCGGAGCGCCCAGACCCCTACCCGCACCCAGGCGCAGGACGCGCACAGCCTCTCCGCGCGCGAGGAGGACACTCGCTGCTCGTCGGCTCCGGGCGGGTGAGAGCAGTCGGGGAACGTGGGGCGGGGGCGGCGGACACGGAGGTGTCGGGTCCCCCGCGGGGGCGGGGGCTGCGGGAAGACGCGCCCCGCCGCCGGGCTGAGCCGCAGCCCCCTGAGCGCGCCGGGCTGCGGCCAGCTGTGGCTGCGCGCCCGGCCCGGCCCGAGGGAGCCGCGTCCTGCGGACTCGGCGGGGTGCCGGCCCGGGTCTGCGCCTCTGGCGGCGCGAGCCGGCCTTGGGCTCTGGCGGCGGTTTCCTCGGCCCGCTCCCCTGCTTTCAGCTCCGCCCGTGCCCTGTCGGCACGGAACTCGGGTGCTCGGGTGCCTTCCCTACTCCTGCAGGGAACGGCCCTCCGCTAGCGCAGTGGGTGCCAGTCCCCTCGCTCTCCCCTCGGGGTCCAAGCAGGCTCCAAGTTCAGTGGCGTCCCCCCCACCCACCACGTGCCCCCGGAGCGGTCTCCGTCGCCGCCAGCGATGCCTGCTGTTTTTAAGAGAAATCCTTTCTGGTGCGTCCCTGCGGAGGTTGGGGAGTAATATGTGATTTAACAGCCCGTCAGCTACCCCCCTCCCTCCAAAGTATTTTCTGGAAGCTATTTTGTCCGAGGTGGGATGTTGGGGTTGCGCAACTACAGTGGGAAGTTGGAGTGGAGTGCATAATGTGGTCACCTCCGTAGACCTCCCTTGTCCTCTCTTTATTGAAAACGCCACGCCGTTCCAACTGTTTGTAAACTGTGAAACGCTCTACAGTGCTAAAAATTTACTGGCATTTGTAAAGAAAAAAACGAAGTTGAGAGGTTATGATTATCGCAGTGGCTTCGAGATCTTCATTTTATATTTATTTGAGGACCATAACGCGAAACAAAGAGAGCTGGGGGGAGGGTGCGGTGGAGAGCGAGCGAGAACAAGGTAAAAATAGCATAAGGGTATGTCCTAACAAAATGTCTGTCCTTGGGAAAGAGGCAGGTAGAAAAAATGAAGTAAGCCATGAGAAATAGTTCCATGAGCAAAGCCATGGGAGCATCATTCATCAGCTAAATTTTGTTAATGAATTTGTGTAGCGGGCCCATTGGCCTGCGAGTCACAGCATAACTATGTGTTGGGTAGTACGATTAGTAAACCTGAGTATTTAGGCCATTTTAGTCACACGTCATTAAGTGAACCACATTATTCCTTCCCCCCCCCCCCCTTTACAGGTTGGATTACTGCCATAAGAAAACTCAAAATACACTAAATCTTTGAAATTCTTCTGAGTTTTGAGGTGTGCCAAGGTGGAAAATGCATAATTAATCAAACTGAGGGACAGTTGTTTTTTTGAGATATGTTTAGTATAAATGAACTTTGATTATTTAATACAACTAGTTATGATTCTTCCTCACAGCTATTAGTCCTCTATTTTTGAAGATCTTTTATACTTTGGAATAATTTAAAGAAAAATGTGGGAAATTGTGTGTTTTATCTACAACAACTCCCTTAAGGAGCCCTAAGCAAAAATTACAACAAAATTTTTTTTAATCCGGTTTCCCTCAAATTGGCAAAATTCGGTTTTAATGGAAGATTCACACTTCTAAATCCCTTTTCAGCTGAATGTAGTGAAGAGCCATTTTTCTTGTTCACCTTCAATGGAATCTGTGCTATTTTTGAAAATTTGATATGTAAGACTGATCATTGTCAAAATGTGTGTCATCTCGAGATGACTATATTTAGCATCAACAAAGGAATGCGTTATCTAGGCTTTTGAACAGTATTTTTCCCCTGAAATTACACTTGAAGTATTTAGGTTAGGGTTCCATTTGTGAACAGAATGAAAACTGAGTATGTATATTTGGAAGAGATTAATTGGGGATTTAGATTGCTTCGAACCCGAGTGACCTGAAATGACATACTTCTTCATTTAGGAAAAAAGGATAAAACTTACCGTTGTCTTCAAAACACCCCAAAGGCAAATAAAAGTATTGTTTAAATAAAAGCACATGCCTCTGAGAAGGAAAACAATGAAGTAAATGTAGAAAAGTATGTAATAGGTGGGCAGATGTCTAAACATTTTTATGGGAGAGAGGACGCAGTATATTTTAGTACGTAAGGCATATACACACACAAAATATCTTGGTAGCTGTTTTATAATTTAGAGGGAAAATGACCTACAGCATTCTTAACAATTTCACATAGTTTTGTTCTTAATCAATTTGTGGTCTATATCACCTGTGTAGGTTTTTTCATGTTCTCTTCTGGTTTTATAATTGGAAAATTACATATTATTTATATACACTTGGAATTGTTATATTTTCTTTTTCTATTTAAGTATTCAGTGAATAGTTTGGCTGGACTTAACCATAGCGTAGACTTTCTACACTCTGTGATGAGTGGATTCTTACCCTGAAATCCAACTTATTTAACTTCTAGTAAAATTTGTGGGTTTTTTGTTCTAAACTTAATATAACCATATTTATGGTTAAAAATTATCAAGAATGGAGGGGCACCCGGGTGGCTCAGTATGTTAAGCTTCCGACTTCGGCTCAGGTCATGATCTCACCGTTGGTGGGTTCGAACCCCACATCGGGCTTTGCTCTGACAGCACGGAGCCTGCTTTGGATTCTCTGTCTCCCCCTGTCTGTGCCCCTCTCCCACTCTCCCACTCGTTCTCTGTCAAAAATAATTTGACGTTAAAAAATATCAAGAATAGAAAAGGGGACCTTCAAAATGTGACACATGTATTGTTAGCATTTTGATGTATTTCCTTTTTCTATCAGTAGCGTTTTTTTTTCTCCCTGCCCCTCCTTTTTTTTTTTTTTTTTTTTTGTCATCTCCTCCCTTTTGCTGTCAGATTAGAGGACAGATTAGAGCTCCCTGGGCCACGTTTTGAGGTTGGTGAAATTTGACTTCCACCTTCCTTTTCTGTGCCTCTTTCTTGTCCTTTCCTCCCCTTTGACTGGGCCTCCGCCTTTCAGGCCAAACTAGGCCTCCCTTTGTCTCTCCATTTTCTTAGTGCTGCCTGTTCATTTAGATCAGGGGCCACAAATTGGCAGCCAGAAGCCACTTGCAGCCACAAACAGGCTTAAAAAATAAAACCTGGATTTCCAGCCTCCCTTGAAAAATTGGAGGATGTTGGCAAAACTGGGTCCTTTCTGCACCGCAACAATACCCTGGGACAAGTAGTTGCTTCCCCCTCAGGGTACACAGGCTCCTTTTGACATTGTCTCCTCCATTCCCTGTTGTTTTACAACCAGTCCTCATTCACTTACATTAACTGTCAATTAACACTACATAACATTGACTTCCACTACTTTTACATTGCCTGACCCTAGACGCTTGAGTATGCTTGAGTCTTCTGATCTAAGTATGAGGGCAAGTCTGAAGCTATGATATGATGGGAAGTCTGGACCTGGCATTAGGAATCCAGACTTTAAGTGTAGACATATTTTGGTTAGCAATCCTTCTCTTAAATAATGTGATCATAGGAATGAGAAGATCAGGTTAACATTCACTGACACTAATTGCTAGTATCAATTTGAGCTGGAAGGGGCCATGTATTGATAGCTAAAATGAGTAAAAAGATTTTAAGTGGTGGGATTTCAGAAAGCATAGGGTAGGTATTTCTGGGAACTCTTAAATAATCCTAATCCTTTCCCCTCCTGGAAATGTTTAGGAGAGTTTTTTTGACCCCTAGAGATTGGCCATAAAGGGGAGTTAACTACTGTTCCTCTTCTGTCTTTCCGCCCTCCCCGTCTTTGTAGGCAGGGCCTGGGGCTGCCCCTTCCCAGCTGTGTCCTTCATTTGAAAGGCCATTTCCACTTGCAGAGAAGGTGAGGAAGCCCATTCTCCTCCAGAGAGTACCACATCCATGTGCTTTGGAAGCCAACTTCTGGTTTTTCCATGAGACCTAGTTTAATGTAAATCCAGTCCATTTTACTTTGTTTTCTATTCATTCATGCATGCATTCTTACCAGCAGCCTTCTTTTGGGAGATGTTAATCATAAGTTTTATTTGGGTTGACTTTGGATTAGACAATTTTCCTGTTCTCTCTTTGTCATTCATTCAGTCCTCCAATGAGTTGAGTTTGTACTGTGTGTCCTAGTTGTATGAGATGCTAAGGATAAAGAATAGAGTAGAGCAGGGGCACCAGGGTGGCTCAGTCGGTTGAATATCTGACTTTGGCTCAGGTCACGATCTCACGTTTGTGAGTTTAAGCCCTGTGTTGGGATCTGTGCTGACAGCTCAGAGCCTGGAACCTGCTTCAGATTCTGTGTCTCCCTCTCTCTCTGCCCCTCCCCTGCTCATGCTCTGTCTCTCAAAAATAAATAAACATTAAAAAAAAAAAAAAGAATAGAGTAGCATTCTTGCTTTTAAGGGTACTCCTAGCACAGTGATTGCTCTCTGAAAACTATCAAATACAGTCATATGAGTGCAAAGTATACTTTATTAATACAGAAGAATGTCAAGGCAGGTTGAAAATAAGATTCTTTGTCACTAGTGAGGAATTGTTTATATTGGTAGGAAGAAAAAAATCTATTTCTAACAGATAAAATAGGATCTAATTTAACATTTTTGAATTGTGACAAGGCTTATCACAGGTTTTATAGTATTTTTAAAGTATAAAGTTACCATCTTTACTAAAGAAATGTAATAAAGTTGTATTTTGTAAATGTTTTTTATTTGAGAGAGAGAGAGAGAGAGAGCGTGAGGGCGCACAAGCGAGAGGGGAACAGAGAGAGAGGGAGACAGAGGATCCGAAGCGGGCTCTATGGTCCCAATGAGGGGCTCAAACTCATGAACCATAAGATCATGACCTGAGCCTAAGTCAGATGCTTAACCGACTGAGCCACCCAGGTGCCCCAAGTTATATTGTATTTAAGTATATATTTCTGGTGAAGTGAAAAATGATAAAATTTAGGCTCACATTTTTTTTTTTTTTTTAAATTTTTTTTTTTTTTTCAACGTTTATTTTATTTTTTGGGACAGAGAGAGACAGAGCATGAACGGGGGAGGGACAGAGAGAGAGGGAGACACAGAATCGGAAACAGGCTCCAGGCTCTGAGCCATCAGCCCAGAGCCTGACGCGGGGCTCGAACTCACGGACCGTGAGATCGTGACCTGGCTGAAGTCGGACGCTTAACCGACTGCGCCACCCAGGCGCCCCTAGGCTCACATTTTATGAAGCTCAAAACAATGTTGTTGTTTGTTCCAAAGACTGTAAAGGGATAGGTTTTAACCAATGGGATAGTTCCAAAGACTGTAAAGGGATAGGTTTTAACCCTGTTAAAACCTGTAGTATATACCTGTAATATATAGTTAGGTGTTCTAAAACCTTCTTAAAATTTGAGACAAATAATTTACTTGAGTTTAATGAAATGCAGATTTAAAGCTGTCAGTCGTGACAATTCTGTTCCTTGAGAAAGGAGGTAACACATTAACACAATGTAACCATTA
This sequence comes from Neofelis nebulosa, assembly GCF_028018385.1. Taxonomy (NCBI): domain Eukaryota; kingdom Metazoa; phylum Chordata; class Mammalia; order Carnivora; family Felidae; genus Neofelis; species Neofelis nebulosa. The sequence continues at coordinate 156,970,050 of NC_080783.1, read as the reverse complement.
TTATAAATGATAGCTAAGATTTAAAATTCTTTTCTTAAGGAGTACCTGGGTGGCTCAGTTGGTTGAGCATCTGACTCTTGGTTTTGGCTCAGGTCATGATCTTGTGGTTCATGGATTTGAGCCCTGGGTCAGCCTCCGCACTGACAGAGCAGAGCCTGCTTGGGATTCTCTCTCTCTTCCTCTCTCCCTGCCCCTTCCCTGCTTGTGCGTGCTCGCTCTCTCTCTCTCTCTCTCTCTCTGTCTCTGGAAATAAATGAATAAACTTAAAAAAATTATTTTCTTGATTCCTGCATTATTTGCTATGTTGAAATATTTTAATTGAATATCTAAAAAAGTCAAGGAAAATTAATTTAGAAAACATAGAAGTCAAGCATAGATCCAATGAAATTCTAGAATAGAAACATTAGCATGAATATTTTTAGATCTGATGTACTTAATATTATATTCTATGAGATTTACATATTGTCTCACAGCTTGAGCTTCATACCTTAATACTCAACCTGGAAATTATTTTATAACAGCTCCAAATTATACTCTATTCTTGAAACACATTTTATCAGGCTATTAAGTCATTTTCAAAAGTGTCTTAAAGCCTGTCTCACTAATTGCTGTACCTGTTGATACCAATATTAGTATTACCCATCCAGCATATTATGTATATAAATATATATGTGTGTATATATTTATTTATATATACATATATTTCACATACTTTAAAATTAGATAAAAATGGAGAATGATAAAATAAGTAATCGAGTAACAGTCAAACCTGCAGCTGAACATTTGCAACCTCAGATAAGTCACTGAGTCTCTGTGCCTCTTTTTCCATATGGTAAGTGAAGGGATTGGACTAAACGATCTTTCAATTAGCAATAATTGTACTTCGGATAACCCTCATTAGCTACGATCCTGCCGCCGCACAAAGCTGATCTTTAAAGTCTTTGTATAATGAGCTCTAAAAATCCTGATTCTTTTTTTTTTTTTAATACTTATTTTTTTATTTTGAGAGAGAGAGCATGCACACAGGAGTGAGTGCAGGGGGGAGGGGGGGAGAGAGAGAGAGAGAGAGAGAGAGAGAGAGAGAGAGAGAGAAAGAGAGAAAGAGAGAGAATATGAATATCCCAAGCAGGCTCTGTCCATGCTGTCAACAAGGGGCTCGATCACACTCACTGTGAGATCATAGCCTGAGCCAAAATCCAGATTCAGATGCTTAACTCACTGAGCCACCCAGGATTAAAATCCATGTCATTCTGACAGGTAGTAAAACCTATTTAAAACTGAGCTCATTTTCTGACTCCTTAAACATATTTTCAGATTTAATCTCAATGGTAACTCTGTCTACTCATTTTCTCAAAATAGAAACTTCGAGTTAATTCTTCACAGTATTCCTTGCCTCTCCTCTCCCTCTCCAAATCTAACTGGCCAAAGCTCTTGCAGTAGTGGCCCCACTGCAAGGTAAGTTCCCTGGAAGCAGGGACTTTGTCTTTTGGTTCACTTTCATCTCTCACAGCCTAGGACAGTGCCTGGCATATAGTAGGAGCTTAATGAACACGTATTAAATAAGGGCATGAATGGGTCACTATGTCCTGTCAGTTCCACTGCTAAAATGTCTCTTCCAGTTTTTGATTTGTAATGCCTCTGTCTTAAATCAGGTGTTCTCTTGCCGGGACCACTGTATTTGTCCTCTTCTGTGTACCTCAATTTTCTGCATGGCTGTCAGAGTGCTTTTTCTTTCTAGACTATGTATCCAATTCATATTCTTGCTTTAAAACAATCCATTTCTAGATCCTCATTGCCTATAGGATCAAGTCTAAACTTTCTTAATATGACATTTAGGAATGTCCCCCGCCTGTTTTTCTAGTTTCACCATATATTTGCTGGGTAACTTATAGTTCCCCAAATTTGCAACAGGTCATCAGGCAATTGGTGTTTTTGTTCTTGTTGCTTCTTTTGTCTGAATGTGTGAAATCCTATTTATCTTCTCCTATTTCTCTTTCAAGGTCTAAATCAAATGTCACTATCTCTGTGTAATGTTCCTTAGCCCCTTAGTTCTTAGTTCCTTAGAAGCAGAGATATCACTATCTCTGTGTAATGTTCCTTAGTCCCAAGCCCCTCCTTTATCCCACCATTGTCTTTTCCACAACTTTTCCATGTTTCTACAGCCCTGTGTATATACTGCTATTATAGCACTTAATATGTTGTGCATTAACTATTTGCGGTCCCATCTATTTCTTCCAACAAAGCTATTTGATTTCAAAGGCTGTTTCATACAGCCTTTGCCAGGCATAGTGTCTAGTATCCCATTGCCAGGCATAATGTCTAGTACAAAGTACGTTTTCCTTCTCACAAAAGTACTGTATCGTTAATACAGACCATATATGTCAAATTCGGAGAAAAATGCAACCTTTTTGATAAATCCTATCATAATATGCTATAGGCTATGGTAGTATTGTGATACTCCCTCTGAAACCTATGATGAATACTTAGCTGTCTTCATTTAACATGAATGATTAATATGCTAGACTGGTATCATTAAATCCCTTCATCATCCCAGCCTTCTTTATTATGACCAAGCTCTTGTTGATGAGCTACATGTTTAAACCTTGTCCTTTAGTGTTTTCTCTCTACTCATTCTTGATAACAATTCATCTGGCTTGCCTGAGATCTTTAACACAACAGTGCATCGAGGCTGAATTGTTGTGTTGCTGCTGCCCCCTTAAGGTGGCCAAAGACACTGCATTGCCTGAACAAGCGGAAGAAAAGTCACTTAATTAGATTAGGAAAAGACTGAGATTCCCAAAATCCTTTGGTATTCAGGTTACTGAGTATAGGAATTAAGTTATTAAAACAACTTCATTTAGCATTCTAAAACAGTGAGGGGTACTCAGTCCAACTACTCCCTTTGTAGAAAGAACTAACGTGAGTTGATAGAACATTCTTTCCTGTAATTCAGCAAATCTCAGAATGTGGTTTTAGAATTCCTGGGAATATCCAACAGCCTTTAGGGGCCCATAAGGTTCTTCCTTTTTCAATTATGCATCTGTATGAGGCCATATCTTGATTTTTATTTTTTGAGGCCATATCTTTAATACTTCAATCAAAACAACATGTCACAATAGTTCAAATGCAGAAGAAGGTATGAGAATGTACCTTTTATTAAGTCAGAATTAGAGATGTGCAAAAAATGTAAAACAATGACACTCTTACTATTTTTATTCTGAAAAATAGTTACTTTCATAAAATGTGTGTGTTGATATGTAATGGGGTTTTTTATTATTCGAAAGGACTCTCTTGGGAAGACTTTGAAGTAACCAGTCAAAAAAAATTGTAAGTTCTTATTTGATGACATTATTAATAAAATTAAGTTACATATATAAATAAAATGTAAGGGTTTTTTTAATGTTTATTTTTGAGAGACAGAGCATGAGGAAGAGAGGGGCAGAACGAGAGGGAGACACAGAATCTGAAGCAGGCTCCCGGCTCTGAGCTGTCAGCACAGAGCCCAATATGGGGCTCTGACCTCAACGCGAGATTGTGAACTGAGTGGACATCAGATGCTTACCCTCTTAACTGACTGAGCCACCCAGGTGCCCCAAATATAAGGATTTTTTTTTTTTAAGCTACAGTACATCGCAGGAAAGACCTGGAGCCTCTACACTGAACAAAGGATGAGAGTGGAGGGTTTTAATTTTCAATATTTTAAATATCTATAGATAAAATCCATACAGAAGCTCTCTAAGGCTTCTCAATAATAGATCCAGACATTAGTCCTAAACTCAAAAAGTTCTAAAACCACTCCTCTAATTTATAGCCTTTCTTCTACTGGAGGCATTTTTCTTTAACATCAGAAAACTTATTTTTATATGCGTTCCCACACTTTCAGATGTTATTTAAATGAATCATTTTCTAACTAAAATTGTTAGCCTTGTTATATCGGTAATTAGCTTTCATCCCATCTACACTGTGAGCTCCATAAAAAGATAGATTTTATTCATCTTTGTATATGTAGTGCCTTACACTGCATCTAGCACATTGCAGAAAGATGTTCAATAACCTTTTTAAAAAAAATATTTTAGGGGCACCTGGGTGGCTCAGTCGGTTAAGCGGCCGACTTCGGCTCAGGTCGTGATCTCACGGTCCGTGAGTTCGAGCCCCGCGTCGGGCTCTGTGCTGACAGCTTGGAGCCTGGAGCCTGTTTCCGATTCTATGTCTCCCTCTCTCTGACCCTCCCCCGTTCATGCTCTGTCTCTCTCTGTCTCAAAAATAAAGGTTAAAAAAAAAATTAAAAAAAATATTTTAATGTTTATTTATTATTGAGAAAGAGACAGAACATGAGCATAGGAGGGGCAGAGAGAGGGGGAGACACAGCATCTGAAGCAGGCTCCAGGGTCCAAGCTGTCAGCACAGAACCCGGCACAGGGCTCGAACTCATAAACCACGAGATCATGACCTGAGCCGGGGCCAGAAGCTTAACCGACTGAGCCACGCAGGCACCCCAGAAAGATGTTCAATAACTTTCTTGAGCGAATGAACATTCATTTCAGCTAATTCCATCTTTTCCCATTTATTTGTAATTCTATCACACTCATAACCTCTAAATCTAGGAAATAACATGTGTAAAACACCTACTGTGTGGCTTCATAATATGGATTCAGTTGTTAGTTTCAGCTCTTCTCCTTCATTCAGTGTAGAGACTCCAAGTCTTTCCTGCGATGTATTGTAGCTTTAAAAAAATCCTTACATTTTATTTGTATATGTAACTTAATTTTATTAATGATTTAATCAACTGAGAATGTACTGATTTTCTTTAAGTAGTTATTTTAAAGTCTTCCCGAGAGAGAATAAAAGGCAAGCATTATTCTGGGCCTAATTCTGAGGGAACAGGAGGATGTACTCTGTGGTGCCTAGGTATAGTGATTTCAGCTGAAGTAGGGTTTAAAACATCAGAAAAGTGTCATCACTTATGTGTCATGCTGCACTGGTATAACAAATAAACAGATTTTGTATTGCTGAGGACAATGGAAAAAGCAGGTGATTTTTGAAGCTTTTTGATGGTTATATGAGAGTGCATTATATTAGTCTAATTTTGCAGATGTCTGCAATGTTTTATAATAAAAAGTAGATTAGACTGATATTTCTTAGATGTGTGTGTGTGTGTGGGGGGGGGTGTTTAACAATAAAAAATTTAAAAGTTTAAATGCCAGATACACCTAGAAACCTAAGCACATTTAGAGGTGTCAGAGACTGAAAGAGAGCAAACATTCATGCTTAGTTAGGGCTTAGAGGAGAAAATCACCATTTCTATTATGATTAGTTTGGGAAAGTACTTCATTGGTTAAAAAAAAAATGTGGCTTAAGAATTGTCTTGGAAGGGAGCGCCTGGGTGGCTCAGTCAGTTGAGTGTCAGACTCTTGATTTCTGCTTGGGTCATGATCCTGGGGTTGTGGGATTGAACCCTGTGTTGGGCTCCATGCTGAATGTGGAGCCTGCTTGGAATTCTCTCTCTCCCTCTGCCCCTCTCCCCTGCTCTCTTCCTCTCAAAAAAAAAAAAAAAAAAATCATCTTGGAAGGGGGTGCCTGGCACCTGACTGGCTCAGTCGGGAGGAGCGTGTGACTCTTGATCTCAGGGTTGTGAGTTCGAGCCCCGTGTTGGGTATAGAAATTTTATCTTGGAGGTGGAAATAGGCTATTGACTAAATTTGTTAGGTGGGAGGTTGAAGGAATGGGAAAAGATAAGGGAAACCAGGTCTGAGGAAGCCTGCAGAAGACCTACAGACCCAGATGAGAATTTTAACTCTGATCTGTGATGCACTAGAGGACCAGAGTTAAGGAGCACAGAGGGGCAGGGGATGCAGTAGTTGAGGAGGCAGCCTGGTGAGCCTGATGAAAACACAAAGAATGGCAAACTGTTACCCTATTATAAATCAAAGGAATCATGGCTAGAAGTTACTACAGAACATTTTAAACCTCATTTTACTAATAATGTATACTTAAAATCATTATTCTGATAATATGTATCAGTTAAGAACTTTAAAGAAACCTCATTAAAAGAGCTTCCCTGTAGAAACTGAGGTAACTTTATGTACTCACCACACTTGAATTCTAGTACCTCTTGAAAAAACTTGATAATTCAAAAATGTTTATCAGGTTTCTGAGGAAGGGAAAACTGTTAAAGTGAATACTTTGAATTTTGTAGGGTTTTTTTATTTATCCATTTTGAAAGAGAGAGAGTAGGTGAGGGGCAGAGAGAGAGAGAATCCCAAGGAGGCCCTGTGTCACCAGCACAGAGCCCGACAGGGGGCTCAAACCCACCAACTGAGATCATGACCTGAGCCAAAGAGTCGAATGTCCAATTGATGGAACCACCCAGGCACCCCTCATTTTGTAGGCTTATTAAAATGACAGTGATACATGTGAATACTAAATATATGAATACTTTTAGCTACCTAATTATATGTAGTTAAAGGAGGGCCTGGGGTCTCTGCTCTAAATAAAACTGCAAATTCCACATGAGTTTTTAAAAAATATTTTTTATTTTTGAAAGAGAGTGTGTGTGCACACGAGAGGGGGAGGGGCAGACGGGGTAGGAGACAGAGGATGTGAAGTGGGCTTTGCGCTGTCAGCACAGAGCCCGATGCAGGGCTTGAACTCATGAATAGTGAGATCATGACTGGAGCTGAAGTCAAATGCTCAACTGACTGAGGCACCCCAAATTCCACACAAGTTTATAGACTAGTAGGGGAAATGTTGACTAATAGCATATAAAAAGCATGAAAGTGGGAGGCAATAATCAATGAGTCTAAGATTGAGTGGATATTTGGAATATGAGATTATGTTCCCAAAAGATTAATTTGAAAATCTTCTGTAAATGTCCAATAGCAGATTTTAAAATAAGTACAGACAGTTCATTAAGAAAATAAAAGTTGGGTTAAAGGGATGGGATGTTTTAGACTTCTCAGTTTTTTTATTTATTTAAAAAAAAATTTTTTTTTCAACGTTTTTTATTTATTTTTTTTGGGACAGAGAGAGACAGAGCATGAACGGGGCAGGGGCAGAGAGAGAGGGAGACACAGAATCGGAAACAGGCTCCAGGCTCCGAGCCATCAGCCCAGAGCCTGACGCGGGGCTCGAACTCACGGACCGCGAGATCGTGACCTGGCTGAAGTCGGACGCTCAACCGACTGCGCCACCCAGGCGCCCCGAGACTTCTCAGTTTTGATGATTACTACATGTATATTGAAAATCTTTCCATGATGCCTTTTGGAGTTTATTTTACATTATAATTTCTTATTTATAGGCATTGAGGTAGGCACTGGAAAGGAACCAATCCACGGTAATCTGGGAAAGGAGCATAAAGTCTATCAGATGTACAGGTCAAAGTCTGGATGGAATTAAGAGAAGTGCAAAAAGTAGTCTGAGAATAGAAGTCATTATCTTAGGCATCTGACTGGAAGGTTGGGGTTATGGTGTATGCTTCCTTTCAATTCTGTATCAGATGATTGATGTTAGAATCCCACCTGTGTTTGTAGATAGTAAAGCAGACTGGACCATTAAAAATCCTGTTCCAAGGCTTTTGTTGAGAGTTTTGGCCAAGAGACTATTAACAGCATGAAAATTGGGAGAACGTCTGTCTATTCAATGTTGTATTTCTCAATACTTAGCAGAGTGCCTGGCACGTAGCAGATGCTTAATAAGTATTTGTGTAATAAATAGTGTATTCTATTTATATTGTATTCCATTATTGTATAATGAAAATCATAATGATAGTGATGAGAACAGTAGTCCTTAACTGTTTATAAAGTGCTTCACCTTGGAGTTGGCAGGATTTACCTATCAGCAAACAATTATTATGTAGGTCTATGCTGGGCAAATGCCATGGGCTATGGATACAGTAGTGCATAAATTACAGTCTCTACTGTCAAAGAGCTCACATTCTAGTAGAAGAGGTAGTCAAGAAAGTTCATTACCATACGTTGTGGTAAATGATACAGTCAGTGTAAGTATGGGGGTGATATGGAAACATACACAGGAGAAGCACGTAATCCAGTCTTGTGGAGTCGAGGAAAACTTCCTGGAGAAAAGTGACTAAGTACTAAAGGATGAGTAGGAGTTAGCTAAGAGATAAGGGAATGGGCAGAACATTAAGCCAAGGGAGGTAGCTGTGCAAAGGCTTGAGGTGTGCCAATATTTCAGTGTGAGTGATGGGGTGGGAGGAAGGTGTGGCAGAGATGAAGCTAATGAGGCAATTTAAAGGGCCAAAGTGTATCACTGAAGGAAAAGTTTAGAGTAAGAAGAAAAGGCCAAAGACTGAAATGTGGGCAAACAACACCGAAGAGGTGGAGAGAGTCAGAGAAGTCCTCAGAGGAGACAGAAGGAATGGTTAGAGACACGAAAGAACAGGGAGAGAATGGTGTCATGGAGCTGAGTGAAAAGGATTTCAGAATGAAGGAGTGGCTGAGAATATCAGGTGTAGTAGTGACATTCTGAAGGAGAGAACTGTACATTTTATGGGCAATATAATGAGGAATATAATGAGAAAATGAGAAAAGCATTATTCCTATTTTATATATATTATATATATCAACTTCAGTTTATATACAACTATATATAATATTAATTATATAATATATAATAATTATATAATTAATTATATTTTATAGAATAATATATAACTTATATGTTATATATAACATCTATAATTATAACTTACATAAATATATAAAATCTTGTAAATATAACTTATATAATCTATATATAATATGTACATATTATATATATAGTATATATATATATAGTATATATAATATGTACATATTATATATATAGTTTTATATAAACTGAAATTGAGAGAAGTAAACTGGTTTGCCCAAGACCATACATCTAATAAACAACCCAAACAGAAACCCTAGTAGTTTTCTGGTTCTAACCCCAGTCTTCCTCCATCATCACAGTCTTCTTAATGTGCTTAGAAAATCAACAATTAACTGAGAAGTTGTCAGAATATATAATCCTGAATATTTTGCTACAAAATCCTTAAACAACAAAAGCTCTAGTAGAATATTTTGGAAGACTTTAAAATATATTTGTATTACCCTTTTATTAAATGTAAAAATACACAGGTTTGCAAATTTTTGTATGAGAGAAGGTTTATGAAAAATTATGACAAGATTGAATTTGTATATGTAACTTTAAAAACTGAAGTGTAATTAACATACAGTGTTATTTTAGTTTCAGGTATACAACATACTGATTCAACAATTCTATTCATTACTCAGTGCTTGCCATGATAAGTGTAGTCACCATCTGTCACCATACAATGTTATACGGTATTATTTATTATATTCCCTATGCATTGCTTTTCGTCTCTATGACTTAGTTATTTTATAACTGGGAGTTTGTACTTCTTAATTCCCTTTATTTATGTATTTGGCCCATCCTTCCATCCGCCTTCCCTCTGGCAACCACTGGTTCTCTCCTTTTAAGAGTTTATTGGAGAGGCGCCTGGGTGTCTCAGTTGGTTGAGCATCCGACTTCGGCTCAGGTCATGACCTCACAGTTCCTGAGTTCGAGCCCCGCGTTGGGCTCTGTGCTGACAGCTCAGAGCCTGGAGTCTGCTTCGGATTCTGTGTCTTCCTCTCTCTCTGCCCCTAACCCACTTGCATTCTGTCTCCGTCTCTCTCAAAAATAAATAAACATTAAAAAAAAAATAAAAGAGTTTATTGGATTTGTGTCCTTACTCGTTTGTTTTTTAGGTTCTACATATAAATGAAATCATAAGCTATTTGTCTTTCTCTGACTTATTTCACTTAGCATAATATCCTGTAAACTCATCCATGTTGTTGCAGATGGCAAGATGTCATTCTTTATGTTTGAACAATATTGTGTGTGTGTGTGTATCTTCACATCTTTATACATTCATCCATTGATGATTACTTAAGCTGCTTCCATATCTTGGCTATTGTAAATAATGCTGCAATAAACATAGGGGTGCATATGTCATTTTGAATTAGTGTTTTTGTTTTCTTTGGATTAAATACCCAGTAGTGGAGTTACTAGTTCATATGGCAATTCTGTTTTTAACTTCTCTGAGGAACCTCCATACCATTTTTCCACAGTGGCTGCACCAATTTCCAATTCCACCAACAGTGTATTAGGGTTCTGTTTTCTCTACTTCCTTGTCAACACTTGTTTTTTTTTTGTCCTTTCGGTACTTGGTCATTCTGACTGGTGCAAGGGTATATTTCACTGTGGTTTTGATTTGTATTTCCCTGATGATTAGTGATGTTGAACATCTTTTCATATGTCTGTTGACCCTCTGTACATCTTCTTTGAAAAAAAAAGTCTATTTGGGTCTCCTGCCCATCTTTCAATTGGATTGTTTTTGTTTTGTTTGGTGTTGAGTTGTAGAAATTCCTTATATATTTTGAATTTTTTTATTACGTTTCTTTATTTTTGAGAGGCAGAGAGAGACAGAGCATGACTGGGGGAGGGGCAGAGAGAGAGGGAGACACAGAATCCGAAGCAGGCTCCAGGCTCTGAGCTGTCAGCACAGAGCCCAATGTGGGGCTCGAACTCAGGAACTGTGAGATCATGACCTGAGCGGAAGTCGGATGCTTAAACCGACTGAGCCAACCAGGCTCCCCTGTTCTTTGTATATTTTGGACATTAACCTCTTATCAGATATCTCATTTGTAAATATCTTCTCCCATTCAGCAGGTTGCCTTTCTGTTTTGTTGATGGTTTCCTTTGCTGTGTTTTCTTTGTTATTTTGGTGTTGTCCCAATAGTTTATTTTTGCTTTGGTTTCTCTTGCCTGAGGAGGCATATCCATAAATATGTTGTTAAGGGAGATGTCCAAGAGATTACTGCTTGTGTTTTCTTCCAGGAGTTTTATGGTTTCAGGTCTCACATTTAGGTCAATCCATTTTGAGTTTATTTTTGTGTGTGGTGTAAGAAAGTCCAGTTTTATTCTTTCGCATGTAGCTGTCAGTCCCAACACCATTTATTGAAAAGACTGTCTTTTCCCCATTGTATAATCTTGCCTCCTTTGTTGTAAATTAATTGGCCATGTAAGTGTGGCTTTATTTCTGGGCTCTCCTGTTGATTCACAAGTCTCTTTTTGTGCCAGTACCATGCTATTTTGATTACCACAGCTTTGTAGTATATCTTGAAATCTGGGATTGTGATACCTCCATCTTTGTTCCTCTTTCTCAAGATTGCTTTGGCTATTTGAGGTCTTTTGTGGTTCCATACAAATTTTAGAACTATTTTTTCTAGTTCTGTGAAAAATACTATTGGGTATCTTTTTAAAAAAGATATTTATTTTTGAGAGAGCGTGAGCAGGGGAGGGACAGAGAGGCAGGGAGAGAGAATCCTAAGCGGGCTCTTGGCTGACAGTAGACAGCCCAACGCAGGGCTTGAACCCAAGAACTAGGAGATCATAACCCAAGCTGAAGTCAGACACTTAATCAAATGAGCCACCCAAGTACTCCTGCTTGGTGTCTTGAGAGAGACTGCATTAAATCTGTAGACTGCTTTGCGTATGTTTTGGATGTTTTAATGATTAATTCTTCCAATGCATGAGCATGATACATCTTTCCATTTGTTTGTGTTGTCCTCTATTTCTTTCATCAATGTCTTACAGTTTTCAGAGTTTTCACCATACTGAAAAATTAACCTCTGGGTTAAATTTATTCCTAGGTATTTTATTCTCTTTGGTGCAATTTTAAATGGGATTGTTTTCTTAATTTTTCTGCTACTTCATTATTAGTGTATAGAAATGCAACAGATTTCTGTATATTAATTGTCTGGAATTTTCATATCATAATACACATTGCACCACATAATTAAGATCATTTGCATATTAAGCAGCTATTATTTAGTCTAAGACGTGGTCTCTAGTTGGCTGATATATGAGAGGGAGGCAGTTTGGGCAGAGTCGCAGGTCATTATGCCCTTGAAGGAAGGGCATGAGTAGTTAGGGTATTGTGCAGTGAGGGTACAGAGGGGGTGGTAGGAGACAGGAAGGAGAGGATTTAAGGAAACTGAAAACTTTCAGCTGCAATTTAGAGAGCATGACGATCCATTCCTTGACTTAAATGTCAGTACTGTTGACTCCCTTCCACAGGAACGTCCTTGATGGATTTATGGTTCAGTGTTGAGATTCACTAAAATGTGTGATATTCAAATAATTTTTGAACATTTCAGTGTCCATGTCATGACTTTCTTGGAACATATATACTTTAAAAAGCCTTCATAAAACCAGAATTCTCACTGTCATTATACAATTAAGAGGAAATTTGGCTTATTCTAGGAGTACTGGTAGATAATGTTCTGTAAGATAAATTCAGAAGCCTTCTATACTCTTGACAGTTGAGCAGAATTTTGAGATAGGTCAGTGTGTTCCTTAAGACAATGCCATACATGTGAATATTGTTACTTGATTCTTCACTGTCATTAATTACAACAATAGAAGTGCTACCTGCATGTTGCTGACTTGGGCACTTTGAAAATCAGAGAAAACAGCACCTGACTTTATCACATGTGAATGAATTCACTAAATGAATTCTAAAACACAGCCAGCTGAGATAACTGCATTTCATTCAGTATTTGAGAATCATTTAATAACCTAACTCTGTGTTCTCCTTAATGCCAAGTAATTCTAAGAGAATAATTGCTAGCACATATTAGTTTATTTTTTAAAACTTTTTTTTAAATGTTTATTTCTGAGACAGAGACAGAGCATGAGTGGGGGAGGGGCAGAGAGAGAGGGAAACACAGAATCCGAAGCAGGCTCCAGGCTCTGAGCTGTCAGCACAGAGCCGGACGCAGGGCTCAAACTCATGAGCTGTGAGATCATGACCTGAGCCAAAGTTGGACGCTCAACTGACTGAGACACGCAGGTGCCCCCATATTAGTTTAGAAGGAAATAAACTTCCTTAAATAAAACTGTGCTCACGTGGGACAAAATACCCTGTTCTGCCCGTTGCCGGCTAAAAACTACAATTTCACTAAATGTAGAGAATACTTTCAGTCATGTCTTTTGAGCTTCCAATATATTTCTGCTGCTCAGAATTATGGTTCTCAAATAATTCGATTAAAGGATCTTTTGATTGCACTAGTCGGTTAGGCATTATAAGCTGGTTGGTATTCCCCTTGCCCCACCACACATGCCAGTTGCACTGTTTTTTTGGCATCAGTATAATACAGTAAGAATGCAGACCCCGCAGTCGAACTGCCTGCTTTTATCCTGTGTCCAACACCACTCATTAGTTGTGTGGCCTTAAACAGGTTACTTAACTTTTTTTTTTTTAATGTTTATTTTTGAGAGTGTGCATGTAGGTGCGCGAAGTGGGGGAGGGGCAAGGAGAGGGTGGAAGAGGATCTAAAGCAGGTTTTGTGCCGACAGCAGAGAGCCCAGTGTGGGAGTGGGACGCAGAGCCCAAACTCATGAACTGTGAGATCATGCCCCAAGCCCAAGTCGTAGGCTTAACCAACTGAGCCACCCAGGAGCCCCCTTGGTTACTTAACTTTCTAAGTCTCTGTTTTTCTTAAAAATTTTTTTTTAATGTTTATTCTTGAGAGAGAGGGAGAAAGAGCATGAGTGGGGGAGGGGCAGAAGGAGGGAGAGACACAGAATCCGAAGCAGGCTCCAGGCTCCAAGCTGTCAGCACAGAGCTTGACATGGGGCTCAAACCTGTGGGAACCAGAAGATCATGACCTGAGCTGAAGTCGGATGCTTAACCCACTGAGCCACCCACATGCCCCTAGGTCTCTGTTTTTCCATCTGTAACAATTTACAGACTTCACATCTGTAAACTCAAAAGACATTATTCTCATCTTAATATTTTAAGAATTTAAAATTACTGGGCTTGGAAATTTTGAGAGAGAGCTTGATAATAATCTTTACCATAAAGGGCTATTGAGGGGATTAAATGAAATAATGCTTGTTAAACACTTGGCACATTACCTGGCACACGATAAAGGCTCCATAAATGTTAGCTTGGATTATTATCATTCATATGTGATCAAAGGATGTGTTAGTGAAATAGTTGTTTTCTTTTTAGTATTTTTTTTAGGTTTATTTATTCTTAGAGACAGGGAGACAGCATGAGCAGGGGAGGAGCAGACAGAGAGGGAGACACAGAATCCAAAGCAGGCACCAGGTTCTGAACTGTCAGCACAGAGCCCATCGTGGGGCTCGAACTCACAGACTGTGAAATCATGATCTGAGCCAAAGTCGGACACTTAACCGACTGAGCCACCCAGGTGCCCCAAGATAATGGGTTTTAATAAGACATTACAATCAATGACTGTGGAACAGAGTTCTTTCTTGTGAAGTCAATGAACCTAACATAGTCAAATTCATACCTTTAACTTTAGCACAGAAAGACAACTGAGTTAGCAATTGGAATGTAATATTGTTTCTACCAGGAATTAAAAAAAATTCCTTTAAAAAATTATAAAGGAGGGGCGCCTGGGTGGCTCAGTCGGTTGAGCGTCCGACTTCGGCTCAGGTCATGATCTCGCTGTCCGTGAGTTCGAGCCCCGCGTCGGGCTCTGTGCTGACAGCTCGGAGCCTGGAGCCTGTTTCGGATTCTGTGTCTCCCTCTCTCTGACCCTCCCCCGTTCATGCTCTGTCTCTCTCTGTCTCAAAAATAAATAAACGTTAAAAAAAAATTAAAAAAAAAAAATTATAAAGGAATCCAATAGATATTTGCCTGCTTGATTTTGAATTTTTTTCTCTGAATTTTTTTCATATCTCTATAAAACTAGAGATATGAGTCCTATTGGTTTGTAACCTACATCTTAAAAGACAATTCTATAAGACAAAAAGCTAACAAACTTAGTTTGCTACAACTTTTTTATCCTCAAAATGCAGAACAGAGCAAACTCAGCAAAAGATTGTCTGCTCATATTTTAATTAAAAAAGTTAAAGTTAGTACTATTCAAATTTTCACAGACTTTCAGAATGAGAGCTCAGAGTACTGAAATGACATTTAAAAAACGATTTTAACTGGTTTTACTCATATTAAATTTAAAAATTAAACTTATTTTATTCGGAATCTATAAATAAGTCAAGATATAATTTGAAGATTTAAAAAAAAATTAGATGAAGAAGCTAGCTGATTCATTTATTCTCCAGGACTACTCTTGACAGGGTAATTTTTCACGGTCACCAAACAACAGAATTTTCTTTCATTTTGCCACAAAAAAAGGCTCCTTCAAGTTCCCTCTGGCCAGTTAATCCAGCTAAATTTATCAATTTATGTGAGATTGCTCAAAGTTTCCTCATATCCTTTGGTATTAATTACTCTTTTAGATTACACAAATAATATATTAATATATGCTAATTGGCAGGGAAATGTACGTTTTTACTGAAGAGGATAAAAAGGATAGGGAGACCATGAGTGATGAAATCAATCAAAATTATTGATACCTACTAATGTTAGGTATTGTTCTAGAATTTTTTACATATGTTATCTAATCCTAACCAGGAAGCATACAATTGAAATTTGGATTTAGATCTGATTATCAAATTGTTGTAATCAAAGTATGAGGTGATAAAGTCTTGTATTATGAGGACAATGGAAATAGTGAAGTAATATATAAGAACAAATTTGAAAGAAACAATCACAAATCTTGACAGTCTATCATAATTTAGGAGATCTAAAGAATGAACCAGAAATAACTCTAAGGTTTGAGAAGCTATGAGAATGAAGGATAAGTTCTCTTGGTTATACAAGAAGAAATATCTAATAGGTAACTCTAGATATGATAGAATGACTCAGGTAAGAGATCAAGACTAGAACTACTGGTTAGTTTTATCTCAGGCACATAGAATTAGATTACTCACAAACCTTGGTAATGATAGATAGTCATGTACTGCCTGCTTTTATTAGGAAAGTACTGTTAATAATGTAATAAGCACCCACAGACCCACTGAACAACAAAAGTTAGGACCTTGTTAATAATTACATGGAATCATGTCCCATCTACCTTCTTCTCCCAGAGAGAAAACTTTAGTCCCCAAATGGCTTCACTGGAAAGTTCTTGCAAACATTTAAGGAAAAAATTATATAGGGGCACTTGGTGGCTTAGTTGGTTAAGTGTCTGACACTTAATTTCAGCTCAGGTCATGATCTCAGTTCATGAGATTGAGCCCCTCATTGGGCTCTGCACTGATAGCATGGAGCCTACTTGGGATTTTCTCTTTCTCTCTCTCTCTCTCTCTCTCTCTCTCTCTCTCTCTCTCTCTCTCTCTGATACTCCCCCACTCACATTCTCTTTCTCTCAAACATAAATAAACATTAAAAAAAAAGAAAAAATGATATCAGTTCTACATGAGATCTTACAGAAAATTAAGACAAAATAATTCCCAACTCATTCTATGAGAGCAGTATTATTATTAACAAAAGCAGATGTTACAAAAAAATAAAACTACACACCAATACCATCCCATAAACATGGATGGAAAACTTCTTAACAAAATTTTATTAAATTGAATTTATCAGTATGTTAAAAGGATAATGCATCATGACCAAATGCAGTTTCTCCTAGGAATGTAAAGTTGATTTAACATTTGAAAATAAATTAATGTAGCTTACTATAACGAAAATCAAACATAAGATTATCTCAATAGATACAGAAAAGACATTTTATTAAATCCCACATCCATTCCTAAAATTACTCTAGCACAATAAGAATAGAAAGGAACTTAATCTCATACAGGGCATCTAAGAAAAATCTGTAGCTAAAATCATTTAATGGTGAAAGACTAAACATTTTTCCCCTAAGGTCAGGAACAAGGCAAATATGTCTGCTCTCCCTACTTCTATTTGACTTTGTACTGAAGAAGGTTCTATCCAGAACGGTCCAGGCCAAAAAAAGAAATAAAAGACATACAGGTTATAAGGGAAAAAGTTGAAATGTGTTCATAGATGATATAGTCATCTATGTAGAAAATCAAATGGAATCTATAAAAACAACCCAATGGAACTAATAAGTTACTTTGGCCAGGTAGCAGGATAGAAGATGAGAATACAAAAATAAATTATATTTCTATATACCAGCAACAAATGATCATCAATTGAAATCTAAAAAATAACATCATTTACAATAGCATCAACAAATACAGAAGTATTTACAGATTTATATGTGAATACAAAGGACCTAGAATAGTCAAAACAAGTTTGAAAAGGAACAAAGTTGGGGTTACACTAATTTTTTCAAGGCTCATGATAAAGTACACTAATCAAGAATGTGACACGGTGACTGGAGTTAAAAAAAAAAAATACTGTGGTTTTGGCATCAGGAGAGACAGACTGATGGAACAGAATGGAGGGTCCAGAAACAGACCCACCATAGTCAATTGATTTTTGACAAAAATGCAAAAGCATTTCATCCGAGAGATATGTTTTTTTTTTTTAATAAGTGGTCCTGGAAAAATTGTTTATCTGCAAAAAAGTGAACTTTTGCCATATACAAAAATCAACCCAAAATGGATAAAAGACCTAAATGCAAAACCTAAAACTATAAACCTCTTAGAAGTAAATATGGGATAAGTTCTTTGTGATTGTGGGTTAAGCCAGTACAACACCAAAAGCACACACTATAAAAGAAAAAGATGATAAAATAGATTTTATCAAAATGAAGTTTCTGCTCTTCAAAAGACATTGTTAGGAAAATGAAAAGACAAGCCAAAGACTGGGAGAATATCTTTTCAAATCATACATCTGATATAGGTCTTGTATCCAGAATATGTAAAGTACTTTCAAAAGTTAATGGAAAATAAATAACCCAGTAACAAAATGGGCAAAAGATTTGAACAGATACTTCTACCAAAGAATATTTGTAGGTAGAAAAGAAACATATGAAAAGATGCTCAATAGCATTAATTATTAGGGAAATGTAAATTAAAACCATAATGTGATGTCACTACACACCTTTAGAATGTCTAAAAGTTAGAAGACCCATACCAAGTGTTGGTGAGGCTATAGAGAAAGTATAACTCTCATATACTGTTGGTGTGAAGACAAAATGGTACAATCACTTAGAAAACAGTTTGTCAGTTTCTTAAAAAGTTAAACATACATCTACCATAAGGTCTAGCCATTATACTTTATTTACTCAAAAAAGTATATGTTCATATAAAAGTTTACACATGAATATTCATAACAGCTTCATTATAATAGTAACTGCAAACAGCCCAATGTCCAGCAACAGATGAATGGTGGTATACTCAACAAACTGTGGTATTTAACCAATTCAATAGATTGTGGTATATTCATACAATGGAATAATATTTAGTACTAAAAAGGAATGAACTATTGATGATCCAACTATTGATGGATGAATCTCAAAATACTTACGCTGGATAAAAGGGCCTGATAAAATGGTACATACTATCTGATTCCATTTATAGAAAATTGAATCTTTGGTGACCAAAAACATACCTGCCTGGGGATGTGGGTGGGAGAAGCAAGAAAAGGGGGGAGTTAAGGGATCTGAGAAAACTTTTCGGGGTAATGTTTATATTATCTTGGTTGTGGTGATGGTGTCACAGGTACATACATATGTGAACTTATCAAACTGTACACTTTAAAAAAATTTTTCTTTTAAGTTTATTTTGAGAGAGACAGAGACCGCGTGAGTGGGGGAAGGGCAGAGAGAGAGGGAGACAGAGAAGCCCAAGCTGGCTCTGTGCTGTCAGTGCTGAGTCTGATGTGGGGCTCAATCCCACAAACCATGAGATCATGGCCTGAGCCGAAACCAACTGACCCACCCAGGCACCCCCAAATTGTGCACTTTTTAAAAGCATAGTTTTTTTGTAGGTCAGTGATACCTTAGTAAAGCTATTAAAAATTTTTTAAAGCCAATAGATAAAATTCTAAAAGTTACTCAAATAGTTCAGAAGTAGTCAGGGAAAGAGTAATAGAGGAAGAAAAAAAGGGGCGAACAAGAAACAAATAGTAAAATGGCAGTCTTAAGTCCATTTATAAAAATAATTACATTAAATGTTAATGGACTAAACATTGCAATTAAAAGATATCATAATTGGGGCGCCTGGGTGGCTCAATTGGTTAAGCATCCAACTTTGGCTCAGATCTTGATCTCACTATTCGTGGGTTTGACCCTGGCGTCGGGCTCTGTGCTGACAGCTTGGAGCCTGGAGCCTGCTTCGGATTCTGTGTCTCACTCTCTCTCTCTCTGCCCCTCCCCTGCTCTCTCTCAAAAATAAACATTAAAACAATTTTTTTAAAATCAGAATTGAGGGGCGCCTGGGTGGCGCAGTCGGTTAAGCGTCCGACTTCAGCCAGGTCACGATCTCGCGGTCCGTGAGTTCGAGCCCCGCGTCGGGCTCTGGGCTGATGGCTCGGAGCCTGGAGCCTGTTTCCGATTCTGTGTCTCCCTCTCTCTCTGCCCCTCCCCCGTTCATGCTCTCTGTCTGTCCCAAAAATAAATAAAAAACATTAAAAAAAATTAAAAAAAAAATAAATAAAATAAAATAAAATCAGAATTGATTTTTCAAAACAAGGTCCAATTATATGCTGTGTCCAAGAGATGCAGTGTACATATAAAATAATAAGTTGAAAGTAAATAGCTAGAAAATTATATATATCATACAGACTAAACTTAAGAAAGTTGGTGCAGCTATTTTAATATCAGATAAGTTCAAGACAGTGAGATAAAAAGGAAATTTCAGGGGCGCCTGGGTGGCTCAGTCGGTTAAGTGTCTGACTTCAGCTCAGGTCACGATCTCGCGGTCCGCGAGTTCGAGCCCCGCGTCGGGCTCTGGGCTGATGGCTCAGAGCCTGGAGCCTGCTTCCGATTCTGTGCCTCCCTCTCTCTCTGCCCCTCCCCCGTTCATGCTCTGTCTCTGTCTGTCTCAAAAATAAATAAACGTTAAAAAATTTTTTTTTTAAAAAGGAAATTTCATACTGATGAGTCAATTCAAAAAGATGTTATAATCATAATGCATATGCACTTAAGAGGTTGAAATTACACAAAAAAAATGACATAATTAAAGGAAGAATCCTTTATTAGACAATCCTACATATCTGAAGACTGATAGAATAACTGGGCCACCAAAAGAAAAAGACACAGAAGATCTCAATAACACGATAAACCACCTTGACCTAGTTGGTACTTCTAGAGTAATACACCCAGTAACTGTCAAACACAAATTCTTTGCAAGTACACTTGATACATTCACCAAGCTATTCTGGGCCATAAATTTACAAGGATCTTTTAATACCATGCACCTTGTACCCTCTTTTACCCTGAATCTTGGGCAAAGGAGCTGAAGGTTATCACAATTTATTACTGGCCTGGATTGTGTCAGTATTTTTTGAGGAGCAATTAACATGCTGTTTCTGTTTACAAAAATACATAGAATATGAAAAATGAAGTCATTAAAAATTCTTATACAATACTAATGTATTTTTTCAGGTGCAAAAATATACAAAGCTCCATAATCACCCTGAGACCACATAGAGCAAACATGAATGATATTTCCCAAAAGGCTGAGGTAAGTCTCAAACCTTTAAAAAAAAAAAAAAAAAAGGTGGGGGAAAACATAGGATTGACTGTAGAACTGCTTAAAGGGCAGTTGCTTTGTGGAAAGGTCATATCCAGACGTTCATAATGACATAGTGTCAAGATATAAAATGTAAGAGCTAAAATTCACAGGCCGGTCTTGGGCCCAGTATTTTCATTTGGATTCTAATCTTGGAAGCATAATTATGAAATCTGTAAATGATAGTGAAATGCAAGTGATGGCTAACATCTTGAATAGAATTTTAATACCTTGATAAATCTTAGAAGTTATTTTTTAGTATTAAAAAAAAAACACCCAGATTTGACATGTACTCTTAGGAGAAAGCAATAAAATCACTCTCGGGTAAAGCTCCGTCTTAGCTACTTCTCCCAACAGCTGCAGTAAAATTTCTCTTAGTCTTTTTCTGGTTCTTGGCTGTAGTTTCTGAGAGTTGTAGTAAGAAGAGCTCAGTTGCTGACACCCCAACATTATGAAGTTTAAAAAACCTTAAATGGCCAATGACACCATAAGAAAATAATAGAGGGGCTGGGTATGCCACAGATTAATAAGTAACTTGTCATTATTACTAGGATAATGGGTTTGGTGTTCTGAGGCACTGATGTTTTATTTACTGAAACGTCTTCCGGTGATCAGCTTAATTTTCAAAATGATGAAAATAATTTGCTTTCCTGGTTTTAGAGTGGAGGGAAGTATTTTCTCCAGTCTTTTACTAGACCCCTCCTTTTCCAGGGGAATCTCTTTTGCCATCCTAGAGCTCAGCCTTCTTGGAGTGATACAGCCTTTTTACACATTTTTAATGTTGGTTTACAGAAGTTCTAGATGGACAGTACAGCAGTAGTAACAGCATACAAATCACTGCTTTGTACAAAGAACCTGGAGCACATGGGTACTAAAGGGCTGCCCTTCAGTTTTACTTCTATTTGATATGGAAACAAGCAAGAGCATTGACATATGAATGAGGCTATAAACTTTAAAGCCTGAACTTTTGCTTTATTTTCACCTTCACCTAATTTATTGAAATGAGTCCTGGTGTCTTTTAAGTAAGAGATGTAAAATCTGAATCTTTAATAATGGTGTGGGAAAATAAAGTACAGGCTGTTTTAAATTAGAATCCAGTATTCAGTTTTTATATTTTGCTAGCCTTCGCACCTACAAAGTGGAACTCCTTTATATTAATGAAGTTTTTACTCTGTTTTCTGTAATTTCATTTTTCATAATTAGACTTTAGAAAGTAATCAGATTCTGACTGTACAAATATTTCAAACTCATTTGTTTTCTGTTTCAGTATTTCTTATATTGCTTATGCTGATCTATCTTTACCTGATTTCTTCCTATCTTATTTTTTTTTAACTTTCTTCTCTTTATTTTCTTCTAATGAAGATTCTGCTTTCTTCATCTAAACCTGTCCCAAAAACCTATGTGCCAAAACTTGGCAAGGGTGATGTAAAGGATAAGTTTGAAGCCATGCAGAGAGCCAGGGAAGAAAGAAATCAAAGGAGATCTAGAGATGAAAAGCAAAGAAGAAAAGAACAATATATTAGAGAGAGAGAATGGAACAGGAGAAAGCAGGAGGTTATTTTATTTTATTTTATTCTTGTGCAAAATTCATTTTCATCTTTCTAATTTATGCTTTATTCACATTAACCATATTTTATATTAAATATAACTAAAATAATTTTCTGTATTTGTCATTTAATTTCAAACTTTGCATATAATATAGTCTAAATTTTTGACATGCTCCTATTAATTTATTTAACCATTTAGATTAAAGAAATGCTTGCTTCTGATGATGAGGAAGAGGCATCTTCTAAAGTAGAAAAGGCTTATGTCCCAAAGCTAACAGGTAAGAAACTTGAGGGGTAAACTGCAAATGAAATTGCAAAAACAGAAATGTAGCAAATATCAAACATGTTTCGTATATTCTTAGGAACTGTTAAAGGTAGATTTGCTGAAATGGAGAAACAAAGACAAGAAGAACAAAGAAAGAGGACAGAGGAGGAACGAAGACGCAGAATTGAGCAGGATATGTTAGAGAAGAGGAAGATACAACGTGAATTAGCAAAAAGGGCTGAGCAGGTATACACTAAATATTAAATTGGTATTTCTTCAGAAACTAATGGTACAAAATAAAACAATCAGTACATTGCCTAATTACAATATTTTAATATAACATAAACTTATTAAATAGCAGCTAACTTGAAAACAAGATCTTAAACACAAATATTTAATATCAGATAAATATGTCACATGCCTAGAAGGATTAAGGGCAGAATATACTTACCTTAAGGTTGAATGCTAGGATAACTTTTGTTATGCACCAACTTGTCATTTAGTCCATATTCCTTACACTGTCCACATTTCTTGTTTTTCCTGACATGTTAGAGGATTTTACAAAGATATAAGGCAGTGTCACATAAACTATCTACAGTATGCTGGTCTTTCAGTAGCAATCAATAAATACTTGGTTATTATTACACACTAAGGCATAATTAGGATATCTTCCTACCCAAGAATTTGAAACAAATCACATTTTATTTAATAATGGTAGTATTAGCTAGCTTATTAACTTTTTTTTTTTTAAGTTGGGGATGGTAGTAGAAGAGGGGAGAAATGTGTGACAGCCATTTCTTTCATATAGCCATTACTGATGCCCATAGCCACAGGGGACAAATAAGAGGGGAGAAAAAAATTGTTACTATGATCTTATATAGTCTCTTAATGAATTTAGAATTCCCATGTATTTTAGCTCAGAGCATGAGAACTTAGAGGCTAGTATTTTTAAAATACTCAAGAATATGATCTAATTTCCAGAAAAAGTTAATGTCTCAAAGTGATTAATGATTATAATGACATAGAAACTTGATCAATAGTCATACTTTTATTAAGTAAAGAATTGATCAGGTCACAAAAATTAATGCACTGATACTTGTTTTACATTATAAATTATGCCTAGTCATAGACTTGATGACCGTTATATTGTTTATGAACTTAACCTAGTCTACATTGTAAGATCAAAAGAGATGATCAGTGTATTGAGTTTAATGAGATGGCATTTATCTTAGAGTTGTTAATAATATTATATGAGTTAATAAATGCAAAGCACTTAGAACAGTGCCTGGTACACGTAAGTAGACTATAAATGTTTCACCTAAATGTCATGAAACCATTTTAGCTCCTCTTTCTTCTCTCATCAATATGTTAACAAATATATTAACATAGTCTTCATAAGTACAAAACTATTTTTATTGTGAAGTTGTACTTGGCTCTTTTTTGTCTACTCTTTAAGTGCTTTAAATCTGTTTGCTATGCTCCTTCCAGTTTCCTACCTTTCTAAAAAGAAAAATGACAAGGCAAAGCATATGCCATGTTTGCATGTCAAAAAAATGTATTTACCCAGACTTCGCAAATAGCCACTTCTGTGGCACAAATAACCACTTGTATAGTGGCAAATAATGACATAATGCCAGATGAATTATAGAAAAGAATTGGAATTTCCTATATTTTATTACTTTGTACATCTTTATCTAAAGAAAGGATGGTATGTACTTTGACATCTCCAGTCATCAAAGATGAGAATTCATTTTGCAATGTAAGTTCACCCAGGAATATAAATATAAGTGAGTATTATAGAGTATGCATTGTCAAATATAAAATATGTCAGTATATGTAGTTATATTTACAATATAAATTATAAAATAAGGTAATTTGTAATTAAAATATATGGTATTTGGCAGCAAGTACTGTACATTGGTTTAGTCTACTTATATTAAGTCTTATCAACTTTTCCAAAAAAGCACTGATTACTCACTAGACTTTAAGACCCACTACAACCCCAAGAACTGAATATACAGTGGTTTCTCAAAGAAAAACGACGTGTATGTTGAAGGAGGTGTGTTTGAATATGATGAAGACGTGGGATACTCAGAGAGGGAGACAAAGTATCATGAGAAAGAACCGCTTCTTTTAGTAACTCCAGAAACTACATGGCAGGGTGCTATAGAATCCCGATTAATGAAAATTTTGATCCATTACATTGTTTGAGAATACGTAGGTAGAGCAAAATAAACTATCAATAGTAATTTTATCTTTCAAATATGGAAAGTCCAATTTTAAAAATTAAGTACATTTTCTGCTCAAATCTAATAAAAGTGAATCTGTCTTTGAATATAAGAAGTATGACATAGGTAATCAAGAAAAATTTGTTTTTGTTTTTTAATAGGCTCCACACTCAGTGTGGAGCCCAATACAGGGCTTGAACTAACAACTTTGAGATCAAACCTGATCTGAGATCGAGTCAGATGCTTAACCAACTGAGCCTCCCAGGTGCCCCAAGAAAAGTCTTAATGTTGGGGCACCTGGCTGGCTCAGTTGGTGGAGCATGAGACTCTTGATCTTGAGGTCGTGAGTTCAAGGCCCACTTTGGGGGTAGAGTTTACTAAGGAAAAAATGTCTTAATGTTAATTTGAAAAATCCACTTGTACAAGTCCATATTCAAGACTGCTTTAGAAGGGATTCTTGAGTCAGGAGAACTACCAGATTCTAGGATCTTATGATGAATTAAAAATGAGTATACTTTGTATACTGGATGTTAGAACCAAAGACCAGTAAAATTTGGGGGAGAATCTTAATTTAGTATAATTAAAGATTTTTTTTTCTTTGTTTTGAGAGAGAGAGAGAGAGAGAGAGAGGGAGAGCACATACACAGGGGAGGGGCAGATAAAGAGGGGCAGAGGATCTGAAGCGGGCTTTGTGCTGACAGCAGAGAGCCCTATGTGAGGCTTGAACTCATGACCTGAGCCGAAGTCAGATGCTTAACTGACTGAGCCACCCAGGTACCCCTTTATTTAGTATGATCTGGTTATCTTTGAGGATATCCTGATGGGCAAGGTTAACATCTATCAATTTAGAAAAAGAGAAATTGTTGATAGGGGACTGTGATGTTGAAAATAAAGGGAGTGGTGCCTGGGTGGCTCAGGCGGTTAAGTGTCTGACTCTTGGTTTTTGGCTCAGGTTATGGTCTCATGGTTCATGAGTTTGAGCCCTGCATCCAGCTCTGTGCTGATGGTGCAGAGCCTACTTGGGATCCTCTCTCTCTGCCCCTCTTCTACTTGTGCTCTCTCTCTCTCACGCGCGCGCTCTCACTCTCAAAAAAATAAATAAATAAAACTTAAAAAAAAAAAAAAAGAAAAGAAAGAGGAGAAAAGGAAGTTGCTTTGGGAAGGAGCAAAAGGAGTTTCCTTTTCATAATCAAAAGAAATAGTTGGGAAGTAGCTCTTCAATGGTAGCTTCTGACAGCAAACACTATAACGAAACTGCTATCTCAGTTCTCTCTGAATGTACTGACACCATGGCCACTTAGACAAATTCATCTTTTCCTTTGCTGAAACCCAATGGAAAAAAAATCCTGTCTCCTGTTAAAGTTTTGGTAATGCTTAAAATGAGCAAAGAAGAAAGCACACAAAAACAAAACAAAGAAAAGCCACTCCAAATATAATTTATTATTTTACCATAAGCTAATAAAAATCTGAGAAGGTTCTAGTAAAAGAAATTTGGGGTTAAGAAATTTAGAATTTGGGGCACCTTGGGTGGCTCGGTTGGTTAAGGGTCTGACTCTTGATTTTGGCTCAGGTCATGATCTAATGTTTTGTGGGTTCCAGACCCGTGTTGGGCTCTGTGCTGATGGTGTGGAGCCTGCTTGGGATTCTCTCTCTCCCTATCTCAAAATAAATAAGCTTAAAAAAAATTAGAATTTACCTTCCCTATACTCTCAATGTCTTGTTTCTTACCATATCTATTAGAACTTTTTATTGAGAGACAAATGTGATTTGTGAAGGAATTGTTAGCCTTCCTTTGAAGGGAAGTAGTTTTTTAAGTTTGTTTATTTTTAAGTAATCTCTACACCCAGCGTGGGGCTCAAACTCATGACCCTGAGATCGAGTCGCATGCTCTTCCAACAGAGCCAGCCAGGCACCCCTGAAGGGAAAGAAATTTGTAATTATTATATATATATATATATTTATAAATATATATATATATATATTTTTTTTATTATAAGTTTTTCTTAGACGGGTGTCTGGGTGGCTCAGTCAGTTGAGCTTCTGACTGTGGCTCAGGTCATGATCTCATGGTTCGTGGGTTAGAGCTCCACATTGGGCTCCGTGCTGACAGCTCAGAACCTGGAGTCTGCTTTGAATTCTGTGTCTCCCTCTCTCTCTGCCCCTCCCCTGCTTGTGCTCTGTCTCTGTCTCTCTCAAAAAAAAATAAACATTAAAAACAATTTTTTTAATAAAATAAATTTTTTTCTTAGCTAATGTTTTTAAAAAGCAGGGTTTTTTTCATCATTCAATAAAACTTTCACCATTTACACAGTAAGTCCCAAAGCATAGTAAGTCACAGTAAGTAAGTCTGCAAAACAAATTATTCCAAGCAAAACTTAATACAAATATTAAAATATAAAATAGATAATTATATAAAATAGATATTTATATAAAATAATTTATATAAAATATACAAATATATTTATATAAAATATTTTATTTATACAAAATAATTTATATAAAATATTTATATAAAATAGATAAATTATTTCTTTGGAATTAATTTTCAAAAATTTGGTATCTTAATCAAATGTATTAATTCTCCTGTGACAGAGAATATAGAAAAGGGAAATGGAATGATGAATAGGGTCTTAGCCAGAATTCTCTTAGACTGTATAAGGAACAAACTACTTCCAGACTCTTTCACTGATGTTAAAAATAATGTTAAATAATGTTAAATGTTAAAAAATGTTAAATAATAATGTTAAAAATTAATTTAACATTAAAAAATGTTAAAGTAATAAGATCTGAATGTTTACTTTCTAACTTCTCTCATTTTACCATTCCTTATGTTTCCTTTTCCTGACATCTCAAACATTGCATTATTTAAATCACCTGTCTTCCTTTTCATTTCTCAATCTGTTATATACATTAGCCTGCTCCTCTAGCTAACCTAATGGTGTTTCTTACCAGTAAAGCCAAATTGAGAACCCCTTCTATTGAATGAGGGTCTTTCCTTCCTAGATGTGGTCAAAATATAAACAATAATATCTACCAGAATTCTCCCTTCTAAACTAGCCATGTGAGAGCTGGTGTACTGCACTGTATTATTGTATCAGTTATATTCTGCCATGTATTTATATTGTAAAATATAGTCATAATTATTTGATTACCAATGATAGGTTTGGCTAGGGCAGAGACATAGAATGAAGAAATGTTTCTGTATCTCAGTTTAAGTTACTAATTTAATTAATAATTGCTGCTTGTAAGCTTACAGACAGGTCATAACAGTTTGGTCCATTCACATTACAGAATTACAAAGATAGGCTTTATCTTAATTTTTCTTAATATACAATTCCCCATATATTGATTTTGATGTCAAAATATAAAAATGAATATAAGGTTTAATCTCCCCCTAAAAGGACTAATTTGCAGCAAAATAAAAATATTTTTAAAATTATGAATTTGAAAATTTACTATAAGTCACAACTAAATTACTTTTCAGTTGTATGTTTAAAAGCAAAAAGCAGAAATTAAATGTAATGTAATGATATGAAATTCTCATTCAATAGATTGAGGACATAAACAATACGGGAACTGAATCAGCATCAGAGGTAAATGGACATTTCCTTTAATGAAACATTCACCTAAAATTATCTGACTCACAAATAGTCTTTTAATTAAAAAATTAAAAGCATTTCTATTCTTATTTCTATAGCAACAACAAAAGGACAAACATATTTTACAAAGCAAGATCATACTTTTTCACTTTCTCAAATATTATAGCTTAGTGTCTTAAAAGTATGTTTTTGCTTTCATGGTTAGAGACACAACTCTCAGCTTGAAATACTCTGCCAAGACTTTGTATTTCTTGAACTGTTAATAATAGTTGAGACTGTTGAAAGGTAACATTTTCAAAAAGCAGGGTTTTTTTCATCATTTGTCTTCTTCTTTCCTCAGAGTTCCTGATAGTTTTTATTATCACATACTAGTAGAAAGTACAGTATATAGCACCATGAAGTAATGTTCCACAACCACAGAAATTTTAGTTAATCCCTTTTTATCTAACAGAGAAAGTTAAACATCAGTCAATTTGATGGTGTGCCTAAAACTACAGCCACATAAAGTGGAAGCAGTTCTGTTTTAGCGGCGTGTGTTGCATATTGTAATTCACTTTATTTTTGAAAAAAATTCAGAGAGATGTAACAATAGATTATGTAATGGAACTAATTAAAATGAATTTGAAAAACAACAAATTTAAAAATATTTTACTAAGACCAAATGCCAATGAGTTTTGTCTATAAGTATTTTATACTTATTTTGTCTATAAGTATTTTGTCTGTAAGTGTTTTATAAAAACAATATAATATTGTTTTCCCTCACAAAATATTAGTTAAGTATTTTAAAACTTGCATGGAGAAAAAAATCATATGGAAAGACTTTCTGTGTGTTTAAACTGAATCTATCCACCATCAAATTGATGTAGAGTATACTCACATGCACATTACCTTTTGTGGAACTAGTGCATGGACAGTTAAATTCAGATAATGTCATGCAGTTTTATCCAAACAGCTGTATTAACATCACCTTCTAGGAAAGAAGATGCTCCTTGAACCTTCTCATCAATGGATTTCAAAGATTAACTCAGGGTGCAGAGAAAGAACTATTGAATAGAAATCTGTAAAAAAAAAAAAAAGTATATAGATATAGATACATATATAAATTTTTGTTCTTCATAACATTGATGGCCATGTAACAAAATTCACCAATAATGGAGGTAAATCCTGTGAAACCTAAATTTTGGTTAGGAAGAAACATGCTAATTATCTATTTTATAAATTAGGAAGGAGATGATTCACTACTTGTAACAGTGGTACCTGTCAGATCACACAAAACTTCTGGAAAGATAAAGAATTTCGAGGATCTAGAAAAAGAACGAGAAGAAAAAGAAAGGGTCAAGTATGAAGAAGATAAAAGAATAAGATATGAAGAACAACGGCGATCTCTCAAGGAAGCAAAGTGTCTTTCCTTGGTCATGGTAAATTGATTGATTGATTGATTGATTATTTATTTATTTATTTATTTATTGGAACAAATCAAAGCAGCTAAGTTGGTTAGCACCATTTCCTTTTATAATTAACAGTTGTGTTTTCACAATGTTTCTTAGGATGATGAACTAGAAAGCGAGGCAAGAAAAGACTCCATTTCTCCTGGAAAATTGAAACTAACTTTTGAAGAATTGGAAAGACAAAGACAAGAAAACCGAAGGAAGCAAGCTGAGGAGGAAGCACGACAACGTTTAGAAGAAGAGAAGCGTGCTTTTGAAGAAGCAAGGCGGCAAATGGTAAAACATATATGTAACACACACACACACACACATTTTTCAAGATTTTTTTTTTCAGATTTAAAACATTTTTTTTCAATATATGAAGTTCATTGTCAAATTAGTTCCCATACAACACCCAGTGCTCATCCCAAAAGGTGCCCTCCTCAATACGCATCACCCCCCCTCCCCTCCCTCCCTCCCTCCCTCCCACCCCCCCACCCCCCCACCCCCCATCATCCCTCAGTTTGTTCTCAGTTTTTTTTATTTTTTAAAAAAAAATTTTTTTTTTTTTAACGTTTATTTATTTTTGAGACAGAGAGAGACACAGCATGAACGGGGGAGGGGCAGAGAGAGAGGGAGACACAGAATCAGAAGCAAGCTCCAGGCTCTGAGCCATCAGCCCAGAGCCCGACGTGGGGCTCGAACTCGCGGACCGCGAGATCGTGACCTGAGCTGAAGTCGGACGCTCAACCGACTGAGCCACCCAGGCGCCCCTGTTCTCAGTTTTTTTTAACGTTTATTTATTTTTGGGACAGAGAGAGACAGAGCATGAACGGGGGAGGGGCAGAGAGAGAGGGAGACACAGAATCGGAGGCAGGCTCCAGGCTCTGAGCCATCAGCCCAGAGCCTGATGCGGGGCTCAAACTCACGGACAGTGAGATCGTGACCTGAGCTGAAGTCGGATGCTTAACCGACTGAGCCACCCAGGCGCCCCAGTTTGTTCTCAGTTTTTAAGAGTCTCTTATGCTTTGGCTCTCTCCCACTCTAACCTCTTTTTTTTTTTTTTTTTCTTCCCCTCCCCCATGGGTTTCTGTTAAGTTTCTCAGGATCCAGATGAGTGAAAACATATGGTATCTGTCTTTCTCTGTATGGCTTATTTCACTTATTATCACACTCTCCAGTTCCATCCACGTTGCTACAAAGGGCCATATTTCGTTCTTTCTCATTGCCATGTAGTACTCCATTGTGTATATAAACCACAATTTCTTTATCCATTCATCAGTTGATGGACATTTAGGCTCTTTCCATAATTTGGCTATTGTTGAGAGTGCTGCTATAAACATTGGGGTACAAGTGCCCCTATGCATCAGTACTCCTGTATCCCTTGGGTAAATTCCTAGCAGTGCTATTGCTGGGTCATAGGGTAGGTCTATGTTTAACTTTTTGAGGAACCTCCACACTGAAGATTTTATTTTTAAGTAATCTCTACTTGAACTCACAACCCTGAGATCAAGAGTAGCATGCTCCACCAACTGAGCCAGCCAGGTACCCCTATAACATATTTTTTTACATATAATGGCATTATATATATGTATAATGATTATAACATATAAATTATGTATAATAGTTATATAATAAATTTGAGGAAATTTCAGATAAAGATATACTTTGAACCTCAGTAAGTACATACACATACACATTTTCTGTTTTGTCCTGGGAGAGTTAATATTTAAC
Source organism: Neofelis nebulosa (assembly GCF_028018385.1). NCBI lineage: Eukaryota > Metazoa > Chordata > Mammalia > Carnivora > Felidae > Neofelis > Neofelis nebulosa. Next base: position 156,938,673 of record NC_080783.1, on the reverse strand, counting down.
AGAACTTTTAAATGACCCCTTAACTTTTTTCACACTCCACTTATCTATTTAAAAATTTGACTTTCTTGGGAACTTTTATTTAACTTGAGTACATCTTTGCCTGGAATTTCCTCAAATTTGAATATTTTATCATGAAAGACAATATAAAGGAAGGGAATTTTTGGTCAAATATATTAAGGGTAAGGAAATGTTCATGTGTGAGGTGGCTGATTCTGTCCCTTTTGAGGTCATTCATTCCTGTCTTTGATGAATCTCAGTTCTTACTAATGAGTTGTTTCTTGGTTAGGTAAATGAAGAGGAGGAAAACCAAGACACAGAAAAAATTTTAAAAGGGTACCGCCCTGGTAAACTCAAACTCAGCTTTGAAGAAATAGAAAGACAAAGGAGAGAAGATGAAAAAAAGAAAGCAGAAGAAGAAGCCAGAAGGAGAATAGAGGAAGAAAAGAAGGCATTTGCTGAAGCAAGGAGAAGCATGGTAAGACAGAATGTAATTGGGAGAATGACATTAGGATTCAGCTTTTTAAGAGTATGTTAAGACAGGGTGCCTAGCTGCCTCTAGTAGCACATGTAACTCTTGATCTCAGGATTATGAGTTCAAGCCCCATGTTGGATGTAGAGATTACTTAGAAAATTTTTTAAAAATTAAAAAAAAAAATTTAAAGAGTATGTTAAGAGAAATAATTAAACTTTGGGGAATACTCTATTATTTCAGGAAAGTTTCAAAAGTAGGGATAGCAAATGAGTTTTTAAAAGTCTCCTGTGGCATAAAACCAGTCAGTTAAAGGTGTTTGCTTCAATGTAATGTTGAGAAGTTTCTGATTAAATTGCTATGCCTGGCATAGATGATTGAATATTGTCTTCCTTCTCTGGGAAGGTATGTTTTCCAGAAGTAAGTATCTAAGCAGGGAGTTTCCTACCCTCACCCTTTCTTCTATTCTCTCCATTCCTCTTTCCTTTCCCACATTTCCTCTTTCCCTCCCTCCTTCCTTTCCTTCTTTTGTTTCACTTTCCATTCCATCCAGTATATATTAAATAGTCAAAGCCATTTAATCACAATTATTTAACTCTCCAAAATACTCACCCATCACTTTTGGATATTGCTACCAAACTTAATTCTGTCACAGAGTTACACTCCTTATACAATTTTAATGTTTGTAAAATGTACAGTTATCTGACAAACTTTATTTTCAAGCAAGCTGATGTGAATGCTGCATCCCCTTCTTGAAACATTTTCAAAAATTTTATTTTTAAGTAACCTCCACAACCAATATGGGGCTGACACTCACAACCCTAAGATCAAGAGTCATACAGCCCACCGATTGAGCCAGGCAGATGCGCCAAACCATTTTTTTAAGTAGGCTCTACACCCAATATGGGGCTTGATTGAACTCATAACCCTATGATCAAGAGTTATAGGCTCTACCGACTGAGCCAGCCAGGCACCCCTGACCCTTCTTGAAACATTTTAATTGGCTTCAATGATATGACCTGGTTTTCTTACTATGTCTAAGGGAGCTTCAGGCACATATATCCATCCATGTTTTTATTTGGCATCATCACTAATCCAGATGCTCAAACCAGAAAGTTGGGAGCCTTAAACACTTCCAACCTTCTCATTCATGCCTCACATCCAATCATTCATTAAGTTTTATTCATTCTATCTTCTAAATCACTCTAAAAATCTATCAATTTTTCCCTCATTTCTACTACTATAGTTATCCTTTTCTAGGGCCACCTATCTCCTTCCAGGTCAATTATCTCTAGCTTCAGGCTAACTCCTGTTTAACTTGTTTTCTTGCCTATAATCCATTCTTCCTTGTAAAGCCAAGAGTGATCTTTCTCTCTCTTTTCAAGTAAATTTTATTGTGTTACTGTTTTGCTTAAAAATTTTCCCTTTCTGGGGCATCTGGGTGGCTCAGTTGGTAGAGTATCTGACTCTCGATCTCAGGGTTGTGAGTTCAAGCCCCACATTGGATGTAGTGCCTACTTAAAAAAAAAAAAGGAAAAGAAAAAGAAAGGAGTGCCTGGGTGGCTCAGTTGGTTAAGCATTCAGCCTCGGCTCAGGATATGATCTTGTGGTCCGTGAGTTTGAGCCCCACATCAGGCTCTGTGCTGACAGCTCAGAGCCTTAAGCCTCTTCAGATTCTGTGTCTCCCTCTCTCTCTGCCCCTCCCCAACTCAAGTTCTATCCCTCTCTCAAAAAATAAATAAACATTAAAAAAATAAAAAAAAATTTCTACTTCCCTTAAGCAAAAATCTAAATTAAAAAAAAAAAATCTAAAAAATTTTAAAACAAGTTTCTTTATAATATTGCCCTGGTGTATTTTTCCAGCTTCATTTCTTGATTCTTCATCTTTTTTCCAGACATACTAAATTTCTCCCAATTTCTTCAAAATACTGTGCTCTCATCCATCTCTGGACCTTCATTAATGCTAAATGAAACATGTCCCTCTTTCCTTTCCCTATGCTCTAATTCTTTTTCATATATTCTGTTTCCTTTGGGAAGCCTTTCCTGAGAATACAAGTTCCAAAGACATGTTCCTTCTATACATTCTTACAGCATTTAGTACTTCCCTGGCATAGCACTAAAGCTGTATTGTTGTTGCTTACAGCTGCCTTTCTCACTCATGAGGCTGAGACTGTTCATCTGGCATGTGGCACAATGCATTCTAGAGTAACAAATTGCCTATAAATGTTTGCGGAATATATTAAAACTTTTTTAAAAATTAATTTTTTATTTGTTAAGTAAACTCTACCCCCAACATGGGGCTTGAACTGACAACCCCAAGACCAAGAGTTTCATGCTGTACTGACAGAGTCAGTCAGGTGCCCCTTAAAACTATCTTATATGTATTACAAGGTAATCCTTGATTCACATATGATTTCTACACAGAAACCCTATAAACCTTGTGAAGGCACTTAATTTTTTGGAGAATAAACAGGTTCAGAAGTGATAGACAAGAAGTAGTTGTAAAGATCAGGAGATCTAGTCCCAGGGTCAGATTTTTAGGCTGAAACTGCCAGGATTCACTAGTGGAAAAAGTGCAGGGAAAGAAAACTGCATTAAACCCAAACTCTAGTTTCCTAGAGATATTTCTGTATCAGGAAAGGAAAAACTAATTCCTTTATTTATGTTGTTTTCTTATCCAGGGCCATATTTTAATTTTGTATTATAGCTCAGTTAACTAATATATTAGTAAAAATTTGGGGCAATCTTTGGATTGCAAAGTTTCTATTTGCAATTTAGGAATTGCCTTTATTACAGGGAATGCTAATGTAATAATAAAACTGCCATTGGGAGCTTACCATTGGGTGTCAAGCATACTGCTAAGTGTTTCCAAATTTTATTTGATTCTCCTGACAACTGTATGAAAAGTCATCACAAATGGGGAAACTCACAGAGGCTAGGTAACTTGCCCAAGGTCACAAATAAATGGCAATTAGACATGTAATTCATGAAATTACAAAAAGTCTAAATCATTATTTATAATTTTATTAGACTTTTGAAGTTTTGAATACCACCTTTGCCACTTAATATTTGTGTTGACTTTGGACAAGTTACTTTTCAGTGCCTCAGTTTCCTCATCCATATAAAGTGCTTAGAATTTTACATGGCAGCTCTGAGTAAGTATTAACTATTCTTGTTAGCATTAAATACAATAAAATTACAGCATTAAGAGTGATTTTTACCTGATTATGAAGGAATCCTGATGGGTTATTTAATTCATTCAGACAAAACCATGATTTAGCTGCGAAATGCTCATTTTAATCACCAAAATGGAAATTTTACCTCACGTAGAAAGTGTTCTCAGTATTATAAAATCTTAATGTCTAATTCGAATTACTCATAATACAAAGTCAAAGGATTTGTGTTTGTTGGAATGGAGAACAGATGGTCACCGTTTCCTCTGTAGCCACAAAAACACCTTAAATTTTCTAGTATTTTTTACCTTGTTTATTGTTTTATACTTTTGAAGAGATTTAGGTCTTCAAATTTTTAGTTCAGGGTGAAACCTTTTTACTCAAGTAATCACAGTTTCTACAAAAAAAAAAAAATTCCCCTTTTTAGTATGTGTAATTTTGGAAAGAGTAATAAGAGACTTATTTTAAATAGGTAGTAGATGATGACTTCCCAGAGATGTATAAAACAATTTCTCAAGAATCTCTTACACCGGGAAAACTGGAAATTAATTTTGAAGAATTATTAAAACAAAAAATGGAAGAAGAAAAACGACGAACGGAGGAAGAAAGGAAGCATAAGCTAGAGATGGAAAAACAGGAATTTGAACAACTGAGACAAGAAATGGGAGAGGTGAGATTTGAGGAAATATCCATTTTTTTTTCTTCCAAATGTTTATAAATGTGGAAATATCCATTTTTTTCTTCCAAATGTTTATTAATGTAAGTATTTTACATATAGTATCTTACAATAACTTTCTGAGTATTATTATTCACATAAAGGACACTCATCATACTATGAGGCGCTTGGTACAAGTTTCAGCACAGTTATGTGCGCTTTCTAGCCTGATAGAACTCTGTTTCTTCCTTACTAATTTAAATCACTTATGATGCAGGGCACCTGGGGGGCTCAGTCAGTTAAGCATCAAGCTTCAGCTCAGGTCATGATCTCATGGTTTGTGGGTTTGGTTCCTGGATTTGAGCCCCATGTTGGGATCCTCTGTCCCCCCCTCTCTCTGCCCCTCCCCTGCTTGTGCTCTCTCAAAAATGGATAAACATTAAAAAAATAATAAAACAAATGATTGCAAGTGATTACCTTAAGTAAATATTTCTTCCTAAATACCTCACAATTGTGCGGTCACATTATGATTGAGAATTGTTTCCTAAAATGTTTAATATACTCATTTATGCTTATTTTTCTTGAAACAAACAGAATTAAACTGATTAGTCAAAATAAAATTACAAGAGTACCATGGATACTAGAACATCAGTGTGGCAAGTTTTTGAATAATTTTATTTTACTAAATTAGAAGATGGGACTTTGATGTTAAATATTTTAGTATGATTTCTCTAGTACTGAAATGAATTAAAGATATATACAAATATATATGTATATAAATACAGGACTGTACAGGGCCAGCTTCATGGGCAGGCAACCTGTGCCGTCACAGGGCCCTATATGCTCAAATAGGCCATGCATAAGATTTAATGCTCTGAGGTTGCTAATCTTGATTTTTATTTATTAAAAAAAAATTTTTTTTATTTAAGCAGTGTCTACACCCAACATGGGGCTTGAACTCACGACCCCAAGATCAAGAGTAACATGCTTTTCTGACTGAGCCAGCTAGGCACCTGGCCAATCTTGATTTTTAATTAAAAATTTTAATTAAAATAAAATTTAAAAATTAAAATTTTAATAATCTTGTCTTTGAATTTGTGTGTAAGTGAAAGCTGACTGGACAGTGGAGTATGTGCTAGAGTTTTAGAGCTTTGGCTCACTCAAACCTTCTTCTGTCCCCTGCCTCCCTATGGTGCATTCTCAGAAGCCCTTTTTCTACCTCCTGGTGCTCTAAGGCCCTGCCTAACCTTTTCCTTCCCACAGCTGCCACCCTGCATCTGGATGGCCAATTGTGTAGACAGAAGAGGGGAGGGAAAAAGAGGGGGCCAGCATTCCACTGTCACCCTCGGCTTCTGATGAGGAGGCTCCTGGCAGCAGCATGAGGAGAATTGGGGATGAACATGACTTGGGGTGAGATGAACAGTGGCTGTCCCAGACTAAGACTGGCAACGACACAGCATGTTTGGTGGGCAACTTGATGGGGACTTCTTGCCAGCTTGTGACCTATGTAGACGTTGCAGTCTCTTAGAAGTTACCTTCTTGGTTATGGGTTAAGACAATGGGCCTGTGGGGTTATTTACTTCCTTGCCCTAGCCAATCAAGAGACTATAAATACTATATAAACATATAGGTAATAATAAAGTATCATGAATATGCTGTAGAAAAATATTCCAAGGTCTAGCCTTAAAATATTTTACTTTTCTTTATAATTTTTTTAATGTGTATTTATTTTTGAGAGACAGAAACAGAGCATGAGCAGGGGAGGGGCAGAAAGAGGGAGACACAGAATCTGAAGCAGGCTGCAGGTTCTGAATGATCCTCACAGGGCCTGATGCAGGGCTGGAACTCCCAAACTGCAAGATCATGCATGACCTGAGCTGAAGTTGGACGCTTAATCGACTGAGCCACCCAGGCACCCCTTGCCTTAAAGTTTTTTAAATGTAACAGCATTTATTTTATAAAGGAAGCTTAAAATGAATCATTTAGAAAAACTTGTAAATTATATTTTAGTACACTGAGATGGATTCTAATTATAAGGCAGTATGTAACTGACATTTTGGTGCTACTGAGTGACTTACCCTACTACGTCTGAGTGTTTCCAAGCGAGTAGCACACCAGTTCCACGATCATCTGCACTGCAGCTAATTAGTTCATTTGACCAGAATGACTTGGGAACCACTGTAATATGAGGTGTATCACAAATTTGTTAGGTTTCTGGTATTTTAGGAGTTGTCAGTTTGGACCCTCAGAGACCAAAACGTGGAGGGTAGTATAAAGGAATAAATTTTCTCTTTCATCCCTTTGGTTGAACCAAGAAATTAAGCCTCACATCACATCATCCACTGTGATCCCATCCTTCCCCTCCATTTTCCTTCCCTACTACCCCTGCTCCACACCTAGGACTTTAGGTCTTCTCCAGGAAAAGTATATCAGGAATAACTGCAATTTTTTAAACCACTTCATATAGTGAGATTAGGGTTTAGTGTAATAAGTATACAAAGAACTAGGAATAAATTGTGAAAAGCCAAGGGAAACTTGAGTAAAAAGTATTTAAGATAAAATGCTCTAAAGAGGGGTGCCTGGGTGGCTCAGTCAGTTGAGCGTCCGACTTCAGCCCAGGTCATGATCTTGCGGTCCGTGGGTTCGAGCCCCACATCGGGCTCTGTGCTGACAGCTCGGAGCCCGGAGCCTGTTTCAGATTCTTTGTCTCCCTCTCTGACCCTCCCCTGTTCATGCTCTGTCTCTCTCTCTCTCAAAAATAAATAAACATTAAAAAAAAAAATTTTTTAAAAATGCTCTAAAGAATTGGGAGCCCAATTTTGGTTTGACTCCTTTTCTTTCATGGCAGAATATAAAATAGAATAAAAGTGATATGTATCAAAATGTAGGGATTTGGCCAGACTGTATTTTAGAAAGGCTTCATTCACTTAAGCTGAGTATTAAGTGATATTTAACTTTATTAGACTATCATCAAAAAAAAGACAGGAGGAATTTTCGGATACTCTGGCTCTATACAGAGATGAAAAAATCATGTCTAGTGGGTTAAGTGACCAGGCAAAGGCCATACAGTATCAAAGTCAGAACTAGAACTTAGATCTTACCCCCAGTCATGTTCTTTTAATTACAGTTCTTCATCTTCTCCTAAGCAAAAATTTTCCTATAGTTCCTAGTAAAAGTTAATCCTGATATGCATATTCTAGTTATAATAGAGTTATAATGGAATGTTAAATGATGTTTTGAGCCATAATGAAATATTATCATTATTATGTTTTTGGAGAGGGAAGGCACAAATGAGCAAGGGGCAGACAGAGAGAGAGAGACAGAGAGAGAAGTAGGGCTCATTGAAGCAAATCTCCTGTTTTTACCTAAAGCGGGGCTCATGCTCACCTGAAGTGGGGCTTAAGGTCACCTGATGTGGGACTTGAACACATGAACCATGAGATCATGACCCAAGCTGAAGTCAGATGCTTAATAACTGAGCCATCCAGGCGCCCATAATGAAATATTTTAAATGTTATGTAAAGTCTTAAATTTGAAGCATTACATTTTTTTAAGTTTATTTTGAGAGAGAGAGAATCCCATGCATGCTCTGTGATGTCAGTGCAGAGCCCAACATGGGGCTTGAACTCACAAACTGTGACCATGACCTGAGCTGAAATCAAGAGTCTGATGAGTTTAACCGACTGAGCCACCCAGATGCCCATATGCATTACTTTTAATCAGTAAATTTAGGCATTGTGTTTATGGAGGAGATTATTTAAACTTTATTTTTGGCTTCAAATAAGAAATTAACACTTTTTGGGAGTGCCTAGGTGCCTCAGTTCGTTGAGCATCCAACTCAATTTTGGCTCCAGTCATGATCTCATGGTTCCTGAGTTTGAGCCCTGTGTTGGGCTCTGCACTGACAGCACAGAATCTGCTTGGGATCCTCTCTCTCCCTCTCTTTCTGCCCCTCTCTTCGCACACATACTCTCTCAACATTATAAACACTAAAAAAAACCCAAACAAATAAAAGAAAAGAAATGAACGCTTTTTGGATGTTTTATTGTACAAACTAATTCTCTGGTATTTAATATATAAAAATTTTTTTGAAGGAAGAGGAAGAACATGAAACCTTTGAACTGAGTAGGGAATATGAAGAATTAATAAAATTGAAAAGAAGTGGCTCTATTCAAGCTAAAAATTTAAAAAGCAAGTTTGAAAAAATTGGACAACTGTCTGAAAAAGAAATCCAGAAAAAGATAGAAGAAGAACGAGCAAAAAGGAGAGCAATTGACCTTGAAATTAAAGAGCGAGAAGCAGAAAACTTTCATGAGGTATATACTATTTTGTATTTAACAGTCATGGTATAAATGTAACATGGACTTTGAGTAAGTTTTGGTACTTACAATTAACCATAGATGTATACAATATTATCTGGGAACTAAGTAGCAAAAGCATATTAAGATTTCAAGAGACTTTGAAAGATTTCCTCACTCTAGCATTGTTCAAAATGGCTGTTATCAGAATTGAAGCCGCTTATTGTGAACATCAGATAGGTCACTCCGGAAATAACGGTTTACATGTATTTACTGGCAGAAGTTTTAGTTTGAATCAGTAGAACCAGTGTACATATAACTTAAAAGAAATTCCAGATATTTACTTTCGTATTTAAAGATGAGACAAATAAAGCCTAATGATCTCAAAGTCATGCCAATAATTCAGTGGCAGAGCCTAAATTAGAATTGAGATGACATGAATCAGAAGTACCTCCATATGTTAAAAAACAGGCAATTACTAAATAACCTGTAATGTTCCTTCCAGCTTAAGATCTAGTTCCATGACTATGAGTACTGCTTTAAGTAGGATCTGGAAATTTTTTTCTGCCAGAATTGCCATTTTATAATACTTAACAGCATTAATGTTCTTCTAACAATGAATTTCCATTAAATATTCAATAAGGTAGGTGTGGGAAGTTGGGAGGGCCTTCAGGGGAGACTGTGAATTAAAAGAATGAAAAAATTATGTGCAAATTCTTTGCACTGTAAGCAATTCATTATTATTCAAGCAAACAGTATAGGAACATCAAAGATAATGATGAAGATGCAAACGCAGGCAAGATGGTCATGGAAGGTCTTAGATGTTAAGGAACTTTGCTTTATTGTTCATTGAAGGAATCTTTAAAACATGGAGATATTATCAAATAGGCATCTTTATACCTAGATCATAGTGAAGCTAAAGATGGTTTTAGATTCACGCATTAAAAAATTATTTGAATGGCTATTATGTTCCAGGAGCTGTTCTGGATACTGGGAGTACACTGAATAAACCTGCAGTCCTTGCTCAGTAGTGTTTAGAATCTAACAGGTAGGGAGGATGGAAAACAATTACTGAGTAGTAAGTTAAGAGCTATGGAAATTAACAAAGTAGGATACTACTCTTTGTACAGGGTGGTCAGAGGCCTGATGAGGAACTTGAACTAGAAGTCAAATAGAGAAAATAGATAAATGTGTAGGATATGAAACTTGAGAAGACTCGGGGATGGTGGTAGAGATGAGGAGAGGGAAAGGAATGAGCTGAAGTGGGTATACACGAACAAAAGTAATATGGGAATAGAGTTTGGAAGCAAATCATAAGCTATTTTAGACAAATGGAGATGCTGTGGAACATCAGTTATTCATCAGTGAAGCTGATTTGCATTTGAACTCTGCGATGCACACTAAACCTTGTTTACTGTCACTGCTAGAAGCAAATGCTATTGCTAACATCTATGCTGGGCCTGGTGTTCAGTCTTGGGTTCATGTAAGTGAATATAATATGCCCTCAAAAAGTTCAGCCTAATGAGATGTATGAAAATAATTATAACTTAAGTGCTAAAATAGGAGTTGTATATTTAATGTTATAGGGTCAAATAGGATGGACTCAGTATTCCAAGAAGTTTCACAGGGCTGAGAAAATGGCATTTAAGCAAAGTGTGAAGGTTAACTAGAGCTTGCAGTTAAAGAGGGGAAACATTCCAGATTGGAGATGGGAGTCCGTTTACAGCCTTTACATAAAGGTTGTGAAAATGTGTCTGGGGAATGGAAAATTTGTTCAAAGGCATGGTTCATAGAATAATGAGTAATGGAATAAAGTTGTAAAAGTAGTGGCTAGTTGGTACTGGGTCTTTTTAACTTTGCAGGGACTATGATTTGGGAACAATGTTAGTAATCATTTTAGGACAGAATAATAAAAAGCTTCTGTTTTTAAAGAAATCTGGTATCAGAGAGAATGAAGAAGAAAGGAATAGGGCATTAAGTTGGGATCCAGGGGTAAAAATGGACCCAACTTTTAATCAAACTGGGTAACAGGCTGTTTATGGGCAGGTGGTTACTGAGAAGCCCAGCCCAACATTAAGATTACCAGAGAAACTAACTAGATGATACTACAGAGAATTCAGTCTGGAGATGGTAGGATGAATAGTTTTGGACACATGAAGTTTGAACTATATTGGGATAAGATAAAAGCAGTCTGAAACATAGGTACTGAGTTCAGGCAAGAGACTGGAATTATATAGATTGCAACTATCATAAATAGTATTTAAACATATCAGAGTAAAGCTATATTTAAAGGGTTAATAGTTGGAAGGTGAATAGTAAAACTGGAGAACACCAACATTTAATAGTTGGCCACAAGATCAGTTTTTACAGAAATGTATCATGGAAGCTAAAGTTCAGTCAGCATGCACTTGCTCACCTTGTTAAAGGTAGTGAAACCTCAGAGCAGTCATACCTAGTCCTACAAAATATTTAGGGAAGATTAAAAATGAGATAGATGACTTAACTGTTTTATTGCTATTACTGGCTCTTCTGTATGAAAGGACAGATTAAGACATGTCTGATTTCCTGGAATCCCTGAGGATATCCTCACTGATTGTGAAGGATGCTGACATCCTTCCTATCTTCTCTCTAGATGAAGGTCAGAGATACCCTTTAAAAACTTGTTGGCATAGTTTTGCCATGGAGTGCAATCAACTTCCAGCATAGGACTCCCTTTGCACTTATCTGGTAGTATTATCTGGTTTCCTCCTTTAAAAATCTGTGTTCAGGGCGCCTGGGTAGCTCAGTCGGTTGACTATCTGACTTTGGCTCACTCAGGTTATGATCTTGCAGTTAGGGAGTTCAAGCCCTGGGACAGGTTGCGCTGACAGCTCAGAGCCTGGAGCCTGCTTTGAATACTTGTGTCTCCCTCTCTGCCCCTCCCCTGCTTGTGCTTTCTCTCAAAAAGGGGCGCCTGGGTGGCTCAGTGAAGTGTTTGCCTTTGGCTCAGGTCATGATCTATCTATTTGTGGGTTTAAGCCCTGCATCAGGCTCTGTGCTGACAGCTCAGAGCCTAGACCCTGCTTTGGATTCTGTGTCCACCTCCCCCGCCCCCACTCTCTCTTGCTTTCAAAAATGAATAAACATTATAAAAAAATTTTTAATTAAAAAATAAAAATGTCTGTGTTCAACATGGCTTGTTTGTATTCCAAACATCTTTCAAGGTAACCTCATCCATATAATCTCCCCTAATCCAAGATTCCACAGCTCCTTGTAGCCTTAATCCATACCACCCATTTAAATCACTTACAGTGTTTGACTTTCTAGTTTTCCAAGTAAGGCATACTCCAAAACCATTTCTCGTCTCTTTTTATCTCAAGTTCACTACCCAATTGTTTCCTTTAATATTCATGTGGTAGGTATCAATACCCTAAGAATGCACCAAACCAATGTTTAACATGTCTTTTAGCCTTTTTTGTAATAAAACCACAGCAACATCATTCATATTAGCAATTAACTGTAGTCCTGCATTGTGTTTATTAATAGGCATTAGGTTTATCATTTCAAACTGAAACACTGGTATTAATGGCAGGAGTACTAGAATTTACCCATTAGCTATTTGGTTGTGTCTGATGTTCTAGGATTTTCCAACATTAAATAAAAATCTAATTCTAAAAAACAAGAAAAACTATCCAATTCCTTCTACATTCATTGGAATGGAGTACAATACCTCAAACTGATGCAAAACATCCACACACCAAGATTTTTTCTTACATAGGCAATTACTTCAAAGCTTGTTTCAAAATTTCCTAACTTTAGTTGGATTGTGGTACACTGAGGCAATGTCTTCATAGTACTGTGAAATATAAATGGTGAGATTTCCAGACATAAAAGTCTAGGTAGTTTAGAAACCAAGAGTCCACTACAGCTAAAGTACTTTAGAAACCCTGAATTAACTGTACCTACAACCCACTATACTAAAACTGCCCTCAAAGGCCACCAGTGACCCCATCATCACCAAATTGTTGTATACACTTACACTATTTAACAATTGAAACTCTGCTCTTAAATTACTCAATTATTTCCATAGCTTCCAACTCTCACCCTATATAGAGGACTAACCATATACTTCAACGATTTCCCCCACGTTCCAGCCAATGCCTCTTTCAGTAGTTGTCTTCCATTTATTCTGTGAACACTCTTGTCTGTCATTTGACCATCAATAACTTTTGTTGGATGGAATTCATCTCAAAGACAATTACTAGCTAAGAAGGGTGGGGAAGAAAAATCACAAAGTGGGAAGTAATGGAAATTGCACTTTCTATTATATAGCAGAGTGAAGAATGATGGACAATCTTGTGACAAGAAGTATTTTAAGTTGTTAACAATGTATAACATCCCTACCCTTTTCTGTTATTCAGTACTATCAGCTAGCACAAAGGATTGAGCAAATACCCTGGGACTCCAGTGACATTGTAGCTTTACACTGGGAGAAAGGATTCTAATTGTCAAGAGTGTTTCATAAATGAAACTTTCATTTTTCTCAAATTAGGGGATAGTGAAAATCTACATGGCTGCAGTATAGCACAATTAAACCAAACATGGTGTGATTATTTTGTGTCCATAAATGACATCTTCAGAAGTACTGCTTTAGTTCTTGTTGGTTTCTAGAAAATATGCAATTACTATTCTTGGCCCACTTTCATAAAGGAAGAAGATGTTGATGTCAAGCCTGCAAAAAAAAGTGAGGCTCCATTTACTCATAAAGTGAATATGAAAGCTAGATTTGAACAAATGGCTAAGGCAAGAGAAGAAGAGGAACAAAGAAGAATTGAAGAACAAAAGTTACTGCGCATGCAGTTTGAACAAAAGGAAATTGATGCAGCACTACAAAAGGTACCAGGCTTACATGTCCTTTATTTTTCAAAGATGCTCTTGAAATTTTATGGGGGATTAGGAAAAAAAATTTTGGGAGGACGCAAGTCAGCGAGGGGTTGAGAAAGAGAATCCCACGAGGGGCCTGGCAAGGTGGGGGGAAGGGGAGAGAAGAGAAAGTGAGGGAGGAGTGGGGTTCAAACTCAATGAATGTGGGACTAAACTCAAGAACTGTGAGATCATGACCTGAGTCAAAGTCAGATGCTTAACGGCTGAGCCACCCAGGTGCCCTAAAGTAATTTTTAATAGCTTTCAAGTCAGTGGAATGTTTTATAAAGGACATAATTGTAGTAAGCATATTTACATGTTCTTTGGGAAGAAAAAACCCTTTTATCCATAAAATTCTATTACTAAAGCATTGTCCTAAAAATGCTACTATAAATGCCAACTTGAATGGACCTATTTTAATACAGAAAAGAGAAGAGGAGGAGGAAGAAGAAGGTGGTAGCATCATGAATGGTTCCACTATTGAAGATGAGGAGCAAACGAGATCAGGAGCTCCATGGTTCAAGAGGCCTCTAAAAAACACATCAGTTGTAGACAGTGAGCCAGTTAGATTTACTGTTAAAGTAACAGGAGAACCCAAACCAGAAATTACATGGTGGTTTGAAGGAGAAATACTGCAAGATGGAGAAGACTATCAATATATTGAAAGAGGAGAAACTTACTGCCTTTATTTACCAGAAACTTTCCCAGAAGATGAAGGAGAATATATGTGTAAAGCGGTCAACAACAAAGGCTCTGCAGCTAGTACCTGTATTCTTACAATTGAAAGTAAGAATTAATCATTTTTAATCTAGAACTTTTATTGTATTTAAATTTTTTCTTCCTTTAAAAAATCACTTTTCTTCTTCTCTTTTTTAGCTGACGACTACTAGCTCCCCTTCCCTCTCCCTGCCCCCTCCCAGCCCCCCCCCCCCCTCCGAATTTCTTACTACATCCATGTTTTCTGTGGCGGGGCCAAAAATGGAAACCAGAAGTGCCACTATATTGACTTTTTATTCCTTTTCCTAACAGTCTTCAAAACACAAGCTCATCTAAAGAATACCTTCTTCCTATCCAAATCATCACCAGATTTGTCACCATATTGTGAAGTTAATGTGTATTTAATGGGGTAGAGTGGAAAAGTTACTCAATTATTCTAAGCTTATAGCAATTACGTTTTAAAGATCACAAATAAAACATTATTTTGCATGAAAAAATGATGTTTATGAGCTATTTATACACCTAAAATTAATGGAGACTTCATAATTTGGAAACTACTGAGTTTTCCTTAATAGTCATTTTTCTTGTTGTAGTTTTAAAGTCTTTCTGAAGCACAGAGGGAAAAGGGGGAACATGGAGAACAACAAAAGTTAAGACTTTTAAGGAGAAAATTTAATGGAAACCACTGCCTATCTAGAATTCTGAGTGTTGAGACTATTAACATGTACTATTCAAGCTTCTAAAGCAAATTTACGTTGTGACCTTGCCTGAACAAATTATATTTTAGTAAAAAAACTTTGTATCAGTTCATGCAGGAGAAAACACTTTCAACATAATTGAAGATTTTGACGTCTAAGAGGGAGGAAAAAAGGCACAATCTTCAATTTTAAAATCTGGTCTAAAATGAGTTTGTAAATAATTACCATGTTCTATTACCAAGTTGTTTTATATTTTAGTTTTCTGGAAGACAATTTTATTTTACAATGTAAACCCATAATAAAATAACTTGTGTATTTAAAATAAAGTCTTTTCAATATTTTAGAAAAGAAACAAAACACTCCCTTATAATATTCATCAATGTACATTTATTATTTTTTTATTGAGGAAACCATAATCAATACAAAATTACAGCAATCGTGCCCTTTTACATACAATGTCATTAAAGCAAACTCTAAACCACAGTTTGTAAAGTATTCAATTTACCTCAAGTCCAAGCTGCATCTCCCTAAGACACTGTTCCCATCACAGTAGCCATTTTAAGCCAATCTTCTTTTTACACACGGGTAGTTTCTGTAGAGAACACTTTTCTCAGGACGAAAATGCATCGAGCATGCATAAGAAAAAATATATATATATATATGCGCAAATACATTTATGAGTTTCTATAGGGCTATCACTGAAGAAAATAAAACCTTGGGATTTATTTGCTTCTTTTTTAAAAGCACCAATTTAAATCCCTCAGAAGTTTATACTGTGGCAAGATAACTCAAGTGACTAAACAAAAAATAAAGGTTATTTTCAGAGTCAAAATTATCTTTAGGTACTGTTAAAATACATTTTAAAATGAGGCAGAATTTTCAGAAAATAAAAAGACATCCTCATTGATAATTTCTACATCCTTATTCTAGACAACAGATGTTCACAGGTAGAACTGGTTCTCCTGGCAGAGCACTCAAACGTAATCACTTCTGCATATATTCCTATTTCCCGCTTAAGTTTACTCTGCTACTCCTACCCAAACCCACCCTTTTGAATTAACTACCAAGGTATTTGGCTAAGGAAATATTTTACAATGTTTATAAACAACTAGTATTAAATCACTAGTTTTAGTATTAAAACCATTTTTGTTAATTAAAAATAAAAGTATACTTTTCATTTCTAAAAGAAACATCAAACCCATTAGAATTCTAAGTATCACCACACTAAAATATCTTAAACACATTGTCAAGTTTTTAAGTGCTAAATAAAATAAATCAGTTCAATTTCAATCTAAACATTGTTTCTACCACTCCTAACATCCATTGCATTCAAGTCAACTGGCTCACCTTTTCTGCTTTCCATTTATTTCAAGGTTAAGATTAGCGCCATTTTAAAAATGCAGTTATCAGTGAAGGCTTATGGTAATGAGTTAAAAAAAACTCTTGAGATAGAAACAATGCCCCAGTATCTATAAGCATTCATCTATTATTTTATAAAAATGCAAACTACAGCTAACCAAAAGTTGAAAGGCTCCTTAAGGTTCAAAGATCTCCTTTATATTATGTCTTAACATACCTATCATTGACTATTAAAACAATACACACACACACATAAATGTGGTGCAGTAACTACACAACTTACAAAATTTAACAGTTCATGGAACATTTAAGATCAAGCAAATAGCACTTTAAAATGAAAAGTGATCAAAAGCAGGTACATTACACCCTATACCAATGTATGGGAATACATTTCATATTTCTCAATTATGATTTGCCAATTTTACCTTCTACATTGAGCCCTTCTATGGTCCATGCTCATCGGCTCACCAATGGCATACACTCAAAGGATTCCTCTTTATGGGTAACTATCTCAGGACCTGATTTTATGAGCTATGATTTGGTGCTTGCAGCATCTTCAGCACTGTGTGTGAAAATGAAGGCAGTATTTTTGAATATTTTTCTTTGTTGTAGAGATAAGCAGGAGTTTTAAAAGGATCAGCACATTTTAGAAACTGAATAAACAAAACTGATAGGATGCTGCTTTAATACATTCATCTTAACTCAAAATATGTACCAGTTAAAATCATCTATAAGAACACAAACATTTTAAACTGGCAAAAAAAGTAAAATGCAACGTCAATTATTAAAGTATTATAAATCAGAAAAATATTGTTTGCTATACAGATTATGAAAGGTTATTTGCTATACAGTTAACATTTCACTGATGCACATGCCTTATCAAAACATACTGCCAGTATTCCTTATATTTTCCTTTTTCAGTGTATGTTACGAAAACTGAATTGTCTTAAAAAAAAAAACTTTGTAATAAAATTCTGACCCATAATGTCCTTACTGAATTGTTATACTTCAAGAATAAGAAAAAAATAAACTCCATATAGCTTTGGAGGGCAAAGAAAGAAAATGTCCTGTCAACCTGTCAATCATAAAAAGCTTGTGAAGGCTGTTGAAGTTTCTAACCAAGTGATTTCCTAAATCTCAAAAACTATGTTAACTGCCCTTTCTTAACAATTCTTCTGTAGTTGGGAAAAGATTACAAAAAGTTTGGATGTAGTTCAATTATAGCAGCAATCTACTCATCATTTTTCTTGTTTTAATAAAAAAATTAAAATAAAAAACATTACCCAGAAATGTAAACAGTTGTTTGAACAACTTACAGACTTTCCACTGAAATGGTAGCATAAATAACAAAATACATTTTGGGGAAGCAGTAGCAGATTGCTTTTGAATACACAACCACAAAAACCTCACAGGGACAACATTAATGTACTGAAATATTTATTTATATATGTCCTTAGGTTGTGCTTACCTGTTGCTTTTTGCAGCAGAACCTAAGGTGGAAGGTCTGGGAAGGCACTGTGAAGTATAAATAATTGCACTGTTTGCAATTAATAAAGATTTTAAACCTTAAATGAATCAAAATCAACAGCCTCCAATTTGTGAGTTATGATATTGAATCCAACTGAGCTATTTCTTCAGTTTAATCAATAAATGCACCACTTTCCTAAAAGGTCATCTATAAAACAGTATCATGCAAAATACTGAAATTGTTCATGTCAATAACCCTACTCTTAAAGGTAACACATAACTAACTCCTTAACTATTAAACTTCAAACTAGAACTATATATCCATATCTAAATAAGGGCAAGGGAAGTCACTCCAGGTTCTATAAAACAATCAAAAACATTTCAAATATCTATAATGAACTGAACTGCTATTTTCTACCCTATAAGTAATCTCAACATTTATGTCCTTGTACATCTTCCTTTATAGTATATTCAGAACTGGTGCTCCCCACCAATGAAAAGAATATATATATATATACATACATATATATATATTTATGAAATGGTGTTAAAACTGCTACATTGCTTAATATTTGCAAACTGAAAACCACTTCTGTCTGACACATTTCAAGTCTTTCATATTAATATAGAAGATATGCATACTGTACACTGAAAAGCAATATATTTTAGGAGCACCAATGAGTAATACTATTCAATTTTAATGATCAGTTTTCTTTAGCTATAGCTAAAGCATATCAAAAATACTTACCCATTAAGCTCACTTAAAAAAAAAATACAGACCTATGTATTATTCTATGTTAAATTAAGAAGCAGTTATGGTTTTCCAAGATATCAGCACTGTATTCCAACATAATATTCACACAAAGTATGGCATTTACATTATGTGGAACATTGACAAAAAGATACTGTTGCAGTTCATCAATTTGTCATTCTGATGTACTTACAGTGCAATGCTCCTTGAAGGAACACAATCAAGGATGATACACAGCACAGTCCTCCTCACCCCTACAGAGCTAGTTCTATACTGGCTGGATCAAACCTGCACTTCAACAGACAATGGCAAGACAGACTGTATTTGCATGTAGTCTAATATATTAATATGCAAAGAGCCAACAAATATGCAAAGAGTAAAACAATGGATTTCAACAAAATATCAGAACTTCAGCATGAGTGTTATAGGGTAATAAAGTGATTTCAAGTACATAAAAAATTAAGTTGATTCAATGATTGGACTTGTGCATTTACAAAACAAGGCTTAACTATACTGCAAAAAGAAAAAAAAAGAAAAAAGCTTGAACATTTCCATACCCCGATAATGTTTCAATGGCAGATGCACTGTAGCTATACTTTTTGCATACTATTTACTTTTCTACCCTAAATTTAAAAAGAAACACACTAATATTGTATACATTGAAAGTTTCTTTACATGAAAAAACTTCTTATTCAACTACTCATATTCACTATCCGAAAACTGTTTAAAATTAGTTATGCTGAAACAGTCTTGGAAATCGAAGTAATTATCAAATTAAGAACAGAAAGGTTAACTGTTATAGCAGCAGTACAGATCTGAAACAGTGGTCATGTATAAAAGGAAATTTCACTGTTAATGCAATGGAAGTATGCCAAAAGATCACTGTACACACATGCAGTTTTGAATCAAACAGAAGGAAAAAAAAATGAAGATATCAGGATTACTTGTGCTGAAACAGCCAAATACAATAAATGGAAAAGATCCTCCAATCTACTACTATACTGCAAGGGGGAAAAAACATGCCAGTGTTTAAAAACTCAATTAATATTTCATGGGGAAAGCTTATATTTTGTGTATATGTATCTTAATTTATCATTGCTAAGAAATTATGAATCCTTTAAATACCCACATATCCAACTTACCGACACAGGAGGTTTCATATCATTTATTGTAAAGCACAAAACAGGCATTTTAAAAGTGAAAGTATACATTGAAAAAGTACATTTATATCACAAAGCATTGACCACATAATAGTTGCAAATACATTTGCTGGAATGTGTACATCTACACTAAATACTAAAAACAAACCAATTTTCATTTCTACACAGAAATATTAACCTCCTATCAGTAGTGATAGATATTTTGTACATTTTCAAAAAAAAAAAAAAAACACTATTTTAAACCAAAATCAAAATTAAGATCTTCATCAAGTCGTCTGCATCCATATATTTAACAAAGGTTTTTTTCCCCCACACAATGAAGCAAATACTGTATTGTCCACTTCTTATTATTGGCCCTGTGCAGAAGAGATACATAAGAAATACACAAAAAGTTAAAGAAAATCCTTTAAATGGAGCTAACTCAGGAGTGAATCCTTTAAGAAAGAAAAACTGGTTAATATAAATGGTGGTGGCTTCTTGCATGATTTGCAAATCCCTGGGGGAAAAAAATTTATTTTTAAAATCAGAGGCACTGTAGAAATACTCAGCACTCAGATGCCAGAAAGCATTATTAAAAAAAACAAACAAAAAACCCAAACAATACATCACAGTACTTCATTTAGTTATGCTATGCCAGATAAAAATTTAAAAGGCAAACATAATCCCAAACAGACAAAACAGTAAACATGCAGAAAACATGATTGGAGTAGAAATCAACACATTAGCAAGTTTAGTATACCTGAGGTGCTGGAGGATGCTGTGGCATTCCCTGGGGACTTGTCTGGGCATAGTAGGCTGCTTGTTGTCTATAGTACTCAGCCCAGGCTGCACTATAATCTGGCTGACCACCTGGTGGAGCACCAGTAGGAGCAGGAACCGCTTGACCTTTGAGAAAACAGAACAACTTTGTTGCTGTAACCACAATTAAAAGCCCAAAAGAATCTCATTTCTAATAAAAACAATACCTTGCTTCTTGTAATATTCCTCCCAAGCTTTTGAATAATCTTGTGTCTGCCCTTGTTGACCTAAAAAAAACCCCCTAAATTTTAATACAAAATTATATCCACTGTAAGTACAGGTTACAAAGACAAGCACAGAGGGTCAGAATTGCTCCTGTTTTATCTTATTCATTAGTGTCAGAAAACTACTCTGTAATTAAAGAAATCAGAATGCTGTTTCTTTTTGCCTTATATTAATCGTAACTTTTAGTTCTAAAGCATTACTATTAATAAAAAGCAAAATCAAAACCATCCACATAGTTTTAACAAGAAAGGCAATGATTTAGGCATAATCTGGATTCAATTACAGAATTTATAAATATTAATGTTCTAAACTGAGTTTGGCAAGTATTTCAAGTAAACAATCTATGGTTCCCTGATGGTGATGCTGGGTGTGGGGAGGGGGGAGACCACTATTTTTTCTTGTCTTATTCATTTGGATGTTACACTACAGGTTTTAAATAAAATGTAAATCTTTGATGGAGGAAAAGAACATTTTTGAAAAACAAAAAACCCATGTGAAATCTATTAAAGACTTCATTATTTTAAGATACAGTCAAGATCTTTGTTTCCTGATTTGTGACCTATAAATTATGTGTACGAAGACTAACCATCAAAATACTCTTTAATAATAAGATGTTTAAAATTTTAATATATGTTCAAACCACAATACAATTTTATTAAAAGTAACATGACAAAGAACATAAAGAACAATTACCAAAGACACTCGAAGGAACAAGATCAATGAAACACAAAACTCAACAGCTTTCATGAGCAGGTATTTTTTAAGCAGGGTAATTAAGAGACTAAAGAGAATTAACCAAATCCAACGCACAAAACTTAAATGGGCTCTGGATTAAAATAAAGACAACATACACACAGCCACAAGAGACATTTTTCTGACAACCAAAGAAAATATGGTCTATATGTTGATATTACTAAATAATTTATTTACAACAGTGTGCAACCTACTTTGTAAAGGCTCAGGCACAAAAAATACATATATACACACACAAATTACATATGATAAACTTTTTAAAAATGTAGAATTTGAATAGAAAATATAAATATGGGTGTTCACTGTATGATTTTTCTGATTTTATCAAGGTATAAAAATTTATAAAATAAAAAGTTGGGGAGGAAGAACATGTGTTTTCCTATTGAGCTCCCTTTTTTGAGCAGAATTTTATATAGCTTATTACCTTGCCTGGTGAAATTATTATGGCTAGATAAAAAATACTCTAGAGAACAGACACAGGGAAAGTTGTTTTTTATGTTTGTTGGATGTTGCCAACTTTGTATAGCTGAACTCTGTATAGTTGCTGAAAATAGGCTATCACCATCAATCACAAAATTGAAGAATTAAAAGCAACTCAGTGAATAGAATTTTAACTTTTATGAGTAACTTTAAAAATCCAAGAAAAAACCCCCCTTCTATAGGCAACAGAGAAATCCCATGTAATATAAACAAAATTCTTAGTTTTGTTTTCCAGAATTCTTTTCAAAGAGGAAGTGAGTTTAACATACTGATCCAATGAGGAGACACAATTTAAACAAATCTGAAATAGGTTTCAGTATTTAGACAACTGCCAAATATCCCAGGGTATCAAAAGTAATAAAACCACACAATGTCTCTTACAAGTTGTACACTTGAAAACCTGCTGACTTGAGGCCAAACTTGGTTAAGACAGCAACAATTTCTACTTCAGGTTTACAAAGAGGGACTGAACATCATTGTTAAGAGATATTCATTTTAGAGGCAAAATTACAATATAAGATGGTAGAAACAGAGACACATTAAGAAAATTCATCCAATTCAAATGTTACCTACTCTCCCATTTCAAATATTTCTGTGGAAAGTGAAGGGTAAACATGTCAGACTGTAAGAAAATCAAGCACTTGTAAGTCGTAAACACCTCACATTCCAATCTTGAAGGTGTCCAAAGAAAAAGTCATCTCACTCCTCCAACACGAGGGGCAAGTTTTGCCCTGCTGGAAAATAACTCTTCCTATCTGCTTAGGACTTACTTGGCTCTCCCCTAGCCTCTTGTGCCTCTCTGCCCCCTTTAGAAATGTACTTTAGCTTGCTCCCTTTATCCTTCTTAGTTCTAGAACTATTGTGATGCCTGTTTAGTTTATATTTTAGAACATCACTTAACATTTACATGTAGATTCATCATTTGTAAGGTTTGACTTTCATTTCATTCAAGAGGTAAGACTTGCCCTAGAGTTCACACATAACAGCCCAATGGCCAAACCTGCTTGAATAGATGTCACTACAAGTTATCGCTCTATATACCTGCCTCTTTCCCACAACCATTTTCCTCACTACACACCCTTTCCCCTTAAGGTACCATATGCCAAAGGCTCAGAGTCCACCACATCAGTACTTAATATTTTAAGAGCCTTTCTCTAAGTCAAACTTTTCCAAAAAATGCCTTCACCTGCCCTCTTCCAAATGGGAACTGCCTGTCTACTTTGAAATCCAGTTTTATCTGTTTACTTATTACAAAAGTTTCCTCATTCTACCTCCAAAAATACCCACTCTTCGAGCTTTGCTGCCATTCCTTGTAAGACTTAAAATTTCCTTTGTTAACCCTCTATAATCTCATCTTTGCAAATTTCTCTCCTAAATTCTCTTGATATTAATCCTACGAAATTCAGAACTGTTTCAGAAAACAAA
Organism: Neofelis nebulosa; assembly: GCF_028018385.1. Taxonomy (NCBI): domain Eukaryota; kingdom Metazoa; phylum Chordata; class Mammalia; order Carnivora; family Felidae; genus Neofelis; species Neofelis nebulosa. The sequence goes on along the minus strand of NC_080783.1, from coordinate 156,915,343 downwards.
ACTAACTAAAAAACTTAACTTGAGGCTCCTGGGTGGCTCAGTCAGTTACGTGTCCGACCGGCTCAGGTCACAATCTCACAGCTCATGGGTTCCAGCCCCGTGTCAGGCTCTGCTATCAGCTCAGAGCTGCTTCGGATTCTGTGCCTCGCTCTTTCTCTCACTCAAAAACAAACATTAAAAACAAAAAACAAAAAAAACCCCTCCTGTTTTAAGAGATTTACTTACTTATAAACAATGACACATTTATAACGTTAGTGGATATTTTCTGTCCTTAACAGGCAAAGCTGAGATTTGGCTTCAGAAGCTGGGACAGCCTGCCCAGTTTGGTAAAGAGGTTACTAGATTGGGAACTGGGATGTCCAGAGTCCTAGAAAATCCTAGCTCTGCCACTGGAAGAGTTCAACTTGGCCTCTCCAAATAAGATAGTTGGATTTGGAGATAAAAATTTTTATCTCCCTAATATCTTATTACTTTCTTCCCTTTTATTTACAAATCTTGAAAACTGCCTTGGTAGAGCACATGACTCTTGATCTCAGGGTTGGGAGTTCAAGCCCCACAATGGGCATAGAGATTACTTAAACAAAATCTTGAAAACTGAATTATATTAGTCTTATGCTTCAATATCTGGCAAGTAATGCACCCAGAAGAAATTAAGGTAGTTAAGCAACAACTCATTTGCAAAAAGAACTTCTATAGGACAAAATAAATTGACTTGCTAGCCAGGATTAGAGACCTGGCAATTTATTATTATTTCCCTTAAGATTTATATGTGAAATAATCATTCAACTTATCTTTTGCTCAAAAAAATTAACAGCTGATCACTACAGTGCTACAGAAAAACACGTAACTGAGAAAAAAAAATCTGAATGGTATTAAGACCTCACAGATTACATTCAACACACCTGCTCACTCTGGGCAAATAAAAGGTAGAAAAGCTAAACCATAAATTTATCAACGTGCTGCAAATGAATAAAATATAATAAAACACAAGTTTCACCAATTCCCCAATAATTATCTAAGTCCACAAACAGGCCTGTTTTTACTTATTTTTAATATTAACATAGGGAACATCTCTGGCACATTAACCATGGTGAAAATATAAGTCAGACCCAGCGACTTTTAATTGCAACATGCTCAAATTTTTACAATGGTGACACTATTTCATACAAGTTGAAGTGACCATATGTCCTGACCACTATCATGGGATGATTATTAATAGCATTCTCAGTTATTCTCAAAAGTATATCCCTGTCAGGATAATAAATTATGTGATCACCCTAATTAGAGTATACTGCTTTGAGATTAAAGTTTTTTAAAAGTATTTTTTTTGCAGAATTTTAGCTGTTGTAGACCTGCCTGAGATAAGATGGGTCACAAAAACATAATCTGTTTTAGCCTCAGGAATGTAGCATGGCAAGTCATACTAACAGGAAAAATAATTTTTCTTTCTTTAAATAGAAAATAAGCTGCATAAAACATCCTTATCATGAAGTAAACGTATCCTACACAAAAGAAAATTTAATATAATCACCATTCTGGAAAATTTTCTTTCTGTGAAGACGACAAAACACTCACAGGCAAAGAAACATTGAAGTTTATGTTGAAAATCTCAAACAGACTGTATACTATGATAAAATTCTACCATCTATACATTCATTCGTATATATACCTGGGAAGAATGGACGAGTTTATCTGTTTGGCTTTCATTTGTGACAAGTGGCTGTAGTATACATGGGTCAATTTCAAATGACACCATAACCTTCTAAAAACAAAAACTACTATCTGTTCAGCTGACCCTTGAACAATTCAGAGGTTAATGGGCACAGACCTCTGTAGAGTTGAAAACCCACATACAACTTTTGACTTTGGACAAGCTTAACTACTAATAGTCTTTAACCAGAAGCCTTACAGCTAACATAAACAGTGGACTAACACACATTTTGAGTATTGTACACTGTATTTTACAATAAAGTAAGCTAGAGAAACAAGAAGAAAATCATAAAATTCATTTATATAATACTGTAAAAAAAAAAACCCACTTATAAGTAAACCCATAAAATTCAAACCTATGTTAAGGGTCAAATGAATATCAGGTTCCAAATAGTCCCAGAAAAAAACAAATCTGGGAGATGGGCTTGGAGTTTAGGCCCTCTTGGGAGTTCAAATTGTTGTTCTACCACTTAGTGGCTGTACATTTCAACTGTTAGTAGAAGTACAGTTTTCATTTGTAACAATTTGTAGTAATGTATTTAGCAAAACACTTGATTAACAATTGTATCCTCCATGAGAATATAATAACCAGAAGGTCAGGGGCTCCTACCTGTTTACCCTCACAATCACATTCTCAGCATCTATCACTGTTTGGTATGTAGTATGTGTTCTACAGTTACTGAATGGAAATGACCTTTCTAGAGTACAACTTTTCCTTTCTCCTATATGCAAATGTTATTTAAGTAACTAACATCCTATGTCCTTGTAGGTTACTTATCTAGTTACTGTGCAGCAGAAAATACCACACAACCAATTTTTGCTTGGCTCTCTAGAATTTAACCTATGCCATTCAGGCTACTGATATATGTTAACTGTCTTTGACAAAAGTACAAGTAATATTTAGGGTCATATGTGCCAACAGTGGAACTTTTGGTTTTAATTATTGTGGCTGACAAATGCATTTGGAAACAAAAGGATTTCCTTGTTATGTAACCACAATTTTAAGAATTATGTATTTTTAGAATCAGTGATTTTAGAATGCATTCAGGGGTGCCTGGGTGGCTCAGTCGGTTAAGCATCTGACGTCAGCTCAGGTCACGATCTCACGGCTCGTGAGTTTGAGCTCAGTGTCAGGCTGTGTGCTGACAGTTCAGAGCCTGGAGCCTGCTTCAGATTCTGCCTCTCTCTCTCTCTCTCTCCCTCCCTCGCTTCCACACTCTCTCTCTTAAATATAAACATTAAAAAAAAAAAAACAAAAAAACCACATTCGATATTCCCTTCAAGATATTAAAAGTTAAAAATAAAGTGCAAGTAACAAAAACATAAGGCAAACATGGTCTTATAACAATCTTCATCCTTCTAGTGAGATTTATTAAATGTTTCAAATTCAATTTAACTAAATGTATAAAAAAGAAATGTAGAACATACCCATTTTCTTGTAATACTCTTCCCAGGCCTTAGTATAATCAACCTGTCCAGCTGGAGCTGGATTCTGCTGATCTCCTTAAGAAAAACATTATAAAAAAAAAAAAAAAAAAGAAAAAGGATTAACAGTTTCAAAAGACAATCTTGGCCCTTTACTTCTATTCCTTGAATGGAGAAAGTAGGAGTGGCCTGCCATAGGGAGTGAGGGGCAGGAGGGAGGGTGCTATGTGGTAGTGGGATCCTTGCTGGTGCCAAAAACACAGGACACAGGAGGTACAGAGGCCCTCAACAGAGAAAGTTTGTTTATACACAGGGAAGAGGAGTTACACTGAGCATGTAAGTAAATTCATTGGTCAAGTAAGGATATACACTGAGGATACCAAGTTATTCACTATTTATAGGCAATGAAAGGGAAAAAGCCAGAAAGAACTCTGATGTGTTACAATAGAATTCTGCAGGCAGTATAATGGTTTGAGAAATATATACATAGATACTAATGTTTCATATATGCACTCATAAGCATACATGTATATAAATTTCCTAGGTTCCGTATCACCATGGTAGAAATGAACACATGGAGTTTTTGATTTCTCAAATACCATCATCTGCTAAAAGGAAATCAGGGCTACTTAGAAAAATAGCTGATTTTAGGGCTTGAGCCCAGAAAGCACAAAATAAGCATCTTTTGGGCAGGAAAGTAAAGACATGCTTAAAAAATGACAAACATGTCAGGGTGCCTCAGTTGGTTAAGCATCTGACTTTGACTCAGGTCATGATCTCACGGTTCATGAGTTCAAGCCCCACATTGGGCTTGCTGCTGTTGGCAGAGACTGCTTCAGATCTTCTCCCTCCCCGCCCCTCTCAAAAATAAACAAACACATTTAAAAAAAGTTAAAAAAGAATGACAGACATGTCAAAAGGATACAGGAACCATCTCAAAGGTACTCCTGAATGACCAAAGTTAGGGCAATCTGATAATCAAAATAGTAAAGATAGTTTAAAATACATGTTGAATAACACAGGAGTCCATACTGATATAAAGAAATAGAAGAAAACTTCTTCCTTATAATACCAACTAATACACGCAGAATGATGCAAACAGAAACTACCATCATGGCTGTAGCTGAATCAGGCACATGTTATCAAAGAAGGCTAAGGCCAATGGGCAGAAGTTCAGGAAGGAACAGAATAATCTTATGAACTCAGTATAATTCCCCAAAAAGTATTTGTTAATTTCAAAGAGAAAAATGGTAATTTTATGGTATAGAAACCTGGCAGACACCAACAGGACCAAGCGACTATGGTTACCATCACCAGGGATGAAGCAGGTCAACATTATATGACCCTTGATGTAATGCACTAAGAGGAACATAGCAATATTTCTGAGGTACTGCCACATACCAAGTAGGACTTCACGATCATGACCTCATCTTTTTGAGAAAAGGCTCAGGTGACCTATGCTAATTTGATAGTCATCGCATAAGACAAAAGGTCTGTGCTTTTTTTTTTTTTCTTTTTTTTTTTTTTTACCAGATGGGATCCTAGATCAGAATAGAGAAACTGATAGGATAAATGGTGAAATCGGAGTAAGGGCTCTGCATCAGGACAGTAATGATGTATCAATGCTGACTTAATGTTTTAGAGGACTGTATGATGGTCATGTATTATTGGAGTTAATACAAAAGGGTATTTAAGGGTACTGGGACATCATGTGCACAGCTTGGTCTTAAATGGTTCTGAAAGATTACTGGTAATGGATATGGACACATATGACAGAATAATGGGACAAGTGGGAGATGGGAGATAAAATATTGACAGGTAGGTTATCTGGGTGTTCTATAATGTTATCTTACAACTTAAACTTTTACGTAAGATGCAATTATTTTAAACTATTTCAAACTTATTTTTAATAAGGGAAATCTGCTCACTGAAGCTATAATGAAATATGGAAAATTTTTAGGTGTTATACACTGATGTACTTCATACAGAATTCCAAACATAAGTTTCTATTTCTACATACAAAATAAATGTTTTAGTTACCATAGTTACCTTGTCCATTGGTTTGGGTTGTAGTTGGTGCACCGGCAGGAGCTGCAGGTGGTGGCTGTGCTTGCTGTTGATAATAGTGAGCATAGTAGGCAGCCCAAGCTGCTGAATTTGGATCTGTTCCTGCCTTAGCTAGAATAAACACAAATTCAAGGTTTGCCATCTAAAGTCCATAATCTCTCGCTCTCTCACACACACACTCTCTCTCACACCCTCTTTGGCAAAGAAAGAGACCCCAAAATTAACTGGAGATCAAAAACAGTAAATGGGAAGTTTTAAATTCTTATTTTAATTGTCATTATTTCCTTTAATTTCAGTAAAGTGAGGTACAGAAATTAAGTGACCTAATTCTTAGAAAACTAGTTGAGTGGCAGAATCGTAATAGGAATAAAGATCTTTTGCTTTCAAATCCAATTTGCCTTACAACATTCTGTACCTTTTTTTTTTAACCTAGTTTTGCCTCAAGCACAGCAGTTCTACGTGGTAGATGACTAAAGGAAAGGATTTCTAGGAACTATGTGTACAAGAAACAATTATTTTAAAACTGAGTTTTGTCCTGTCTTAAAGAAAGTCCTGCATTCTTTAAGAATCTTAAACAGTCATATTTCACCTCATCACATTTCACAGTAATTATCCTAAATCATACACTTGATGTCACTGCCCTACTTGAAATTTTTCATTCCAGAGACTTCAGGGCTGTCAAAAGCTTTTAAGTGCAACATTATCATCCAATATCTTTCATGATCTGACCCTCTGGCTTATCCTTTCCATTCCAGCCCCATCTTCCCCTCTTTTGTCAGTATTTTTCTAACACTCAAGTTCTGGTCACAGTAAATTGCTTGTACTTTTCAGAAGTTGCAATGCTTATATCTGGCCTCAGACCTTGTTATGCTTTCTCTGGACTTGCACTCCTCATTCATCCTCCATAAAAACCAACTCATGCAATCACAGTTTGAGACCTCTTAGAAAAAGAAATCCTCTTCTTGATTCTGTCCTTTATACCAAGAATACATAATGTGACACTGCAGTATATCTTTATTAGTTTATATCACCAAGAAGAATGTAATTTCCTTAGGCAGAGCCTGTATCTATATGAAATCTGTTTATCCTTTATCCCATGTGGGCAGCGAGTCTCAGCTGCTTAATAAAGTTTAGTGCAGTTTGAGGAAAAAGGAGCAGGGATTTCTAGAGTGATACAATTTTTAAGGTAATACAATTGTAAGGCATTATCTACCCTCCACATCTTCCAAGTAAAAAATTTATTGCTTTTCTAAGTTGGATTACCTGTGTACTAATACAAATATTTCACTTGACACCATCTCTGGCTAGAGAAACTGAGATAAAACAGACTTTGAAAGGCAATACTTGTACTCTTGAATGTGTAGACTATATTAACAAAACCAGACTTACAGTTAGATATAATACATATGGAGAATTATTCACTCAACATGATATTGTTTCATTTATCATTTTATAGGTAAGAAAAAATGTTAAACTGACTATAAGTTTCACCTAAATCAATTATGTGGTTTTTACATAATGCGAAGTCTAATATAAACAATATCTAACCCTAGCTGCCATCTTAGCTAATGGGTTACTTCTTTTCCAAAGACAGTGCTGCAAACCATATTCATCAACCAATTCTTACAGCGGTGACTTCACTACTACTCCCAGAGGGAAAAATGAGACTGTGATACAGAGACTACTTATTCCCATCATTTCTCTCAATCACGTAACTGATCCGAACAGGGCTCATATGGTGCAATATTGCAGATCCAAGTTCCCCAATAGAAATTCACTCCTTAACTTGCTCTAACTCTTGAATCTCTTAAATTATCGGATTTCTCTGCTTAATCACACCATCCCAATTAACTTATAAGAGGGAAGGAAAAATCTTTTCTTTCTTTAAAGACATTTAGGGACAACTAGGCTCAGTCGGTTGAGTATCCGATGCTTGACTTTGGCTCAGGTCATGATCCCAAAGTCATGGCATCAGGCCCTGCTATGGGCTCTGTGCAGGGTAAGAAGCTTGCTTGGGATTCTTTCTCTCCCTCCGCCCCTTCCCTATTCGTGTGCACTAAGATAAAAATGAAGAAAAAAATACCTAATAAAGATGTTTAAGCTATTATACACTAACTTATATTTGACCCTTCTGTAAGTCCACCTATAATAGCATTGCTAACACTTGGGAGTGTACTTTTCTGCTGTAGAATGTAAACTAATCTTTGCGTACCCACATCTTAGCACACTCAAGTTGTTTCTTGAATGAAAGTTGTGGTTATTTGGTTACTGTCATGTGTAACCATATTTCAAAGAGCACACTTCCTAGGAAATTAAACTATGTTACAAATATAGGGCCACATTTAAATAACAATGTTTTAATAAAATTCACTAAAACAATTTCATTTAAATCAATTATTTAGGTTCTTTCAAGAAATAAATACACTAGTGTGGAAAGGAATCCATAATTCAGTACCTTCCTTGAAACTACTCCAGTGAAAGAGGCCTAAAAGATAGGTAGTAGGTGAGAAAGAAGGATCATCAATAAATGTTAATTGGTTTCAATGAATGCCCCTTTGACCATCATGGAAAGAAAACTAGAGGGTGGAAGATGCAATAACAGAATACAATGTAATATATATAAAATCCAGATCGGAACAGAGAAAACATTTAACTAAACGTATTTTTAATTTCTAACATGCAGACATTAAACAGAGGCCTGATTTTTACTAATATATGAAATTACATAAGGAATATTAAAAGGTTAAAACAGCTTACATATCTTATTTGAGAACTACCAAGTTCTCAAATTTAAGTATTAAATGCTCCATTAGATGCTCACATAATTATACAAATAAATGTACACTCTTCTTTCATGGACAATGTCACAATTAACACATCATACATTTGATGGCACTGGAATCTAAAACTAAGACACTGTACTTCTTCCTATAGCTTCTGGCTTTTAGCACTCTGTTCTTATCACTTTGAAAGGAGAGAAAGTCAACGTAGGTAGAAAAAAGTTACATGAAAACATCATATTCACTCAGTCTCATACACTGTGGTAAAATCAGAAACTAAGACTCCTGTTGAAAGAGTGAAACAAGTGCGAAAAATGCACACAATGTAGAAATGACACTAGAAAATTTAAGAGTATATATAACAGGAGAGGCAAACAAAACTACAGATTACACATGAATGATAAATGTCTTTTACCTGGATCAGGAGGGGCCTGCTGCTGCCAGTGTGGATATGCATTTCCCCACCCCTGGGGGGCATAAGGAGCTGGAGGTCCACTGAAAAGATAGAAATCAATATAAAAACACAATTTACCAAAAGCTAGAATGTTTGGGGAAAATTCCAGAATCAAACTCAGTACTTACTGAGGAGCAGGGCCAGGTGGTCCTGGATTGTAAGGTGCAGGGTTGTATGGTCCCATTGGAGTTCCAGGCCCTGGAGGCCCAGGAGGCCCATGGGGGCCTGGGACACCATGGGGCCCATGGGGTACAGGTGGCCCTAAAGGATTTACTGGGCCCTGTAAAAAAGCAGAGATGTACAAAAAAATCAGAAAAACAGCAATGGCTTAACAATTCAAAGGCCAAATAACACCAACAACATATTTTAGATTTTCCTTCATTTCCTCATTCATGTTGCAAAAAATTTTTAAATTTTAATGTTTACTTATTTTAAGAGACAGAGTGTGTGAGCAAGCAGGGGAGGGGCAGAGAGAGAGACACACACACACACAGAATCTGAAACAGGCTCCAAGTTCTGAGCTATCAGCACAGAGCCCAAATCGGAACTCAAACTCAGGGAACTGCAAGATCATGACCTGGGCCAAATTCAGACGCTTAACTGATTGAGCCACCCAGGCGCCCATACTGAAAAAACTCAACTCTACCATATTAAATATTAAGACCTGAAAATTCATTAAAATCAACAGCATCAGCAAAGAACTGAAACATCTCCTTTACCTTCCATTCTCTTCCTTTCAGACGAATTCCCTTTTCCATTATTTCCCTTTCTTTTTTTATAATTCTTACTTCTACTACACTTCTTTATTATCTTATCATGGAAGTGTATCAAATACCATGTTTTCTCTAACTTTTCTTTCTCTACATCTATTCAGCATCTACTTTCCTAACAATCAGACAACCACCTTGACAATATATTCCCCAAATTGCTAAGGCTTTATACTGTGAACTACTGGGTACTTTATCACGTAAAGTAACAACTAGTAACTTTAGTAACTCAAAAAACGAAACTCCTCTTTATAACCTTTGTGCCCCGGAACCCCATTTAAAATCAGTAATTTAAATTCCTCTCTTCCCCTTTATCATTAGTTTCTAAATACCCTATCTTCATATTCATATCATACCACTTAATAATGCTTAGTTGATTTTCCTTTTGATAATCCAAATTAGCTTTCATGGAGTTAATACTGATCATGTGACATTTTGAAGAAAAATGCTTAAATCACATTTAGTTGTCTATTCCCTCACTACAAAATAATGAAGCTAAACTTTGTCATTTTAAAAATTTTAATGTTTATTTTTGAGAGAGACAGAGCGTGAGCAGGGGAGAGGCAGAGAGAGAGGGAGACACAGAATCTGAAGCAGGCTTCAGAATCTGAGCTGTCAGCACAGAGCATGACGCAGGGCTCGAACCCACGAACTGTGAGATCATGATGTGAGTTGAAATCAGACGCTTAACTGACTGAGCCAGCCAGGCGCCCTAAACTCCATGACTTTTCAAGTTCCTTCTATTACTTTACCTCTTTAAATCTGTTTTCATTATCCTTCACTTCTATTATCCATAACCAATCCCTTACAAAAAGTAAAAAAGGACTATTGAAAAAGTAGCAACATTTTCATAGGGTTATGTACAAGGCACTCTTTTAAGTGACATAAACCTCATATCATTTGTACAACCTGTAAAATAGCTATTATTATCCTTATTTTCAGAGAAAGAAACAAGAGGCAAACGAGTATAAACAGCTTTCTCCAAGGTCACACAGTAAATGATTCAGAGTATTTTGAACCTAACAGCCTGATTCCAGAGTCCATGCTCTTAACTATCAAACTAAACTGCTTCTCTAGGACCTATCTTGTTTGCCCGTCAATCCAGAAGAAACCTTGATCCATGCATGCTAAGGATAGTAAAATCCAAAACGTTAATTCATTTTTCTAGCATCAACCTCTGCCAATACTGGGTACATAATTATTTTCTTCATGTTTTCAATTACACTTATATTTAAAAATTTTTTCAATGTTTATTTTTGAGAGAGACAGATCGTGAGTGGGGGAGGGGCAGAGAGAGAGGAAGACACAGGATCCGAAGCAGGCTCCAGGCTCTGAGCTATCAGCACAGAGCCCAACGTGGGGCTCAAATTCGTGAACCATGAAATTGTGACCTGAGCTGATGTAGGACACCTAACTGAGCCACTCAGGTGCTCCTATACTTATTAATTTTTTAAATGTATATTTGAGAGAATGAGAGAAAATAAAAGCCCATGTGAGCATGGGGGGGGGGGGGGGGGGGCGGGGGCGGGGCAGAGAGAGAATGAGAATCCCAAGTAGGCTCTGTGCTAACAGTGCAAGTTCAATCTCATGAACCTGGAGATCATGACCTGTGCTGAAATCAGAAGTCAGCCACTTAAGTGACTCAGCCACCCAGACACCTGTATTTTTAAGTAGGTCTCATGCCCAGCACTGAGCCAAATGCAGGGCTCAAACCCAAGACTCTCAGATCAAGACCCAAGTGGAGATTAAGTAGGATGCCCAACTGACTGAGCCACCCAGGTGCCCCAACAATTACACTTATTAATACCACAAAACTTACATTTGTATATATTTTTATAAGATTTTCTTTTAATTTCTTAGTCATCTCTATATCCAACATGTGGCTCAAAACTCACAACCTAAGATCAAGAGTAACATGTTCTACTGACTGAACCAGCCAGGTACCCCTGGTAAGATATTCTGTAAGTGTCTTTTATACATCTATTTTTGTCTTTCCCAGAAGACAGAAACAGTATCTAACTTCTTTTGTATCCCTTCCACAATATGGCAATCATCAGGGAGAACTTTCCTAAGAGATTCTAATTATTATTATTCAAAATGCTCCCTTACATCCTATAGTAAAAGAACACAGTTAAGACACTACATCCTCCTCTTATAAGAAAGCACAATCGGGGCGCCTGGGTGGCGCAGTCGGTTAAGCATCCGACTTCAGCCGGGTCACGATCTCGCGGTCCGTGAGTTCGAGCCCCGCGTCAGGCTCTGGGCTGATGGCTCGGAGCCTGGAGCCTGTTTCCGATTCTGTGTCTCCCTCTCTCTCTGCCCCTCCCCCGTTCATGCTCTGTCTCTCTCTGTCCCAAAAATAAATAAAAAACGTTGGGGAAAAAAAAAAAAATTAAAAAAAAAAAAAAAAGAAAGCACAATCAAGACTCTTTATACTTTTTTTGTACTACCACCAGGAAACTTATCTTAAGGAAAAGTTTCCAAATTTGTGTATCAGAACTGTCTGTCATGTGTAAAGGTGGAAAGCATTCAAATAGTATACACTTTAAAACTCCCCAAATGACTGTCAATCTAAGATGGATTTGTAAATTTCTACTCTAAACTGGGGGATTCATCTAATACATATTTACCTGAGCAGGATGGAGTACATTAAGCCCTTAATAAATACTGAATTCCCGTTAACTATGTCCTACAAGTACATTCTACAACCCACCCACCAACTCTTACATTGTATCTGCAAGTAATGCAGTCTATTATTTACTCACACAAAGTTCTAAATACTTATAAATGTGTATTTAATTGAATTATTTGTCACTGCTGGGCAATCTTTCCTGTTATATGTGTTCATTTTGTGGTGAAACCTACAATCTTAGACTAGAAATTGGCATTTTTTTATATAGCAATTATAGAAACATCTGAATAGGGTCTATGTAAATATCGTAGTTACTGATTTACTTTTTAAGTAAGCTCTTTACCCAACACGAGGCCTGAACTCACAACCTGGGGATAAAGAGTTGCATGCTTTACATGCTTTACTGACTAAGCCAACCAGGTACCCCTATAAATTGAAATTTAAAGCATACTCACACCAATCTTTTCTTCTATAAGTTGCCGTGCATAGTCTATTTGCTGTGGAGTGCCACGGATTGTAAATAATTTCATATTAGGATCTGCATTAGGTGGAGGATTTCTCTGAAGTTCTATTCTTGCACCAGACTGTTGGCTTATGCTTTTTATGGTTTCACCTCCTAAAATCAAAACACAGTACTTTTTCTAAAGAGTCAAAGGATACAAAAAGAACTTTTTAAAAGAAAATGACCACAACTAAAAGGGCCATTAAGAAAAAAGTTTAGAGCAGTATCCCATCTGCCAATATTCTGTCAGATTTTTCCACTTATTCTACACTTAAAATCAAATTGTATAAAGCATCTGATGCTTCTAAAATACATTCCAAGTTTCAAGACAACTTAGCATGTCTGTACCTAACCTTAATATCAACTGTAACAACAACAAAAAGTCACTCATCAAAATATTTGGTTCAAATAAATTGCTTTCACAAGTAACGTAACACTTATTAAAAGTCCTAAACTTTAAAAAGATGTAAGGAAAAAGCAAATGGCACAAAAACATCCAAACCACTTTTTGGGTCAAAACAAGTTTCTTACACTAATAAACTATTGGTCCACCTTCTAGAAGCCAATGTTTTTCAAATCCCATTCTTTTTATGTGCATATAAGGCCCTCATTTATATTTTTGTTACAAACCAACATAAAATAGAGCCAAAGAAAAATCCTTGCTACTGATTTACAAGAGAAATAGCATCCAGAAAAATCAGGTCATGTGTTAACATTTTTACCCACACATTAAGACATTATTTAAAATACATTGCCTTTTCCTATTATTAATCCAGTTTTCCCTGTTGGTACAATGAAATTAAATTCCTGTAGTCCACCAGGTGGTCCCATGTTCCAGTTGCCTTGACCTCTACCTCTTCCTCGGCCACCAGGTCCAGGTCCACCAGGATTACCAGCCTAAAGAAGGGAAACACAAAGAAAAAAATAAAAGTCAGCACAGAAGAATATTCTTCTTTCCATGGTGAAGTCATTACATGTCTATTTTCCTAAACCAGAAATTTAAAGAAGCTGAGAGATGACTTGGCCCAAAGAATCAAATACTACCCACCGCTTGTTCTTTTTACACTAGGATGAGTAAGACTGTACTTATGTAGCTGCCTTTCTGTTCCAAGAGGTCTACCTCAAAGTTACCTTTCTAACTATTAACAAAGCATTATCAGACAGATTCTGACATAAAACTAAAGGGGGAGGGGGGACACTTTCAGGCTTTCAAGAAAATATATACTTTTGTGGAGCCTGATGCAGGGTTTTATCTTACGAACCATGAGATCATGACCTGAGCCGAAATCAAGAGTCAGATGCTTGACTGACTGACCCACTCAGGCATCCTGGAAAGTATTTTTTAAATGAAAACAAAATAATGAAAATAGTAACATCTGTCAAACCTGAACACTTCGAAGGAGGTCTGTAATAATTTCTGCAGCGTGTTGACATCGGTCTGGAGGTCCTGTTATTTGTGCTATTCTATCAGGTGTTGTTCCATCATCTTCAAAATAAAAAACCAAAATGGATCTATTTAGCAACAAATGGACGTCAAACTAATTGCTACCAACACCTAGAAAATTAAATATGTATACTCACCTGGCTTAAACTGAATTCGAACACCAGCATCATTTTGTATTTTTTTAATCATCTCTCCATTTCTTCCTATTACAATGCCAACAGCAAATCTTGGAATGGGGACCTTATACAAAGAAGACTACATATTAAGAAAACCATTTCCTGAAAATTAATCTATCTCAAATCATAAAAGTAAAACACTATGCTCTGATATGCCATCAAACAGGGTAATGAGATACAAGTTATACATTCTACACTCTAAGGCAGAAACAGGGTGAGGGGATACAATGTTAGAGATGGCTTTGTAACACAGAACAGAAAAAACACATATTTATCAACCAGTATACAACCATTTGTGAATGGGTATTTTTACTTACATCTATCCCTTCATTTCCACCTATTCTTGACCCATACTCATTTCGAACTTCTCTGAAACCACCTTGATCACGAATTAACTCTAACACCATTTCCTTGGCTTGCTGAAGTAGGGGAGAAAAAAAAAAAAAAAATCACCCAATTTAGAAAGTATGTCTCAAAACACTGTAATTATTCATACATGTTTTGCCCATTCTGCCCCCAATCCTTCTTTGTAAAATATAAACTTAAGTTTACTTGAACTTTGTATGGGTCTCCTGTAATCCTAAGAGGTTTGTCAGCACCAGTGTTCTGAGGTCCATCTTGAATCATAACCATTTTAACTCCAGCCCGCTCCTGTTACAGAAATCACAAGTATTAATGAAAGGGGAGTGGAAGGAAACAGGCTTCAAAATAGATGAAAAGTAGTCATTTTACAAACATAATAATACCTGAAGTTGTTTAATAGTTTCTCCCCCCTTTCCAATAACTAATCCTGCTTTGCTAGCTGGAATCATGATTTCTTGAACTGCATTTCCTGGTCCATCACCATGGTGGAAGCCAGGGGCTGGTCTTCCCTTTTCTACAATCTGGTCCAGTAACCGTTTTGCCGATCTGTTAACAAATAAAGAGTCAAAGAGTAAGTTACAGCATAATCAAAACCTTATCGCAAACAGAGAAATACAAAATAGTATGATCAGGTACTTCTCCCATTCTAATTCAGGTTTAGGGGGCTTAACACTAACAAAATTTTATTAAAAAATTTTTTTTCAACATTCATTTTTGAGAGATAGACACAGCGTGAGCAGGGGAGGGACACAGAGGGAGACAGACACAGGACCTGGGCTGTCAGCACAGAGTCCAACGTGGGGCTCAAACCCTGCTTCGGATTCTGTGTCTCCCTCTCACTGCCCCTCCCCCGCTCACACCTGTCTTTTTCTCTCAAAAGTAAATAAACATTAAAAAAAAATGAAATGAGAAAGGTGGCAAGTGAGTCAGGCCTTGATAAAAACACTTTTACTCTAAGTGGTGAAGCATTAGAGGATCTGAGCAAAGTAGGGATATAAACTGATTCACATTTTAAAAAGATCACTATGGCTATACTAGCATAAGGATATACTACTGCTGAACAAGGCTAAAAAGAATGGAAACATATTGAAATATAGGCAAATGATGTCACAGACAAGGTGACAGTATAGAAGTGGCAAGAAGAGGCTAGATTCCAAATCAATTATGAAGAAAAATGACCCAAGAGTTCCTTATGGATAAATTGAGGCATGAGAAAAAACTAAAAGTATTAAAACAGAGTTGCCATTCACTGAGATGAGTAAGAGGAGTAAAAGACAAAGCAGGCTGGGAATGGGATGGAAAACAATTTCCCCTTTATAACAATCTGATGTTTGAGATGTCTAGTAGACATTCAAGCAGAGATACTAAGTAAGCAGCTTGACAGGAAATCTAGAATTTAGAAAAAGAGAGCAACACTGAAGTTAAAAATTTAACAGTACATAAAATTTATGATATCTAAAACTATATATTAAATGAAGTTTAATAGAGTAAATGAAGTACTCTAAGGAGCACATATAGATCTATTTTTAGGAGGACTGAATTTTGGGGCACTTTCACAACAAAAGGTCAGAAATATAAAGCAGGACAACCAAGAATGACTGAGAAAGGGCAGCCAGGGAGCTGGCGACTTCTAGGAAGATTGTTCACTGTGTCAAACAATGTTGATAGGTGGAATGATGAAGAATCCATTTGCGATCTCAGAAAGAACAATTTCAATGGAACCACGGGAATAAAACTGATTCATACATGTTCAAGAAAAAATGAAAAGAGGCAGATGATACCGCAAATCGAGCTACCGCTTTTTAGTTTTGTTGTATAAGGAGGCAGAGAAATATAAATGTGGGGTTCAAGGACGGTTTTTGTCAAGACGAAAGAATTTTCAAGGATGTTTATATGTTGTTAGAAATTATCTAGAAAATGGGAAAATTAATAGTGCAGAACAAAGTTGGCTCAAATGTACGGGCAATATCTTCTGGTAGGAAGGATGCACTGGCCTCAGGCATAGGATTTCATACTTACTGGACAGATTCAGGTGTTCCAGTTAACATACAAGACCTTTCTGGAAGGCCACCACTGTCTACAATTAAAAACAACACCAAACAAATTTTAGGCCAAGAGAAGATTAACAGCATCATTCACTAGCTACTGACAAAAACATGCTAGTTTTCTAGTCATTTTGAAAACAGCAAGAGAGTAACATTACCAGGAGCTATCTGTATTTTGCATCCAGATTCTTGTTGTATGCGTGAGATCTGTTCACCTCCTCTGCCAATTACTAGTAAGAAAAAAGAACATTAGTTGCTAAAAGACTATAGAGTATGTTTTGATTGTTGTCAAAGCTTTAAAAATTAGGTTACTTACTAAATCCAACCATTCCATCTGGAACTTTGTATTCTTCTGTCATTACAGACCTGCTAAAAAATAACAAAAACTAACATTTTCCTTCAAAGAAAGAAGCTCTGTTTACACATAAAAGGTAACCCACGAACAAAAAATCGAAGTCTAAAGGCTTAAACTAGGTTTTCAGGCACATATTCATAGTCAAAATACAGCTTGAGTAGTTCAAGTCAGAATTGACACATCAAGTCAGAAGGTATGGTAGATGGACAGTCTAAAGGCATGAACTACAAAGGAATTAGGGTGGAGTTCAGGTAATGTTATCTTAGTGATTATTCACTTTAGTTCTTCTAAAATATGGCTAATTCCACCCATCCTTCCAAATTATAAATGTATCTCACTCAAAAGGTAAAATTATCCTTCTGTATCACCTTCTTAAATGGAGGGAAATGAATTCTTATATGCAAAAAAAAATGCAGACACATACTCGTTATACACTAACTTGGCTGTGTTTTCACCAACAGTTAAACTAAAATTTGCAAAGAACTCTTGGAAAAGCATTTCACTATACCTTTGCTGCTGATGCATCGGTGGTAACTGTGTTCCAAAAGCTACCAAAAAATCAAATAAAAATAAAATGAAAACTAAGTTTCCCACATATTTAATACAATTATATCCAACAATTCTAAAATCTTTCCTCAATACACACAGTATCTTTAAGAGAGTAAAATTTTATGCAGAATACTTAAATCAACATTGACAGTGGTCAAGAAAGTCACTGTAATGGCAGAGATCATCAGCAATGACATAGGAAAAAAACTGTCCTTTCTCAAGGGGTGCAAGCTTAAGTTAAAAATGGAATTATAAAATAAATTGAATACAAAAACAATTTAGCAACCAAATCTTATTAATATATACCCGGCCATAATTGAAGTGGGAGATTATAAAGACATGAAATACATATTTACAAAGCTATTCATGGCCTTACACTAACTCCAAAGATACGCAACAAAAAACAGGAACAAAACCCTCATATTAAATTCCAGTTACTTTAGCTTTTGACTCAATTTAAAATACTTACAGTCATTTTGAGGAGCAACTTTCTTAGCATCTGGTTGATCTGCAAAATTAAGAGCTTTTTAACTTTTTGCCAATAAGTACAAATACAAGACTTAGCTAACCCGTGCCCAAGTAAGAATAAATATCAATGTAAACACTTATTGAAATAGCTGAGGGTAATTATCATTTGAACCAAAAAGTGCCAATTCTTATCCCAGACTCTTAATAATCAAAAGAAACATTACATTTCTTTAATTCTTTTCATGTTTAAAAGATGCACAGACATTAAAAAAAAAATTCTTTTTGATTGTATCAAATCACTGACCTTAATGTATGTTAAGCACTTTAGAATGATACAAGACAAAGTACTTAGGTCCATTACTAGCAAAATATCACATGCTAAAGGCTAATGATGCTTCCCACTGTAGGAACTGAAGACTGGAAGAAAAACAGAACCTATCAGAACGTGAAAATTTGACATATCAAAAGTTGAGTGTATCTGACAGTGACCACAAGGCTATGCAAAATAAATAAAAAAAATCACATTACAAGGCAATCTCAATCTAAACTATTCTATTGTTCCTAACCAAACATTTCACGGCATAAACTTCAGCAGAAAAACTCAAAGCAACTACATGACTACCTTCATCTACATCCTTTACACAGATGAATACAATGCATACCTTAGAATAGACAACCTACATCTGAAAGTACTACATTTTCCTCCCCCCTTCAAACTTAAATGTTTAAACATCAGAATGTTGTGCAGCAAAAATTCAGACACATAATCCAAGAAATATTTGTGTCCATTTAAGAATCCACTGGTTTATTTCACGTTTACATACTAAACACAGGTAATAAATAAAAATTCCTGCCTTTAAAAGGAGAGGGCATTCCCTCCCAGTGTGTTGTACTGCTCGGACTTGTCCAAGAGCCATCTACACATAAAATAAAAAGAATACATTACATACAACATCTGAAGCATCATTAGCTCATTTTTTTGTATATCAAAACCTCACTATAAATGTGAAAGACACTTAAATAAAAGAAAACCAAGTACACCTGGTCAAAAGCTACAAATACATTCTATAGGCTCATTCAGAATCCTCCTTAAAAAAAAAAAGTTAAATAAATAAAATGGCAAAAAGAAAATGTATCAAAATTCATATATCAAATCTAAAACAAAAAAATACTTGCAGACTTCTAAGTTCAGAAGCTTCAACAATTATGTTTAAAAAAAAAAAAAAGCACTGTAAATCTACTGTTTTAAGCCACATTTTGAGTTAAACCTGAAACACAAAACAAGGTACTGAAACAAAAAAAGTAACATAAAAAAAAAGGTATAACCTGCAACACACTAGAGTAGCAAGCTATAGCAACATCAACCTTTAAAGTGAAATCTGAAATAGTAAAATAATGAAAACATAGCATATAAAGATTAATTCACGTATGAAGAAAAAAACCCAGTGAAATGTCTTCTAAACATTTTATATTTTTGTTCTTTTCAGTATGTTAACAAGTTGTCTGTGCAAACTGTCAATCTGGCACAATCCTTAAAAAAAGAAAATGTTGTTTTCTACTAAGACAAAACTTGCTGATTAGCTCAAAATTTTACCTACCTTGTCTAAGGTCTTTTCCCCCCTTTCCTTCTGAGGCCAATATAAACCTTACAATTTTAGGAACCTTATTATAAAAGTAATGTTTCAATAAAGAACATACAAAAAATATTAAAAACCGCCTTCAACTAAACTGTGTGTAAAACAATTAAAATACTTATGACTACAACTTACCTCCGTCTTCCAAAGGTCTTTTTTGTCCCCCATAACCATAGTCATTTGAATTCAGTGATGTACCAGCATCACCTCCAATTTTTGCTGCAATCTTAAAAAACAAAAGCACACCATCATTAAGAATAACACTGTAACTACTATACACTACTCAGTGCCAAATTTCTTCATAAATTTCCTACTACACATATATGCTAAATATTTAACACATAAGTAAATTAATTTGAAAAAGAAATTATTAAAATTACAGATCAATGTATTAATACATTTAATAACCTCAATGAGTTAACAAATAATCATCATCTGGAATTAAGCTTCTGATAAATCTCTGTAAGAACAAAGAAGTAATCAATCAGCAATCTCCAGAATCCAATGACCAAATAAATAGCTTTGAGGAAAATCTAGGTCTTAATTCTTCTCCATGGCTCTCTCCCATGACTCTTCAAAAAGTGTGCTGTGGGCACAGAGAATGTGAACACCTTATGGGACTTCAAAGCTGTGTCGCCCAATAAGGTAAATGCTAGTAGCTACATATGGTTATTGAGTACTTAAAAAGTGGCTAGTCCAAATTGAAATGTATTTAAATGTTAAATACATAATGGATACTGAAAACTTGAAACAAACATAAAGAACCGAAAGCATCTTAATTTTTAAAAAAATTATGGGTCGCCTGGATGGCTCAGTCGGTTAAGCGGCCGACTTCGGCTCAAGTCATGATCTCACAGTCCGTGAGTTCAAGCCCCGCGTCGGG
The DNA here is from genome assembly GCF_028018385.1 of Neofelis nebulosa. Lineage (NCBI taxonomy): Eukaryota > Metazoa > Chordata > Mammalia > Carnivora > Felidae > Neofelis > Neofelis nebulosa. The sequence continues at coordinate 156,895,089 of NC_080783.1, read as the reverse complement.
GTCTGTGCTGACAGCTCAGAGCCTGGAGCCTGTTTCAGATTCTGTGTCTCCCTCTCTCTGACCCTACCCCGTTCATGCTCTGTCTCTCTCTGTCTCAAAAATAAATAAATGTTAAAAAAAAATTTTTTTTTTAAATAAAAAATTAGACACATGCTAAAATGGTAATATTTTGGGTACGTTGCATTAAATAAAGTATGTGTGACTTGCATTGTATTTCTATCAGACAATCTTGTTCTATAGAAACAGGGCGTGGGGAAAAGCCTGGAAAGCTGTACCTGTAAGAAAAGTCTCAGCTACAGAACCATAAATCATTTCAATCTTGAAGAATGGGGCAAATAATTGCTTGCACTTAAGTAAACAAACATCACATGAGACACACTAGCTTCAAGTCACAAGTAGGACACAACCAGTGGATATCGACTCCATTTTTCTATGAAAGGGGAAATGAAACTAATATTAGTTTCTGAGTGTCAGCAGTAAGTCAAATTCCACACTATGTTTTATATTCATTTTGTCACTGAATCATCACAACACTATGAGGTAAGGATACTTAGGTAGAGATCCATTTTACAGTTGAAAAAATCTCGAGAACTTAACTCAGATTACATAGTCAATGGTGGAGATTCCCAATGATTTCTATACAGCTCCATGCTAATTAATTAATTACGATAAGGGGTGCCACTGAAAATGAGTGACAGGCTCATTGGAGTTCATTATATTAATCTATTAATTTCAAGTATGTTTGAAATTTTCCATGATAAAAAAAAATTACACAGAAAAACCAAACTTCTGGTGTCTAGAATTCCCCCAAAGAGACTGATATGAAATGAAAAACCCAACTGCTTCATTACAGTTAGGAAACTATATTCAACGACTTGAGTCTCAAAATCCACTTACTTATCACTTGAGTCTAATATATGTTGTCAGTTACCATATGCCAACTGTTCTTCCTAGGGTTTCTAGATTTCCCTTTTCTTCACCTGTAAATGCAAACACTAACTCAAAGCATATCAGGACTAAATATTAAAATTCTTAATTTAAGAAAGGCTTTGTGGTTTGCCTGGCTGGCTCAGTCAGAAAAGCAATGGGGCTCTTGACCTCAGGGTCATGAGTTCGAGCCCCACATTGGGTAGAGATTACTCTAAATAAATAAATAAATAAATAGATAAATAAAACCTTTGAAATAAAATAAAAAAGGCTTTGGTCAATCTAACCTTCCTTAATCATCCTTTCACTTTCTCAAAAGCCTGTTCCTTGTCTTTGAGTATCTAATTAAAATCTTATTTCTTTTTCTGAAAAGCTTCTTCACCACATTTAAAAACAACTGCTTTTCTACCCTTAAGTTTTAAAAGCTTAACATCTGAATTGTTCCTTAGGAACTTAAAATACACTTCTGTGGCACTGATGAGCACTACAGTATTTCAGGCCGAGAGAAGACCGTAACTACTGTTAAGTACTACTGATGATAGGAAAATGGTTTAAGCTGTGATACCTTCTGATAAATCTCTGTAAGAACAGAGAAGTAATCAATCAGCAATCTTCTGCAGTTAGCTTTTGTAAATGCTGCAGAAGTTTGCAGAGTAGTACTTCTTAAACTCCTTAAGAACTTCTGCATATAGAAAGAATAATTTATACCTCCCTATTATTCACTGAATAGTTCTAAAACTATCCAAATGAAAATGGAAAAATGATACCTTGTTCACTCAAAATAATGTTACACCATCTCAAAAATTCAGAAACAATACAAAGACATTACAGAAAAGCTCTCAGTAAAAATACTACCATTTTTAATGACACAACATGGTCCTCTCCCTACAACACAAGAATATTTTTAATCATCAAGCTTTGCTATCCTGTCACAAAATATAAAAAACAAAACACCCAATATGCAAGTACTGGTTTCCTTCCTTCCCTCTTTCTTAATGTTTATTTTATTTTTGAGACAGAGTGAGCAGGGGAGGCAGAGAGAGAGAGAGAGAGAGAGAGAGAGAGAGAGACAAAACCAAGCAGGCTCCATGCTGTTAGTGCAGAGCCCGATGCGGGGCTCCAACTCACCAGTCAAAACCAAGAGTCCAACGTTTAACCGACTGAGCCACCCGAATGCCCCTAAAGTGCTAGTTTTCAGTTGAGATTAATGGTAACTGAAAAGTCAACAATTCTGTTTTGTAGAATTTTCATTGTATTCAAACAACATAATGCAATCTGAATCACTTTTACAATCATCAAGAAAGATTTCAAGAATAACTGAGTACTTAAAGACTAACAGCTGTTTAGAAGTGAAGGCATCAGAGCTGATAATCTTAACTTGAGATCTACCACTCATTTAGTGCCAGTCTGATTCACTTCTATCTTCACATAACCTCAAAGGGGGGAAAAAAAGGTAGAGAGATACATTTTGATTTCCCAGTGTTTTAGAGACAGAACTGATTATCTAATGTGGTCACCAAAATCCTAACCAAAGAATCCCAACCTCACCCTCTGGAGTTATAGCTTAAAATACACAAATATAAATCTTTCAAGTATACAGGTTAGAAACCCTAAACTAGAAAAGCAATCTGGTGCTCCTCTGCTGACGTTAGCTAAGAGAGTATCTTAAAAATCTGCAAATTTCACATTAAAAAAATAAGCCATCAGGATTCTCTGGAAAAACAATTGGGCAGCTTGGTCTAAACTACCAGATGGCAAAACGAGCTAGGTAGGGACCAGGGATCCTCTTCACTTGTCCTGCATTAACAAAGAACTGTCCGATTAAAAATGTCAACAACATGACCACTAATACACAGCTCTCTGAGGGCAAGAAGCTATCCTTGTATCTCCTGGTCCTTCCATGAACATGGCACAATATGCCAGACAAAGAAATCTAAGGTTAGATGGGGATTTGGGGAATATAATCCAGGATGCTTTTCATATAAATAAAAAAGTAGTTCAGATGTTAACCTAAACTTGTTCCTTCAGTCCAAGTACTCCTCCCTGTATTCCATTTATATATATCAGACAGACAGCTACAACGGACATATAAAGGCATCTTCAAATGTAATCAGAAGGGGAAATTCAACTCAAAAGCTAAATTTGGGTATCTCAGGTTTAAGGTCAGTTCTGTAAAGAAAAAATCAAATTATTACAAGAAGACATCTGTAAAGAATCGTATTACAGCAAGGACATTGAGGCAGCTGACCTACTGGCATAAAAAGAGAGTATAAGAAATCCATAGTTTGAGGACAATTTCTGTATTTAAAAAAGCAGTCTAACTTAATCACGAAATTACAGATTAGCCAATTTTTAATTAAAGTATGGCAACCCAAAGTCTTTCAGAAGTTGTATCCACCTGTACTCACCTGATTTCCACCCTCTTTCCCCCAACCAACATTATCCTCCAGTGACTTCCTTCATGGGTTCTTGTTATTCCAAAAACTCCCATACCTTTGCACACGCTGCTTCTTTTCTCCACTGATCAAACTCTCACACATTCTTTAACGTCTTGCTTAAAATATCAGTCCTTTACTTTGGCAGTTACGCACCCCACTCTTTGGTGTTGTGTACAGTGCCTGACTCAGCAGGAACTCTATAAATGTTTACAGAACAAGTGGATAAATTAACGGTGCCCATTTTTGTCTACTCCTCTCTGAAAGCATTAACAAATACTACTATTCATTTGCATTTGGTTCCTTGACTGTATCAACACTTCCTAGAAGGCAGAACTCCAATTCATACAGTAAAAAAACCCTCTAGTATCTAAGTAGTGTGTGGCACAAATTAATTCAATACACTGGTTGAATAAAATTAGGTGAATCTTCTAATCCAATCTAATAAAACTCCACTAAGAGTGTCATTTAAAAAATCTTTCAGTCGCTATTCTAAAAATGTTCAGAAGTAATAGAATTCAAGTAAAGAAACTACAGAATTAGCATTAACGGTAACTTTTTGTTGACTGTCGAATATTTCTGATTATAAACCAGTATAGGTATATTTTTATTTATAACGTGTTCACATTACTTAAAAAAGAGCTTATTATTACATTATTGCAGATTTTATGCAGTTTGACTCAAATGATCCTTTAGTGAAAGTGGAGGATGAAAAAGGTTAACGAAGTGAACTCCTTAATGCAAACAAAACACAGCACAGTATTAGTATCTGATTAGCGTTCGCTTTAAACACTAATCTAAAAACGTCCAGCACCTAATACGCATGTCAAAACGAGAATAAGATTTTGCTTACATACAAACACATACCAACATCATAACATTTTAAGTTATAATTATGTTAAGGGACTACCTAATAAAGGTAAAGTTCAAACTAATAAGTCTTTACATTTCCTGGAGTAATTTTCTGTTTTTTAACAGCTTTCATTTGGGAAAGAACTGCCTTGAGGGCATATGTACGCACCTACGTAATACAAAGAAGTGTGGTCAGTTTACGACTCTGAACAGAGAGGCAGATTCAAACTGAAACTTCGGGTATAATGGGCCTGAAGCCATTTTGAGAAATAAGGGGGAAGAACTAGTAGAACACTGACACGTAAATCCTGCTCTGAGGAAGGATTCCAACCTCGGATACTAGTATTCTCTGAAGCCTCTTCCTTGTAGATGTGAAAGTGAACGAAAGCGAAAAATTAATTTCGAGAGACCTCGGATGAACTGGAAGCTGTGAAAACTGCTTTACTGACATAACCCTTCCTTACTATGGCTCTTGAGGACAAACCCTAGTCCTCTCTCAAACTCATTACCAGAACCTTCCATACTATTGTGTAAAACTACGCGCGCTTTATCCCATGGTGGAGGATGTTCATTCTGAGAGAAAGGAAATGCCAAGCTAACTCCTCGGAGAAGGAAGCGCGACTGCCGCAGAAGCGAAAGACCTAAAGCCATCTATGCCTAACGCGTTGGGGTTCTAAATGGCTTAAACACTAAGAAACACAAAATCGAGTTCCAGCCTCTAAACTGTATTACCAACATGGGAACCCTGAGTCTCCTCACATTTCAGAGCCCGGAAGGGCACTTCTTTCCTCTTCCTCATGCGCGAAGTAGCGGCCTACTCAGCCAGCGGCCAATTACCGTGAGCGTTCGGAATCCCGCCGCACGGTCCAGACTTACCTGCCGTGCTCTCTGCAGCGCATCTTTGAAAGCATCGTTAACTCCTCCACCACCACCGCCGCCGCCTCCACCACCAGCTGAGCCAGAGGAAGGTGGAGGCACTGTTGAGTAGTCTGCCATGTCTAGGCTACAGAGGCCGCTGCCGCTTCTTCGCAGAGATGTTCCCTCAGCCAACTGCTAAGAAAGAAAGAAAATGGCGGCCGTCGAGGCTGTATCACATTCTTGTGCGACCATCGTGCCGTAAAGGGGCGGAGACTGAAAGGAGAAAATCTCGCGATGTTTTGAAGCGACGCGCTGCTGTGGGGGTGGGGTTGAAAAAAACAAGGTGAAGCAGAGAGATGTCGCGAGAAGTGTGTTCACGATATCGCGAGAGTGAAGTTTATTTTTGGCGCCTCCTCTACGCGCATTCGCGTGTTGAGACTGTGTGCTTGTACTTCCGGGGTGGTGGGTAAGAGTGGCGCGGCGACCCCGGTTGGCTGGAGTTTCTGAAAACCTGAAGAAAAGGAGTAGTTGCTTTCTATTGGTTGCCGCCTCGGGGAGGGAGTGTGGGTGAATTTTCCTCCAAGGGTCCTTCCGTGTATCCATGGGAAAGTGGGTGACGTCGACGGGCGTTAGGACGACGCAACAGTATCTCGAGAGTGCTGCAGCCAGGAGTGCGCCTGGGAGAAGCGTGCCCGGGATGCCACGCGGAGATGTTCCTGAAAACGTCCGCCCGGCCTAGCGGGATCTCGGCATGATTTTCAGGGTAGTAAAGTGTCCCTGTATTTTACTTCTAGATTGCCAGATCTTTTAGCTTTATCACAAGTGGGGATTAATTTAGGCTGGAGGCCTTTTAGTTCTTGAGCTGATTTCTACATCTTGTGTAAATAATGTGGATGGAGCTTTGAAGTTATGACTGCCCTATTCTTTACCTTTAAAAAATGTGACTGCTCCTAAAATTCTGTTGTAACCACACTTAGTAATCTAGTATTGTATGTGTCCGGGATCAGTTTTATTGAGATCATCTTATAAGAACAACATCAAATTCTTCTAACAATAGTTTGCCCCATCCCCTACCGGTAAGAACCCACATGTAATGTTCTGAATTGTCATCCCTGGACTAGATAGCTTTGTTAGTGTGTATATTTTGTTATCTGTTCCCAATTATCAGGTAACTTCAGGCCTTCCCGACATATGATGGCATGTAATTTATTGCAATATTATTAGTAGTAGTTTCAGATTCATGGGGATGCTTCGGGAATCTTACTTAGGAGTCGACCGAAATGGTTTTCTTCCCCGAATTCTTTTATTTTTGGAGAACAAAGACCTAGGTAAAATGAACTTTATCAACTTGGTATTTTGTGTTTTGTGAATTAGGTCTAAAAGAGTACTTTCCCCATTGCTAGTCTTAAGAGTAACTGGGAGAAATGTGTGCTGCTGTCTTACTGATAACTAATGTGTGCATTTGTTCAAGGCCCCAAATAAGTTGGATCATTAGACAGTTAATATGCATATAGCTACAATTGTGGCATCATTTTCCTCCAATGAAGCTTTTCTTACCATCTTAACGAGTTATACAGTTTTGATTATCTTTTTCAGTGTTCATAACTATCCTTTTAGATTTGGGTTGGTGGGTGGGATTTCTATTTGGAAAAGCAGTGAATGTATTGGACTACAGATTTAAGTATAACGTAAAAAAAAAGACTGTAAAACGTTGTTGGGTGGTATTGCTAAACAAAATTTTTACAGTTGTTTTGAAAAAGATTATCCAACAAATGGCATTTATTAATCAATTGATTTCTTCATATTAATTAGACCTATTCCATCCTGATCAATGTAATGTAACCACAGAGTGATATAATTTGCCCTCAAATAAACTTTATTTCAGACAGTATTAGTTGTCTCTAAATATTGAAAATAAGGGCCTCCATTTCTAGTTTATTTGTAGACTGTCCTGGAAGAATGGGTATTCTAGGATGGGACCCAGTTGAAATCAGTTTAGATAGGGATATCTTAACTTCAATACCATTTAGACTGTTTGATCAGATAACTCTATATTTTGTAATAATACTATCTAGTGTAATATGTTTAGCAGCCTTAGCCTCTACCCATAGATGCCAGTAACACCCCCTCCCCCAGCCACAAACACACACACACTCCGTTGTGAAAGTCAAAAATGTCTCCAGATAGGCAAAATCATCTCACATTGAGAACCACTAGTCAGCCTTCATTCCTGTGCCTGCCTCTCCATTGGGAAGACCTATTTATCATACTTTTGAGGTATATTCCAAATTCTATTAATTTCCATTTCCGCTCCCAAGTTACCATCACCTCCATCCTGGACTGTTATAGTATTCTGGTTGGTTTTTCTGCTTCTACCCTTACATGTCTACAGTTTGCTCTTTAATATTATGAAATTTCATACAGAAAAGTATGTAATATATGTGTAAGTTCTCAAAAGTAACAAGCAGCCATTTCCAATATTTTTGAAGCTCAAGCCTCTACTTGATGATTGTGTTGCAATTGTTTATATAGCAGCTTGAATAATGTCTTTAAATCTTTTTTAATTAAAAAACTTTATTTTAGAGAGAGAGAATGAGTGGGGGAGGGGGCAGAGAGAGAAGGAGACACAGAATCTGAAGCAGGCTCCAGGCTCTAAGCTGTCAGCACAGAGCCCGATGCAGGGCTTGAATCCACAAACTGAGATCATGACCTGAGCCAAAGTTAGACACTCAACCGATTGAGCCACCCAGGTGCTCCTTGAATGATTCCTTTATAACATAAATCAGGTCATCTCACCTTTGTGTTCCTATTGCACTTTATTATTATTTTTTTTTTTACCTTTTAAAGAGAGTGCATGTGTGCACATGAAGGGGAGGGGCAGAGAGAGATGGAGAAAGAATCCCAAGCAAGCCCCTCACTGTCAGTGCAGAGCCTGATGCGGGGTCTGAACCCATGAATCACAAAATCATGACCCAAGCTGAAATCCAGAGTTGGACGCCCAACTGACTGAGCCACTGAGGCAACCCTTCCTATTGCACTTTAAATCCTATACCCTGGAATAATGTACAGGCTCCATATAATCAGGCCACTGTCTCTAAACATTCCTCCCTTTTATTCCACTTCACCCACCTTGCTGTCCAAGATCATTCCTGCCTTTAGGATTCCTTTTTTTTCTGCCTGGTGTGGATGCTCTTGTAGACTTTCACATGGATAATCTGTCCTTGTCATTCAAGGCTCAGTTCAGATGTCACCTCCTTAGGCCCTCTCTGACCTCTAGTTGTGCCATTCTGCAATCACTATCCTATTACTTCTCTCTCTCTCCCCCCCCCCCGCCCCTCTCCCTGACTTGCACTCTCTCTCTAAAAATTATATATAAATAAGTGTATATACATATATATATGTGTGTGTGTGTGTGTGTTTACTTGTTTATTGTCTCTTTTCCTTTAGAATGTAAACTGGAGAGGGAGGACTTTGTCTACCTTTACCATTGACCTGTCCCTAATGTCTAGTCTTAGTGTTCTAGATATTTGCTGAATGAATAGAATATTGAAAAAAAATCTGTCTCTACATTTTAGTTGATTTTGTGACCTTAGGCAAGTAATTTCGTTGCTGTGTCTCAGATTTCTCCTCTACATTATGACAACTTGCTTTGCTATCCTCAAATGAGGTATCTGTGAGTTCTTCAGAAACCAGAAAGTTCTGTAAAGTGGAAATTAATATTATTAACATGTAATGCAGTTTCTGGCATCTTATCACGAAGGAAGGCTAATCCATGTAAATTTTTTGGATTACAGCTATGTTCAAATCTTAGTTTTAGTAAAACCCAGAATCCTGCAAGAGCAACTGAGTTGTGGGAGGAATAACCAGTGACTTTTGATTAAGCTATATGTGAATTCTCAGTCTACACAATCGTTTTAAACCCATTTGTACTTTGCTGGTTATTCTAGGTAATTTCATAACTGATGAAATCAGGATTTTCTTTAAACTTTTTTTTTTAACGTTTATTCATTTTTTTAAGAGACAGAGACAGAGCATGAGTGGGGGAGGGGCGCAGAGAGAGGGAGACACAGAATCCAAAGCAAGCTCTAGGCTCTGAACTGCCAGCACAGAGCCTGATGCAGGGCTCGATCTCTCAAATTGTGAGATCATGACCTGAGCCGAAGTTGGACGCTTAACCGACTGAGCCACCCAGGTGCCCCTGAAATCAGGATTTTCTTAACTAAATTCATTCCCTTTTGCAATGTAACTTTTCTTAAAAGTGGGTATATCATCGCTAATCTAAAATTGGTTTATTGTGCTTTGAGAGATTAGCTAAATATTTGACTAGATTATATTTTATAGTCACACTTTTAACACAGAAATTGGTATTTCATATTTCATTCTTAGGATGAAGCAAAAGTTAGTGTCTGAATTTACAGAAGTCTAGCGGGGAGCATTTAGATTCACCAAATAACAGTGAAAAGATTAACAAGCATAATAAAAGTTGGGCTATTAAATGTACTGGCAAGTTTCTTCATTTTACCTTCTGACTTATTGGTTACCAAATGACTGAGTGACCTTTTTCTTGGTACAACTTTTCACTTTTGGAGTTGGTAAATCTGAAATATTAACAGATTCTTATTTTTAGCTATTAAAGAAAAGTAGTCCATTATTGCTTTCTTTTTTTCTTTTTTTTTTCTTTTTTATTTATTTTGAGAGAGAGAGGGACGGAGAGAATCCCAAGCAGGCCCCATGCTGTCAGCATGAGCCGTAATCAGGGCTCAAACTCATGAACTGTGAGATCATGACCTGAGCCAAAATTGAGAGTCGGATGCTTAACCAACCGAACCATCTGGGTGCCCCCCATTATGGCTTTTTAACAGGCATTTTAGAGTGACAAAATTGTACAGGCTTCCTGCCTCACCTTTATGCCCATCACCTACCTCCTAACAACTCTTAGGCAGAAGGATCTGGTAACTTCTTGCTATACTCTGTGTCATTTAACCAGGCCAGTATTTCCTCAGTATCATAGTCACAAAAGATTCAGTTTAGATGTGAGGAGGGAAGTGGCCACTTCAAATTAAACATACCAGGATGTAGTTAGGGTGTTTGTTCATTAGGCTGGTCACTGGTCTTTTTTTTTTTTTTTTAATTTTTTTTTTAACATTTATTTATTTTTGAGACAGAGAGAGACAGAGCATGAACGGGGGGGGGGGGGGGGGGTTGGTGCAGAGAGAGAGGGAGACACAGAATTGGAAGCAGGCTCCAGGCTCTGAGCCATCAGCCCAGAGTCTGATGCGGGGCTCGAACTCATGGACCATGAGATCGTGACCTGAGCTGAAGTCGGACGCTTAACCGACTGAGCCACCCAGGCGCCCCTGGTCACTGGTCTTAATGACTTTTATATCCCTTCTGACTGAGTTTCTAGAATTCTGTTTCAGACTAAGGTATGAATGGAAGCAGGATATATTTGCATCTTAGAGGACAAAGTTGTTAGCACAAGTTGACTTTGGACCATTGTGGAGAACCAACAGCTTGACCAGTGTCTGAAACTGGAGGCAGCCCCAGATAGTGGAAAAGACTCTGGACTTGGTCCCAGAGGATCTGTGTTCAAATATAACCCCTGTGCCCTTTGGTAAGTCATATAACTTTTTCCTTTTACCAGCATACCAAAAAGAGGGCAATTACTCTGTTTCCGAAAAGTAGCCAACAGTAAAGGATAATAAAAAGTCTTACATAAACTTCTGAAAGGGAAAATAGAAGTCACTATGTGAAAACATATCCCCTTCCCCTCAGTTATTAGAAATTTCTTCTCGGGGCGCCTGGGTGGCTCAGTCTGTTAAGCCTCCGACTTCAGCTCAGGTCACGATCTCACGGTCCCCGTGAGTTCGAGCCCCGCATCGGGCTCTGGGCTGATGGCTCAGAGCCTGGAGCCTGCTTCCAATTCTGTGTCTCCCTCTCTCTCTCTCTGACCCTCCCCCGTTCATGCTCTGTCTCTCTCTGTCTCAAAAATAAATAAACGTTAAAAAAAAATTAAAAAAAAAAAAAAATTTCTTCTCTGATTTGGTTGCCAAATTTGATAGTGTGGTCCTGATTAAAGTACTGTAAGAAGACTGAAGAATACTAGGATATTGCTCATAATCATTTGATTTGCCCTAAATCCAGCTTTTTATCATCCTTATCATTCTCACTTATCCATAACTGCAGAGCCCCCTTTTTGTCAGGTATCCTTCCTACCTCTTCCATTTTACTGTTGCTGATTGTTTCCATTTTTCCAGAAAATTCAAAGGGCCTCTTTGAATATATATAGTGTTTGGCTAGTCCAGAGCTCTCTAGGGATTCTTTTTTTTTTTTTTCTTTTTAATGTTTATTTTTGAGGGAGAAAGTGCGAGTGGGGGAGGAGCAGAGAGAGGGGGACAGAGAATCCAAAATGGGCTCTGTGCTCATAGCAGAGAGCCCGATCCCGGGTGTGAACTCACAAAACTGTGAGATCATGCCTGAGCCGAAGTCGGACGCTTAACTGACTGAGCCACCCAGAAGCCACTCAAATTTAGGGATTCTTATTTGTTATGTACTACATCATGGTAATAATAACATAATATCACTTATTTTTTATTTGGAATTCCCACTAGGTTGTAAGGTCCATGGCAGTAAGAGCTCTGTCTTTTCTGTGCCTTTACTGCATAGCATGCTCTAAAACATAGCAATAGCTAATAGTGGCTAGTACTATATACTGGGTCCTGTTCTAAGTGCTTTACTTGTATTTAATTCATTAATTCTCATATGGCTCTATGAGATGCTATTAAAATCTCCATTTTGTTGCAGTACAGGTAAGTTAACCAACTTGCTCACGGTCACATGCTAGTGTTAGTGATTTGAACCCAGGCAGTCTGAGTTGAAAGAATGGAAGAATCTATTCAAAGTCAAGTGATGGGATATATGTCTTTGTAATTTCTATGGTATGGTTCACAATTTAGTATTTCTCACTTGGATTTTAAAAATATGTATTTGCGGGGCGCCTGGGTGGCGCAGTCGGTTAAGCGTCCGACTTCAGCCAGGTCACGATCTCGCGGTCCGTGAGTTCGAGCCCCGCGTCAGGCTCTGGGCTGATGGCTCGGAGCCTGGAGCCTGTTTCCGATTCTGTGTCTCCCTCTCTCTCTGCCCCTCCCCCGTTCATGCTCTGTCTCTCTCTGTCCCAAAAATAAATTAAAAAAAAAAAAAATGTATTTGCATTTGTTTCTAATAAGACATATGCTGAAGTTCTTCATGGGAAGGCAGATCTTAATGTAAGGTAATAAAAATGTTACAAAATCAAAGAACCCATGTATGTATAACATGATACAAGCTTGCTTTTCTGTAGTGTTAATTGCATTGGATGGATTAGTAATATGCCTTACTAAAGTATATATGGTGCTTTATGGGTGCCTGGGTGGCTCAGTCGGTTAAGCATATGACTTTAGCTTAGGTCATGATCTCATGGTTCGTGAGTTTGAGCAATCAGTCTCTCTGCTGTCAGCACAGAGCCTGCTTAGGATCCTCTGTCCCCTTCTCTCTCTGCCCTCTGCCTCTCCCCCCCCCCCCCCCCCGGTGTTTTCTCTCTCCCTCCCTCCCTCTCCTAAATAAACTATAGTGCTTTATGGTGTGTGTGTGTGTATGATGTATGTGTATACATACATATATATTTGGTATAATTAGTGTTATTTTTCAAAGAAATTGTACAGGGGGGTTTTGTTTTGTAATTCACACCACTAACTAGATTGTAAGCATCTTCAAGACAAGAATAGGATTGCTTAATTTTAATTTTTTCTCTGTATTACCACACAGCATCTATGATAGTGTTTTTACTCTTTGTCTGCATATTGGATTCCTCCACAAACTAGCCCCCCTCCCAAAAGAAGCATACCAAAAATTTTAAAATCAGAGTCTTCTGAGAATTGAGGATAAAATTCTTCATAGTTCAATCTTTTAGAACAATTAGTGTTTGAGACAAAGGTTCTTTGTGAAAATAATATAAATTTTCTTTGCTCTTTAAGACCTCCTTCAGTGAAGGGGAAAGGCATATACTGTATGGGGGAAGAGGGAGGGGCTTGCTAAAGTACCATTCCCAACTTTACAGGGTTCTTCAAGTTTTATGAGAGAAGGACCATCCTTAACTGTATCATACAAAGGACTTCTTTGAATATAGATAGTATTTGGCTAGTTGCTCACATCTTTTGGCAGCCAGTGTGTAAGCAGGATCTGTCCCTTGACCAGGATCATAGGAGATCTAGCACAGCATCATAAAATATATAAGAAATTGAATATCCATGTTTAGTGAAAAAAATGTAGAGCTGACTGCCCTTGCTGATGAGCCATAATACTCCCAGCTTCCCCTTACTTTAGGGATAATTCTAGATTGGAATTTGGTACTCCTGACAGCATCTGTCTCAAAAAACTGGCCTTTACCACCCAGTTCCTGAGTGATTTTAGTTAATTCTATAGCATGCATTCCAATAACTTATAACAAAGCTGGTATATAATACTGCAGAATATAATATATAATAAAACTGCATAATGTATAATATATATGGTTTCTTTTTTTTGACCTATGAAACTTTTTTTAAATTTTATTTTAATTATATTACAGTTAACATAGTGTGATATAAGTTTTCATAATTTACTTTGAATTGGTCCTCTACCTATTCCCTAAATGTACTTCCAAATCTGTGTCTGCAGCAACCTCCAAGACTCATCTTGCATGTTGCTTCAAAACCAAAATGTCTAAAATAAATTCACATTTACTGTTCTTATTCTCCCTTTATCTTGTGGCCAAAACATGTTTTTTTCCTTCCCTACTTAGATCATATATTTATACATCAGTTCCTTTCACTTCTGTTACATTTATCTTTTTCCATTAAAACTTTAGCCAAATAAAAATGAAAATTAAAAATCATCTTTTTTCATGAACCTTAACCTGACTAACCAATTCCATTGATCTTTTACTTAATTCAGTGTATTGGTTACAGGGGAGCTTTTCTAAACATGTTTAAGCTGAGCCCCAACCCCTACTCCCAGAGACTGATTTAATTGGTCTATTATCTCTAGTGTGACATCTTCTTAAGTTGATCCTTAAAGCGCAGCCCACACTTGAGAACCACTGAAATATAACTGAAGCCTACATGCTCCATTAGACTTGCTTATTTTTGATGCCTTACAGTTTGTCCTTTAGTTTTTTCTCTAGTTTTCTAGAGAACTCAAGGTCTAAAAGCATTTTCTATTTTTGAACCCTATTTTTTTGTTGATCGAGGTTAGGGCAGTGTTTCTTAAAACAAAGGTATGTTTGAGAAACACCCTACATCATCTGGGGTGTTTTTTTTTTTAATGTAGATAGTTGGGCCCTACCTGGACCTAGTGAAAAATGTTTCAGGAAATCTACATTTATTTCTTTCTTTCTTTTTTTTAATAAACATCATACTTGATTATTCTGCTTATCAGAATGAATACTGCCCTATTATGCAAAAGGTATTTAATAAATGTGAAATTTAGCTTAAATTTTGTTTCCCCAGCTAGACTAGTAAATGTTCTAAACACCGAGATCTTGTTCTCTGCTTTTCTGTCTGTGTAAGAGAGGGCTGGTCAAGGACTAGATCTTACTCTTTGGTTTGCCCAGTATGGTTTGGTGCTTTTATGTTGATAAAATCTTAATATCAAGTTGAATTGTTTGTTACCATATTAACCATTTTCCTGCAAAACTAGAATTAAATTGTTGAATATGTGGTTATGAATGTTGGGGGCCTTTGAGGCTATAGCATGGAAGTGTACCCTCACTCAGCTTTTCTTAGACTTGCAGACTTGAAAAGACCTTGAAGATCATCTAGTCTGTTTCTTTCATTTTATGGTGGAGGAAATTGGGACCCAGATTGCTTGAGAGCCATACACAAAGTGACAAGATTAATGGCAGAGCCAAGACTAGATTCCTAATCCAGCGCTCTTTATTTCATCAACAAACTCTGTGAAGCAGCAATGATTGGGTTACGTTTCAGTTGAAGGTTTTCTGCTTCTTAAATACAAAGGGAAGAAGAATCTTTGCAGAACCAAAAACATCTTGATATTTGTAATGAGGACATCTACCTTTACTCACAATATTTACATTTTGAGATAGATTATTGAAAGAAAGAGGATCTTTGCCAAAGAAATCCTTAACTGAAAATGGGTGGGTTTGAGATGTAAAGCCCACTTGGCATACAGTTTTGTTGTTGTTTTTTAGTGGAACTTTGCTTCTCTCTCCTGACATTTCCATGTCTCTATTTATAGCCAGTGATCTCTTTGGAATTTGCCTTCTGATTCTGTTTGTTCTTTTATGTTGCTTCATATTAACTGATATTCTCACTTCGTTTTTGTTAAATATATTTGAAAGGGCTTGATAATGAAAAGAAGGAATTAAAATTTTTAGAAGCATCAAATTATTTTTTGTGATTTACCATAATCATTACTTATAACAGGTCATCTAATTGTACCTAATGATACAAGTACTAACTTCTCAAGATAGGATAGTAGTTTATTTTTTAAATTTAAAAACATATGAAAACTACAATACATTTCTTTTATCCAGGACAGGTAATAAATACTTGGATTCTTAACAACCTTGCTCTTTAATGATGATGTATTTGATATAAGTGAAGACCAAGAGATTTTTGCTTAGAGCCTTTAAAATGGTAAACTCCTTAAGTGTAGGAATTGTTTTATTTACCTTTGTGATTAAAATAATACCTGTCATCCATAGGTACTTACTTATTCAATTCAGGAAAAATGCTGGGCATTGTTCTTGGTGCTGGAGATACCTTAGTGAACAAAACAGACAAATATGCTTACCCTCAGGAAGCTTATTCTAGCAAGTGAATATTGAAGGAAACCATGAATCACTGCAAAGACTCCATCTTTGTTTTCAGATAGTTCTTTGCATCAGTCTAAAAAAGAATAATCTGGAGCCCCTGGCTGGCTCAGTCTGTGGAGAGTTTGGACTCTTGATCTCAAAGTTGTAAATTCATGCCCCACACTGGGTGTAGAGATTACTTAAAATCCTAAGAATAATCTGTAGTTTATTAAACAATGGGATGAAGAGTTGGAATGGAAGAAGTTTAATGATCAGATCATTCATTCATTAAACATTTACTTCTGAGTGTGAGTATGTAAAATTACTTGAAATAATCACATAATTGCCAGTTATTGTCATCCTGATTCTCATTCATTTGTGTTCTGTTTGCAACCCTGAGTAAAGGCCTCAGTTGCTAGCCAGGTCACATTCAGGGAACTTCATCTTAAATCAGATACTACTGAGTACTTCTGACTATGCTGGCCAGAAACTCCATATTCACCAAAGTTCTAGTCTTTTCATATTTCCCTTTTCTTTCAATCTCTATTACTTCCTGGCCTCAGTTTGCCAGTCACTTCAAGAATTCCCAACTCTCATTCCCCTTTTCTGTCAGTCGTGTCTACTCTTTAAATCCACAACTCTTTTTTTTTTTTTTTTTTTTTTAGAGAGTGTGCACAAGTGGGGGTGAGGGGCAGAGAGAGAAAGAATCTCAAGCAGACTCCATCCTCAGCGCAGAGCCCAATGCAGGGCTTGATCCCATGACCCTGGGATCATGACCTGAGTCTAAATCAAGAGTCGAGCACTCAACTGAGCCACCGGGCACCGTAAATCTACAACTCTTTTTTTTTTTTTTAAGTTTAAATATTTATTTTGAGAGAGCATGAGTAGGGGAGAGACAGGAGAGAGAGAATCCTAAGCAAGCTCTGCACTGTCCACATGGAGCCCAACAGGGGATTGAAGCCACAAACCATGAGATCATGATCTGAGCCGAAATCAAGTTAGATGCTTAATCAAATGAGTCACCCAGGCACCCCTAAATCCATGACTCTTAATCATTTAAAATACATATTGGAGGGCGCCTGGGTGGCTCAGTCAGTTAAGCGGCCGACTTCGGCTCAGGTCATGATCTCGCGGTCCATGAGTTCGAGCCCCGCGTCAGGCTCTGTGCTGACGGCTCAGAGCTTGGAGCCTGTTTCAGATTCTGTGTCTCCCTCTCTCTGACCCTCCCCCGTTCATGCTCTGTCTCTCTCTGTCTCAAAAATAAACGTTAAAAAAAAATTTTTTTTAATAAAATACATATTGGAGTTAGTTGAGCTTCAATTCACCATTTGTTACCTAGGTGTGAAGTTATTTAACGTTACCAAGTTTAACCTTTTTTGAGTTTCTGTTTGGTTTTAAATCTGTTTTTATTTTTATTAAACTTTCTTTTTAATATTAGTAATTTTTTTTAGGTTTAATTATTTCGTTTGAGAATGAGAGTACAGAATGGGGAGAGAAAGAGTCCTAAGCAGGCTCCACACCATCAGTGCAGAACTCCATGTGGGGTTCATACTCATGAACTGAGATCATGCCCTGAGCTGAAACCAAAGGTTGGATGCTTAACAGACTGAGCCACCCAGGCGCCCTAAATTTTTTCTTAAAAAAAAATTTTTTTTAATGTTCATTCATTTTTGAGAGAGAGTTGGGGAGTGGCAGAGAGAGGGAGACACAGAATCTGAAGCAGGCACCAGGCTCCGAGTCGTCAGCACAAAGCCTGACATGGGGCTCAAAGCCACGAACCGTGAGATCATGACCTGAGCGAAAGTCAGATGCTTAACCAACTGCGCCACCCATGTGTCCCTAAACTTTCTTTTTTTTTTTAAAATTTTTTTTATTTTAACGTTTATTTATTTTTGAGACAGAGAGAGACAGAGCATGAACGGGGGAGGGTCAGAGAGAGGGAGACACAGAATCTGAAACAGGCTCCAGGCTCTGAGCCGTCAGCACAGAGCCCAACGCGGGGCTCGAACCCACGGACAGTGAGATCGTGACCTGAGCTGAAGTCGGACACTTAGCCGACTGAGCCACCCAGGCGCCCCCCCTAAACTTTCTTTTTTTAAAAAATTTAAAAAAAATTTATTTTTGAGACAGAGCATGAGCGGGGGAGGGGCAGAGAGAGAGGGAGCAGGGGAGACATAGAATCCGAAGCAGGCTCCAGGCTCCAAGCTGTCAGCACAGAGCCCAACGCGGGGCTCAAACTTACAGACTGTGAGATCATGACTTGAGCTGAAGTCAGATGTTTAACTGACTGAGCCACCCAGGCACCCCTAAACTTTCTTTTTTAAGTTTATTTATTTTGAGAGCATGTATGTGTGCGTGCACGTGCACACATGCTCCTTAGGGAGGGGCAGAGAGGGATTGAGAGAATCCCAAGCAGGCTCTGCTCTATCAACACAGAACCCTATGCAAGGCTCGAACTCATGCACCGTTATGTCATGACCTGAGCCAAAATCAACAGTCAGATGCTTAACCAACTGAGCCACCCAAGTGCCCCTTAAATGTTTTTATTTTTAAATTAAATTCTGTGCCCAATGTATGACTCAAACTCATGATCCCAAGATCAAGAGTCACATGCTCTACCCACTGAGCCAACCAGGTGCCCCCTGAGTTTCAGTTTGTTTTTGATACCCTAAGCATTGCTATGAAAATTAAAAATGAGGGGCGCCTGAGTGGCTCAGTCATTTAAGCATCTGACTTCAACTCAGGTCATGATCTCACAGTTCGTGAGTTCAAGCCTCATCAGGCTCTGCATGGGATTCTCTCTGTTCCTCTTTCTCTGCCCTGTATGTGCTCTCTCTTTCCCTCTCTCTCAAAATAAATAAATAAAATCAGTTCTCTAAAAAAAATTAAAAATGAGATTGTAACCAGATACTATTTCCCATAAGTAATGAAAACCAATATTAAATAATAGCCAAAAAATCCAGGCATTAAGTGGCTCTAGGGCTAGTTGATTTAGCAGCTCAGCAATATATGATATACCCATTGTTTTTTCATCTTTGCCCTCTGCCATCCTCAGCATGTGTCTTAATGCTCCAGATGGTTGCATAAATGTTACCATGGTTCCCAATGTTATGCACTCATAACTATAAAGTAGAAGAAAGTTTTTTGTCTTTAAAAGGAAGGAAACTTTTCTACTACTCCCTTCCCACGGACACCAATCGGACTAACCTTGTGCTGACCAAAGCTGAATCACAGGCTTACTCTAGCAAGTAACATGCTCGGTTTTGAATAATTAAGATTCATCTCCTGGGGATAAGTGAGAGGCCCCACCTTCCTAGTAACAGTTATTACTACTGCATTTGTGAATCTTAGGACTCTGTCCTTGGGTCTTTTTTTCTGTCTGTATTCACTCTAGTATAATCTCTAGCCTCGAGGTTTTAAGGTTACCTCTACTCCCAGTGATTTATCTTCCATCTGGACTGCTTCTTTGAATACTAGACTCCTATATCCAACTGCCAATTAGATACTACCATTTGTAAGTTTAATAGGCATCTTAAACTTAATATGTCCTATATTGAACTCCCCAGTTCCCCAACCCTCCGCTCTCCTATCTTCCTATATTAGTCAATAGCAATTGTGTTCTTTCAGTTTGCTGAGGCTGAAAAACCTTGTTGTCATTATTGATTTCTCTCATATCCCACATCTGATTCATCAGGAAGTCCTATTGACTCCATCTTTAAAATAAATAACACCTTCACTGCTACATTATAGTCCAAGCCATCTGAATTACTGCGATATAATCTTATTGGTCTTCCATCATTGCCCACCATCCTTTCTCACTCTTAACACAGAGGCCAAAGCAATCATGTCATTCTTCATAAAACGCTCCAATGACTTATCTTCCTTCAATATGAGCCAAAGTGTTTAGTGGCCTACAAGGCTCTACACCATCTAGCCACTTATTATTTCTCTGACCACATCCCCACCCCATCATTCTGACACAGCTACATCTTGAAGATGCTTGGCATTCCCTCACCTCCAGACTCTTGTACTTGAGTTTTCCCTCTACATGGTATGTTCAACCCCCACAAATATACATAGCTTTCACTCTGTCATAGTACAAATGTCATTTTCTCTGTGAAGCCATTTTTGGCCACCCAATATAAAATTTTAGTTCCCTTATTTTCCTTTTCCTCATTTTTCTTGATTCCTACCACCATAGGAATACTACTCCATATAGTAGTATTTTAAAAATATTTTTAATTAAAAAAATCTTTATATCTCCCCCATTAGAATGTGAAACACATGAGGCAGGGATTTTTGTTCATACTGTATCCCCAAGTACCTAGAAAGATACCTTGGCATATGGAAGGTCCTTAAAATGTTTGTAAAGATGGGTGCATGGCTGGCTCATTTGGTTGAGCGTCTGACTCTTGGTTCTTTCCCTCTTTCTACCCCATCCCCACTCGTGCTCTCTCTCTCTCTTAAAATAAACTTAAAACGTTTTTTTAAAATTTAAAATGTTTGTAAAGAAATAAGTGTCCATTCATCATGATTTCTTGGTTTTGACTGGGTCCAATTTAGTAATATTTTACTTGTTCCTGATTATTTGCCTTTCTATTTCCCATAACTGCTATTTCAGACCACCACCATTCTTATCAAATGCCCAATTTTTTCCTCAACTCTTTAGTAGTGGATGTCCTTTTTAAAAAAATTTTTAGGGACGCCTGGGTGGCTCAGTCAGGTAAGCATCCAACTCTTGGTTTCAGCTCAGGTCATGATCTCATGGTTCGTTAGTTTGAACCCTGCCTTGGGCTCTGTGCTGAGAGCAAGGAACCTACTTAGGATTCTGTCTCTCTCTCTTCCTCTCACTGCCCCTCCCCAATGTGTGCATGCTCACGTGTGCTCTCTCTCAAAAATAAATAAACTTACATTCTTTTAAAAAGAACATCGATATTATGTATGAACTTCTTGGTCTTCCTAGTCAGTCTTCTTGCCTTCAAATTTATAAATTTGTCCTTATTTATTTTCTCTTCATCTCAGAGCCCATTTCTCATTTTGTTCAAATTTTATCTACTTGTACTCTTGGTACCAAACCTTCCTGTCTTCTCTGAACCTTACCTAAGCAATCATTTCTTATGTGTTGTATTTTTATATATTTCATTTTCCTCTCTGTTGTTTTCTTCCTTTCTTGACCATCTTCAAACCTCCTTTATTCCTTCCCTTATATATAATTCTCTCTTTTCTTCAGATGATTTCCTAGAAGTGTTTAAATTTACTATTCTGTCTTGTTCAATCCACTGGATGCTGGCTTTTGCTTTTCACTGACTACAATTCCATCTGCCTTCCTCATAGGATTGTTGTAAGAGATTAAACGGGATTCTTTGTGTTAAGTTTTTAGAGTAGGGCTTGCACATAGTTAATGCTTTTTTGAATGCTTACCATGAATACCTATAACTCTTGAAACCAAAATCATTCTCTTGTGGGTATTCTATTACTTTTGACTTTTCTATATCCTTCATGAAACACTCCTCCTTTTGGCTCCTGGGTGGCTCAGTTGGTTAAGCATCTGACTTCGGCTCAGGTCATGAACTAGTCCCCAGTTCAGAATATTACAACTTTCTTCTGGACGTCTTCATCCACATTTAATTTGATTAAATATTGTTGTTCTAGGTGTTTGGGAGTCAAAAATTAAATAAACCAGGGCACCTGGGTCGCTCAGTTGGTTAAGCGTCCGACTTCAGCCCAGGTCATGATCTCACAGTTCATGAGTTTGAGCCCCACATCGGGCTCTGTGCTGACAGCTCAGAGCCTGGAGCCTGCTTTGGATTCTGTGTCTCCCTCTCTCTCTCTTCCTCTTCCACTTGTACTCTGTCTCTCTCTCAAAAATAAAGATTAGGGGCGCCTGGGTGGCTTGGTCAGTTAAGCGTCCGACTTCGGCTCAGGTCATGATCTCACGGTCCGTGGGTTCGAGCCCCGCATCGGGCTCTGTGCTGACAGCTCAGAGCCTGGAGCCTGTTTCAGATTCTGTGTCTCCCTCTCTCTGTGACCTCCCCTGTTCATGCTCTGTCTCTGTGTCAAAAATAAATAAACGTTAAAAAAAAAATTTAAAAAAAATAATAAAGATTAAGAAAATTAAAAAAACACAAACAAACACTCCTCCTTTTGGTTTTGGGACACCAATGGTATCATGATGCTTTCAGCTCCAAGTAACAAAATCTCTCTAACAGTAAGTCCAATGATGGGTGGTTTCAGGATTGATTCAAAGATGTAACAACAGTGTCCAGAACCCAGGCTCTTGCTCTTTACCCTCTACCATTCTCACTGTGTCACAGATGTTTACTTTCAGGGTTGTAAGGCAACAAGCATTTTTCATTATCCAGAAGCAGAAAGGCAGTACTAGGGTTTCTCCTGAGTAGGTATTTATAAGGAGGACAGTCTGCCTAAAGTTCCCCAGAGCATTTCCCTTCCATGTCACTGGCCACCCCTACACCAATCATTGGCAAAAGGAAATGCGATTACTATGATTGATTTAAGCTAACCATGAGTCATTCCCCAGGCCTGGGGAAGCTCCCACCTTCCTTGAGTTCATTATTTTGGGAGAATTTGGATATCTGTTAAGCCAGAAAGAAGATAAGAATGGCTATTTGGTTCATAATCAGTAGTATCTGCCATTCCATTCTTACCTGGTTAGTCTCTGTTCCTTCTCAGTGGTTTTCATTGTCTCCCTTTGAGTGATGTACCCCTTAAATGCTGGGCATCCTAAAGCTCTTTGATTCTTCCAAAAATTATTCCTCTTGGGGTGCCTGGGTGACTCAGTCAGTTAAGTGATCAACTCTTGATTTTAGCTCAGGTCATGATCTTATAGTTTGTGAGATCAAGCCCTGCATCAGGCTCTGCGCTGGGATTGGAGCCTGCTTAAGATTCTGTCTTTCCCTCCTACCCTCTGTCTCTTAAAAAAAAAAAAAAATTCCTCTTTTACATTTTAAAATACTACTTCTGTTATAATCTTTCCTAAAGCTTTATTTCCAGCTAAGACTTTTTTCCTTTTTGTTTTTAATATAATTTATTGTCAAATTGGCTTCCATACAACGCCCAGTGCTCATCCCAAGTGCCCTCCTCAATGCCCATCACCCACTTTCCCCTCTCCTCCACCCTCCATTAACCCTCAGTTTGTTCTCTGTATTGAAGAGTCTCTTATGGTTTGCCTCCCTCCCTCTCTGTAATTTTCCCCCCTTCCCTTCCCCCATGGTCTTCTGTTAAATTTCTCAAGATCTACGTATGAGTGAAAACATATGGCATCTGTCTCTGACTGACTTATTTCACTTACCATATGGTAACCTCCAGTTCCATACATGTTGCTTCAAATGGCAGGATTTCATTCTTTCTCATTGCCAAGTAGTATTCCATCATATATATAAACCCCATCTTTATCCATTCATCAGTTGATGGACATTTAGGCTCCTTTCATAACTTGGCTATTGTTGAAACCACTGCTATAAACATTGGGGTACATGTGCCCCTATGCATCAGCACTCCTGTATCCCTTGGATAAATTCCTAGCATGCTATTGCTGGGTCATAGGGTAGTTCTATTTTTAATTTTTTAAGGAACCTCCGTACTTTTCCACAGCGGCTGCACCAGTTTGCATTCCCACCAACAGTGCAAGAGGGTTCCCATTTCTCCCCATCCTCACCAGCATCTATAGTCTCCTGATTTGTTCATTTTAGCCACTCTGACCAGTGTGAGATGGTATATCAGTGTGGCTTTGATTTGTATTTCCCCAATAATGAGTGATGTTGAGCATCATTTCATGTGTCTGTTGGCCATCTGGATGTCTTCTTTGGAAAAGTATCTCTTCATGTTTTCTCCCCATTTCTTCACTGGATTATTTGTTTTTCAGGTGTGGAGTTTGGGGAGTTCTTTATAGATTTTTTAAAAAAAATTTCTTTTTCCTTTTTTTTATGTGCCTTTTTTCTTTTTCTTTTTTAATGTTTATTATTGAGAGAGAGAGACAGAGTGTGAGTAGGGGAGAGGTAGAGAGAGAGGGAGACATAGAATCTGAAGCAGGCTCCAGGCTCTAGGCTCTGAGCTGGCAGCACAGAGTCCGACACGGGGCTCAAACTCATGAACCATGAGATCATGACCTGAGCCAAGGTCAGATGCTTAACCAACTGAGCCACCCAGGCACCCCTCTCCCCCAGCATCATATAGTGCAACAGGGATTTCAGGACTGGTTTCCTTAATGCCCCTTTACCCATTTAGCCCATTCCCCCTCCCATAACCCCTACAGTAACCCTCTGTTTGTTCTCCTTATTTAAGAGTGTCTTATGTTTTGTCCCCCTCCCTGTTTTCATATTATGTTTGCTTCCTTTCCCTTATGTTCATCTGTTTCCCTTATGTTCATCTGTATCTTCAAGTCCTCATATGAGTGAAGTCATATGATATTTGTCTTTCTCTAATTTCGCTTAGCATAATACCCTCCAGTTCCATCCACATAGTTGCAAATGGCAAGATTTCATTCTTTTTGATTGCTGAGTAATACTCCATTGTGTGTGTGTGTGTGTGTGTGTGTGTGTGTGTGTGTGTGTGTGTTCCACATCTTTATCCATTCATCCATCGATGGACATTTGGCCTCTTTCCATATTTCGGCTATTGTTGATAGTGCTGCTATAAACTTTGGGGTGCATGTGTCCCTTTGAAACAGCATACCTGTATCCTTTGGATAAATACCTAGTAGTGTAATTGCTGGGTTGTAGGGTAGTTCTATTTTTAATTGTTTGAGGAACCTCCATACTGTTTTCCAGAGTGGCTGCACCAGTTGCATTCCCACCAGCAGTGCAAAAGAGGTCCTCTTTCTCTGCATCCTCCCCAACATCTGTTGTTGCCACAGTTGTTAATGTTAGCCATTCTGACAGGTGTAAGGTGGTATCTCATAAGACATTTTTTTCCCTAGCCCCCAGTTCAGAATATCCAACTTTCTTCTGGACATTTTCATCCACATTCAATTCAATTAAATATTGTTGTACTAGGTTTTTTTTTTTTTTTTAAGACTCCTTTCTTTTTAAATTTTTTTTTTTTCCAACGTTTTTTATTTATTTTTGGGACAGAGAGAGACAGAGCATGAACGGGGGAGGGGCAGAGAGAGAGAGGGAGATACAGAATCGGAAACAGGCTCCAGGCTCCGAGCCATCGGCCCAGAGCCTGACGCGGGGCTCGAACTCACGGACCGCGAGATCGTGACCTGGCTGAAGTTGGACGCTTAACCGACTGCGCCACCCAGGCGCCCCTGTACTAGGTTTTTAGTAGTCAAAAATTAAATAAACCAGGGCGCCTCGGTGGCTCAGTTGATTAAGCATCCGACTTCAGCTCTGATCATGATCTCACAGTTTGTGAGTTCGAGCCCCGCATTGGGATTCTGTGATGACAGCTCAGAGCCTGGAGCCTACTTCAGATTCTGTGTCTCCCTCTCTCTCTGCCCCTCCCCTGCTCGCAGTCTGTGGGTCTGTCTCAAAAATAAATAAACATTAAAAAAAAATTTTTTTTAATTACACTGTAGTTGGGGAGTTAGCTAGAAAAAGGAGTTGTTACAACATATAGTAGTTACAAATGCAGTCTTAGCAAGCAATAAAATTATCAAGTATGGAAGTAACCTAGATGAGTGGGTCATTAATAGGGTGGTAGGCATATTCTAGGTGGAACTCATTTTTCCCTTCAAATGTACACTTCGTATATTCTATACTTTCATTAGTAGTCCAACTGAGCACACCTTTCTTCAGTCTAGAAACAGGGCAATCTAAAATCCTTCCAAACCCCCAAATACAGTTTGTTGGCAAATTGCACACATTTTACCTTTTTATTACTTAAATTTACCCACTTGTGATTGTATACTATAGTCATTATACTTTGCATCCTTGTAATTTCTCATTTCATAATTATTTACTCAGTAAAAGTTAATTGAATAGCAATATATTATAAATATGGCTTTATACTAGAAAAAAAAGTTGTAGGGAAAAAAGTTACAACTGTGTGGGTAAGGCATAAGCAAAGAGGTGGTTATATCATTGTGATAAGTGATAGAGTGGAGATACTGGGGAAAATATGGGAACTGGAGCTTAGGAGAACCTAATCGAGCTGGGGCTCAGATTTGCCCAACTAGAGGCTGAGTCTCAAAGCAGTAGTAAGCTCCGTGCAAAGGGGGAAGAATGGAATACACCCACATTGTTTTCCTTTATATTCCTTTATAATGAAATATTACTTCAGAGACATTACTTTGGGTGACTGGACTTAATGTTGCTTTTGCTCAAAAACAGTTTTTTAACTGATCATCATTAATTTAGAAGATTATCAGTAGTAGTGTATCATATAGTTGATCCTTCATTATTCACTAATTCTGTACTTTCATATTTGCCCTCTCTAAAATGTATTTGTAACTCTGAAATCAGTATTTGAGATGCTTTCCTGGTCATTTGCAGACATATGCACAGGCAGAGCAGGAAAGAAAAAGTGTATACATATTATACATATCTATATCGATATCTATATATCTATATCTATAGATATCTATATCTATATCTATATATATTATACATATCTATATCGATATCGATATCTATATATATAGATATATATATAGATATTGATATGGATACACATAAATCCTATGTTCCCAGTTGAGGTCTAGCAAGGCAGTGCTTACAACTTATTTAGCTCTCATAAACAAGTTTTTGTGATCTAGTTAGTGCATTTTTGCATTTTATGCTTTTTGTTGGTGATTTTACTGTTTAATGTTTCAGCATACGGCTGAATTGCTGTCTAGTGTTCCTAGGCACAAGAAGGCTGTGAGGTGAGAGAGAATACATGTGTTAGAAAAACTTCATGCAGGCCCAAGTTATAGTACTATTGGCCATGAGTTCAATGGTACATTAAATGAAGTGTCTAAACAGAAACACATAAAACAAGGTTATGTATTGATGACCTGACTTAACCCTGCCATTTCGCTTGTATTCACTAATTAGTATTATTATTTGTTAATTAGCATTCACTAATTCAGCATCCATGACAACTTTATAGAACATAACTATGGCAAATAATGAGAATCGACTACTTTGTGGGTAAATTTGATTTTGGCAAACAGCCAAAGTCATTTATGGCCAGGAGGGATGGGTTAGTTGAAGATGATTAAGCTGGACAGTATAGAGGTATGATTAAAGTCTTTGTCAACCTTTTAAAACATATTCCCCCTTTTTGCTAAACAAATAGCTTACTTACCACCCTAAATATTCAAATATATTCCCCTTAGCAGATATGTCCTGGTTGAGAATTAATACATACAAGTTTTATTTTACCATCAACCAGGCTGATGTTTTATAGTGAGTGCTGTGTTTATAGTGAAAACTACAGTTTTTTATCTTATTTTTTTAAGTTTATTTATTTTGGAGAGAGGGAGCATAAGGCAGGGAGGAACAGAGAGACAGAATCCAAGCAGGCTCTGCACTGTCAGCATGGAGCCCGATGCGGGGCTCGAACCCATAAACCATGAGATCATAACCTGAGCTGAATGCAAGAGTTGGACACTTAACTGACTGAGACACCCAGGCACCCCAAAACTAGGTTTTTAAAAGTTTGCTAGATATAATAAAATTTTACTCTAGTGCATATTTAGACTTCTTTCTCCCTCTAGTCAAGAATAATTTGTATAAATTTTTTTTTCAACGTTTTTTTATTTATTTTTGGGACAGAGAGAGAGACAGAGCATGAACGGGGGAGGGGCAGAGAGAGAGGGAGACACAGAATCGGAAACAGGCTCCAGGCTCCGAGCCATCAGCCCAGAGCCTGAGCGGGGCTCGAACTCACGGACCGCGAGATCGTGACCTGGCTGAAGTCAGATGCTCAACCGACTGTGCCACCCAGGCGCCCCAAGAATAATTTGTATAAAGCAAGGGTTGGCATATGTTTTTGTTAAAGGTGAAACATTTACATTTTTAGGTTTTGTGGGCCATAGTCTCTGCTGCAACCCCCCAACTCTGCCACCATATAGTGAAAGGTACTATTTTATACATTTGTATTGTAAACTCCCAAGGGCAGGGATCCTGCCTTCTACTGTTTTATACTTCATGGCATATAATACAGGAAGGCCTCAATAACTGTTGCCTTGACTTCCTGATTTAGTTTAGATAATAAAAAGACTACATTTTAAAATATTAAACAGCCAAATGTTAAACCCTATCCATTTAAACTTCAGTTGTTCTTTTTAAGCAGTTACAGTAGTTTGGGCTCATTTTATTTGGAATTAGGCAGTCCATGGCCTAATTTTATAGTAGTGTTGAATACTATATAATATGTTGGCTTATTTTATACATTTCCTAATTAATATTTGGCAGGTTGCAAATAAAGTCCTTGAATCATAGTCGAATCATAGTAGCAGTGGTTTGATTATGACCTAATGGATGCAACATATTTTGAAGATATTTGATAGTTTGGATTAGGTACTGATTTAAATGAAATCTTTTGAGTTTTAAACATTGGGAGAGCTAAACAAACAAACTTGCTAGATAATCAGTTTATTGCAGTCTTGGCTAAGATTCTGACAGTTCAGTGAAATAGCCTGTAATCTTTTCCTGTCTCTCCTCTGTGCTACAGACATTTTTTTTTTTTTTTTTTTGTGCTAGTTGTCTTATTCTGAGGAACTGTTGGTTTCACTGTAGCTACAGACTACTACCCTTTCTCTAGCCAGTCAATTAAGTTTTTCAAGGGATTCTGATGCCTTCTTTGACTTCTTATGAAAGGAGAAACTTTAGAAAAGAATAAAGTGAAAAATCACATAAATTCCTCATTTCCTAATGTGGCTTTTACTTTCAGCATTGTAAAAGCATACACTGAGTAAGCATGTGTAAATGGAGCCATTCCCACTATTTCATTCTAAATGTAAAGTATTAAAAAAAATACAAGTATGTTTTATTTAAAGATAAAAAATGGGAGCACCTGGGTGGCTCAGTTGGTGGAGCATCCAACTTCTGGTAAGGTCATGATCTCATGATTCGTGAGTTCAAGCCCTACATTGGGCTTGCTGCTGTCAGTGCAGAGCTCACTTCAGATCCTCTGTCCCCCTCTTTCTTCCCCTCCCCTGCTCTCTCTTTCTCTGTCAAAAATAAATAAACATTTAAAAAAAATTTTTTAAGATAAAAAAATGGAATACTATTGGGGTGCCTGGGTTACTCAGTTGGCTAAGCGTCCAACTTCAGCTCAGGTCATAATCTCGCAGTTCGTGAGTTCAAGCCTGATGTCCATTTAAAAAAAAATGGAATACTATTTTTCTACATTAAAATTAAATTGACAAAATTGTAACATATTTAGAGTGCACACTGTGATAATTTGATATATGTCTACAACGTAAAAGGATTCCTTCCCCTTTAGTTAATCCACACGTCTGTCACTTCACATATTTACCTCTTCTTAAGATAGTAAATCTTCACAAATTTGAACGTCGTTCTTGCACAGGGGCCTTGCTAATCTTTCAGTGTTATTCCAATTACAGTATAGGTGTTGTTGAACTGAGCACTGGGATACTATTTTATAAGTTATAATGGACTTTTCTTTAGAGTGTATCTGTTAAGATTTTATTTCCCCTAAATGTGCATCTGTGAGGGATATGTGTATGTGATATACTTAAGTTCACAGGTTGAGTTTTCTACAACATTGGATCATAGCACTGGTCATTAGTAGGAACCTCTGAATCTACACTGGCTAATACAGTGGCCACTAGACACATGAAGATAAGGGCTTGAAATGTGGCTATCTGAATTGAGTAAGTGTAAAATTAACACTAAATTCTGAAGACGTAATACCAAAAAAAAGAATGTGAAAGATCTTACTATTTTTATATTGATTACATGTTGTAATGACAATATCTTGGATTTACTGGGTTAAATAAAATACATTATTAAAATTAATTTCACTTTTCACTTTTTTTAAAATGTGGATTCTAGAAATGCTTACATTACATATGTGGCTTGCATGTGTAGCTCACTTTATATTTCTGTTGGATAGTATTGCTATAGATGATATGATCTTTTTTTTTTAATGTTTATTTTTTGTGAAAGAGAGAGAGCTTGTGAGCATGTGGATTAGGAGGGGTAGAGAGAAGGGGAGAGAGAATTCCAAGCAGGCACTGCCTTGTCCGTGCAGAGCCCCACATGGGGCTCAATCCCACGACTGTGAGATCATGACCTGAGCCAAAATCAAGAGTTGGATGGCCAACCGACTAACCACCCAAACACGCTGATATGATCCTTAAACATAGTCAAAGTGTTAATAATCAAATATCAATTTACAAGATCCAATTAAAATGACCTAGAATTCTATAGTTTTTTGGTTCTCTGATTCAATATTGGCAAGTAATGTAGAGAACACTTCTAACTGATTCCAAACTGCTAGGAAAGTATGGGATTAGCTCACTTTATGTTCACTAGTCCTCTAGTAAAGCTTTTCAGTGACTTCTTATCAAAGAGGGTAAGAAAGAAGGGCAAGTTGTTACTGGGCTATTTTATTAGGATTTTTTTTTTTTTTTTTTTTTTTTTTTAATAAGGAAAGCCTTGTGAGGAGAAGGTCTTTTTTTTTTTTTTTTTTTTTTTTTTTTTGAGGAGGCCCCATGTACAACTTGGGGCTCGGACTCACAACCCCAATGCTAAAGAGTCACTTATTCAACCAACTGAGCCAGCCACTCACCCCTAGGATACACTTTAATACCATCACAGAATAAAATCAGTTCTATATTCCCCAAAAAAGGAAAAAAAACATTTATTTACTTACTTAAATAATCTCTACACCAATGTGTGATTTGAACTCACAACCCTGAGATCGAGAGTTGCATGCTCTTCCAACTGAGCCAGCCAGGCCTTCCAGGAAATTATTATTATTACTATTTTTAGAGAGAGAGAGAGTGCGAGTTGGGGAGAGGGAAGAGAGAATCTTAAGCAAGCTCCATGCTCAGCACAGAGCCTGACATGGGGCTCAAACCCACAACCCTGGGATCATGACCTGAGCCGCAATCAGGAGTCAGAGTCACTCAACTAACTGAGCCATCTAGGCGCCTCTATTTTTTTTCTTTTTAACAGTTTTAGTTTTTCATTTAATGTTGGTTATAGAAACAAAATGGTCACCATTCTTTGGGGAATTAAAGATAAGGATGGGTTATTAAATATATTGCAAATGCCCTCTATGGGTGGGATAGATTTATCTCAAGTATACATTAGGATGCCTTCAGCTTTTTTTTTTTTTTAATAATTTATTGTCAAATTGGTTTCCATACAACACCCAGTGTTCATCCCAACAGGTGCCCTCCTCAATGCCCATCATCCACTTTCCCCTCTCCCCCACCCCCCATCAACCCTCAGTTTGTTCTCAGTATTTAAGAGTCTCTTATGGTTTGCCTCCTTCCCTCTCTATAACTTTTTCCTTCCCCTTCCCCTCCCCCCTGGTCTTCTGTTAAATTTCTCAGGATCCACATATGAGTGAAAACATATGGTATCTGTCTTTCTCTGCCTGACTTATTTCACTTAGCATAATACCCTCCAGTTCCATCCACATTGCTACAAAAGGCCATATTTCATTCTTTCTCATTGCCAAGTAGTATTCCATTGTATATATCTTTTTTTTTTTTTTTTTTTAAGTAGACCCTGTGCCTGGTGCAGAACCCAACATGGGTCTTGAACTCATGACTTCAAGAGTCAATGTTTAACCAACTGAACCACCCAGGCACCCAGAAATTATTATTTACAAAATAAAATACTTCTGATTCAGATAATTCTAGTAATTTTTATAAACTTAAAAAAGAAGTTTATATATTTTGAGAGAGAGAGAGAGGGAGAACATGAGTGCGAACAGGGGAGTGGGATAGAGAGAGAGGGGAGAGAATAAGAGAATACCATGCAGGCTTTGTGCTGTCAGCACAGAGCCCCATGCTGGGCTCAGTCCCATGAACCATGAGATCATGACCTGAGCCAAAATCAAGAGTCAGACACTCAACCAACTGAGCCACCCAGGTGCCCCAATTTTTATAAACCTCTTAAAGCAGTTTCATGCTATCTTATTATTTTGAAGGCATGTATTTTAAATTTTATTTAATTTTTTTTAACGTTTATTTATTTTTGAGACAGAGAGAGACCGAGCATGAACGGGGGAGGGGCAGAGAGAGAGGGAGACACAGAATATGAAACAGGCTCCAGGCTCGGAGAAGTCAGCACAGAGCCTGACGTGGGGCTCGAACTCACGGACTGCAAGATCATGACCTGAGCCGAAGTTGGACGCTTAACCGACTGAGCCACCCAGGCGCCCCTTAAGTTTTTTTTTTAATGTTTATTTTTGAGAGAGAGAGAGAGTGCCGGAGAGGGGCAACAGAGAGAAAGGGGACAAAGGATCTGAAGCAGGCTCCGCATTGAAGGAGAGAGCCCAATGTGGGACTCAAACCCACGAACCATGAAATCATGACTTGAGCCAAAGTTGGATGCTTAACCAATGTGGCAACCAGGTGCCCTCCAATTTTTTTTTTTTAATTTATTTTTGAGAGAGAGAGAGAGGCAGAGCATGAGCAAGGGATAAGCAGAAAGGGGGAGATACAGATTCTGAAGCAGCTTTCAGGCTCTGAGCTGTCAGCACAGAGCTCGACGTGGGGCTCAAACTCACGAACCGTGAGATCATGACCTGAGCCAAAGTCGGATGCCCAACCAACTTGGCCACCCAGGTGCCCCCCAACGATTTTATTTTTGAGTAATCTCTATACCCAATGTGGTGCTTAAACTCACAACCCTGAGATCAAGAGTCATATGCTCTGTGGACTGAGCCAGCCAGGTACCACCGTATTTTGAAATTTTTAAAATTTTGTTGTAAATCATTTCTTTTGTAAAGACCATTAAATCAATAAAATGTAGAATAAAATAGAGTGTGTGTATTCTATTATAGTGCTTCCTGAAGGAAAAGTATTGTAAAATAAAGCAATGACACAGTATAAAACTTGAAATCATTGGGAATTCTAATATAACTATAGTGATAAAGTGCTGGGAAATTCTGGTGGTACAGATAGTAAGGAGTCCAGGAAGAATTATGATTGATAAAGCTCTTGTTACCTTTTTAGGTTTGTTTGACATCTTTTACTGGTGTTCTTGAAGCTTACAAATATTAATGAAACTTTGTTAATAACACTGCACGCTAAGAGAACCAAGAAAGTAATTTCATTAGCTTCAAAGTAAATTGACACTTAAGAGATGTCAAATATCAAATATGTTTCTTTTTTTTTTTTAAGTTTGTTTTAGGGCAGTTGGCTGGCTCATTTGGTAGGGTGCGAGTCTTGATCTTGGGGTCATGAATTCAAGCCCCACATTGGTAATATTGTTTAAAAAAATAAACCTTGTTTCAAAGACTTAATGAATTAGCACTTTTTTTTAAAGTTTATTTATTTATTTTGAGAGAGAGCATGAGCTGGGGAGGGCAGAGAGAGAGGGAGAGGGAGAATCCCAAGCAGGTTCCATGCTGTCAGCGCAAAGCCTGATACGGGGCTTGCCCAGATCTCACAAACCATGAGATTATGACCTGAGCCCAAGAGGCAGATGCTTAACTGACTGAACCACCCAGGCGCCCTAGTCACTTTTTGAAGAACATGAAAGCAATCATTAAGTAAAAAAAAAAAATGACATTCAAAACTCTCAACAATCTGACCATAACTTCGGTAATCTTCCTAAAGTGAGCCTTCCTAAATCCTATGCTTTAACCTGACCAGTCTTTTTGCTGTATCACATACATTTTATGCTCTTTTTGTCTGGGCTTTGTGTTCTTGATCCAAACAGAAAACCTTCCCTGTGCCCCTCTTTCTTTCTAAATTCTATCAATCTTTCAAGGCGCTGCTCATAGTTTTCTTTTATAGACATTTTCCATACCTACCATTCCAGCTCAAGAGGAGTATATAATTAACATTTGCATAGTATTTTACTTTTGTAAAGCCCTTCCACATATTTTCTTACTTTTTTTTTTTTTAATTTTTTTTTCGACGTTTTTTATTTATTTTTGGGACAGAGAGAGACAGAGCATGAACGGGGGAGGGGCAGAGAGAGGGAGACACAGAATCGGAAACAGGATCCAGGCTCCGAGCCATCAGCCCAGAGCCTGACGCGGGGCTCGAACTCACAGACTGCGAGATTGTGACCTGGCTGAAGTCGGACGCTTAACCGACTGCGCCACCCAGGCGCCCCTCTTACTCTTTATGTTAATCTAACGAGATAGATGATGTTATCCATTTTATGGAATAAGGGAATTGAGTCTCGGAGAAATAGTCATTTTTCGAGAACTTCACATAGATACTAGGTAATGAAGCTAAGAATATTAGAACCACTGCTCTTATTCCAAGTTTCATGATCTTTCCTCATGGCTTAATGGTCCCTTAAGTACTATAACAGTTACATAACACACTTATTTGAAGCTACTAATTGTTTACTCTATTTGTATTAAACTATTTAACTTGATTGTTAGCTGTAGGTTTGAAGGGATATGTACAGATTACACACGGGAAAAGTGAATAAATGGAAAAGGTGAAGAGAGCTGAATACATCTCTTGATAATAGAATCAAAGAGATCATTAAGAGCTCTTTACCATTCCATTTGCTTTTCTGAAAGCATTATACCTTTTTAAAAGTATACCTAGGGGTGCCTGGGTCGTTCAGTCAGTTGAGGTCAGACTTTGGCTCAAGTCATGATCTCACAGTTTGTGAGTTCGAGCCCCTTATAGGGCTCTGTGCTGTCAGTACAGAGCCCGCTTTGGATCCTCTGATCCCCTTTCTCTCTCTCTGCCCCTCCCTGACTTGTTCTCTCTCTCTCTCTCTCAAAAACAAACATTAAAAACAAAAGTATAATGACGAGACTTGATCCTTTTCCTCTACCTACCTTAGTGCCAAATTTTTGGTATAATTCTTAAAACATAGCTGAACAGAAGTCTTTCCTGACCATCCTGGCTAAAGTAACGTTTCTCCATCAACCCCTGTCTTAGTAACATTGAAATATTTTCTTTAAAGCACTTCAAACTATCTGAAATTATATCACTTCTTTATTAACTTGTTTCTTGGTTTTCTTCTCTCACTAGAATATGAATTGAATGAAAGCAAGGATGTTCTCTATCTAGTTTATAGCACATAGTAAGCACTCAGTAAATATTTGCGAATGAGATACTTTATTTATGGAGAATGTTCACTATAATAACATCCATCTTTTAAAACAAGTTTTAGAGTATTCATCAAATACTATAAAATGTGCACTCAAATGCTATTGACTGCCTAATTCCAAATACGAGTCCAAATTACTGTAATTACCTAAGGAAGGACATTTTATAGTCAAGAAAAAAGTAGGATTTCTAGAACAATTTAAATAGGGTGTAATGTCTTAAAGACATTTGCCTTAAGCTTATTATTCTGTCTTATAGCCTAGATGGAGCAAGAAATGAATGTCTTCAGTATTTTTCTATTTTTTTCCCTAAAGATAAATTTGCATTTGTAGCCATGATAAAATTTTTAGGGATTGTAACTTATGCTCAAAGTCTGAAATCTTTTCACAGAAATGAAAATTTAGCATCTGAATTCCAAATTTACAATCAAGCAATTTGCTGTAAGAAATAAATGATAATTTCAACAAGAATTCTCAGGTTTAAAGGCATTTTAGGAAAATATAACATGTAAAGGTTAAATATGTATCCAATTACTACATGGTCAGTAGTTTGATTATATGAAATTATTTAGATATCTAAAAGCAGACCAAGTAATAGAACAGACGCAGTACTCTTTAAGTGTATGTTAATATTAGAACAATGTCTACTCTAATTTTAAGAATAAATATCATAACTATTAGATTGCTAGCTAGAGAAAAGCTCTTTGACATCTTATCACTAGTTTTAATATCAGATGTGTATGCATATATGGAAAACAGATGAGAAAGCACATGGAAGTGTTTTGATAAACTATATTGTATAAATGTTATTATAGGGAAGACATAGAACAGTTACTATTTTTGACACTAAGAAACTAAAATTCAGAAAGAAAACTCTGAAAAGGGAACATGGTAAAGGGCATGACCTTAGAGGATGCCTGAGTCCTGTGGAGGTGACTCTAGTTATTTTCATACTTTATAACAAGTAAAACTTCCTGAATAAAGGGAGATCTCCAAGTGGTAGCAAAATGGTTTGTATAGTTTAAACTAATGAAAACAGTTTATATGGATATGGCATCACATACATATTAGTGCTTCCCAATGTGTATTATCTAATTCTCACAATAACCTTTGTGACTTAGGAATTCAGATAAATTAAATGATGTGCCTAAATAACTCACTTATTAAGTGACAGAGCTGAGGTTAGAAAGCATTTAAATTCTTAGGTCTTTATTCTTTAGACATTTGTTAGCCCCCCTTATGCTAGTCCACTAACAGAAATTGAAGATTCAATTTGGCAACTTCCAAATTAGTATGATTGAGGTATATGAGGCATTGACAGAAACTAAAACTGGAAAGATCTTCTGGCCCTAAAATCAAAGATACATATTTTAAGGGGCACCTGCCTGGCTTAGTCAGTAGAGTGTGCTTGACTCTTGATCTCCGGTTTGTGAGTTCAAGCACCATGCTGGGTGTAGAGATGACTTAAAAAAAAACAGGGGCGCCTGGGTGGCTCGGTTGGTTAAGCGTCCGACTTCGGTTCAGGTCACGATCTCACGGTCCGTGGGTTCGAGCCCCGCGTCGGGCTCTGTGCTGACAGCTCAGAGCCTGGAGCCTGTTTCAGATTCTGTGTCTCCCTCTCTCTGTGACCCTCCCCCGTTCATGCTCTGTCTCTCTCTGTCTCAAAAATAAATAAACGTTAAAAAAAATTTAAAAAAAAAACATTTTTAAGAATGTAAACATTGCACTTTTTTCCATTTTTAAAAAAAATAAAGTAGATTTTATTTTTTTAGAGCAGTTTGAGGTTCACAGCAAAATTGAGTGGAAGGTACAGAGATTTCCCATAAACCTCCACATATGCACAATTCCCCCTCCCCCATTATCAACATCTCCCACTAGATGGAATATTTATTCACAACTGGTGAACTTCTAGTGATAAATCACTATTACCCAGAGTTCATAATTTACATTAGGGTTCACTTTTGGTGTTGTATATTCTATGATTTTGGACAAATGTAAAATGACATGTGCCCACCATTTCAGTATCATACAGAGTAGTTTCACTGCCCTAAAAATGCTCTGTACTCTACCTATTTATCCTTCCCTTTCCACTAACTCCTGCCAATCACTGATTTTTTTTTTACTGTGTCCATAGTTTTGCCTTTTCCAGAATGTCATATATAGCCTTTTCAGGCTGGTTTCTTTCATTTAGTAATATGCACTTACGGTTCCTCCAGTGTCTTTTCACGGCTTGGTAGCTCATTTCTTTTTAGTGCTTAATAATATTCCATTGTCTGAATGACCACAATTTATCACATTCACCCACTGGAAGACATCTTGGCTGCTTCCAAGTTTGGGCAATTACAAATAAGGCTTCTGTAAACATCCATGTGCAGGTTTTTGGGTAGATCTAAGTTTTGAGTTTCTTTGAGTAAATACCAAGGAGCATGATTGCAGGATTGAATGATAAGTGTATATTTCGTTTTTTTAAGAAACCGTCAAATTATCTTCTAGAACGTACTATTATTTTGCAGTACTACCAACAATGAATGAGAATTCCTATTACTCTATATCTTTGCCAACATTTGGTGTTGCCAGTGTTCTGAATTTTGGCCATTCTTCTAGGTGTGTTGTGATGTCTTTGTTTATTTTCACTTCACTGATGACTTTTGATATGTAGCATCTTTTCATATGCTTATTTGCCATCTGCTAGTCTCCTTTAGTGAGGTTTCTTTTAAGGTTTTTGGCCCATTTTTCTTTTTATAAATTTTTTTTATGGAAAATTTTTTTCAATGTTTATTTATTTTTGAGAGACAGAGCATGAGTGGGGAAGGGGCAGAGAGAGAGGGAGACACAGAATCTGAAACAGGCTCCAGTGCTGACAGCTGTGTGTCAGCAATCTGTGCTGACAGCTCAGAGCCTGACTTGGGACTCAAAGACATGAATGTGAGATCATGACCTGAACCGAAGTTGGACATTTAACCAACTGAGCCACCCAGATGCCCCCTTTCAAAAAAATTTTTTTAATGTTTATTTATTTTGAGAGGGAAGGAGAGAGAGAGAGAGAGAGGGAACACAGAGAGAGAGCCGGGGAGGAGGAGATAGAGAGGGAGAGAGAGAATCCTAAGTGCTAACAGTGCAGAGCTCCATGGGGGGCTCATACTTACTAACTCTGAGATCATGTCTTGAGCCAAGGTCAAGAGCCAGATGCTTAACTGACTGAGCCACCTAGGCACCCCTGGCCCATTAAAAAAAAAAAAAAAAAAGTTTATTTATGTATTTTGAGAGAAAAACAGAGAGAGGGAGGGAGGGGCAGAGAGCACGAGAGAGAATCCCAAGCAGGCTCCACGCTGTCAGTGCAGAGCCCGAGACGGGGCTCAAACTCATATACCATGAGAACATGACCTGAGCTGAAATCAAGAGTCAGACGCTCAACCGACTGAGCCATCTGGGCGCCCCTCTTTGGCCCATTTTTGTAATTGGGTTGTTTGTTTTCCTGTTGTTGAGATTTAAGAGCTCTTTATATATTTTGGATAATAGTCTTTTATCAGATATGTCTTTTGAAATATTTTCTCCTAGTCTGTGGCTTGTTTTCTCATTTGCTTGACAATGTCTTTCTCAGCAGAAAATTGTAATTTTAATGTAGTCCAGCTTAACAGTTCTCTCTTTCATGAACTGTGCCTTTGGTATTTTATTTAAATCATTGCCAAACCCAAGGTCATCTAGATTTTTTTCATATGTTCTAGTATAGTTTTGCATTTTTACACTTAGGTCTGTGATCCATTTTGAGTTAATTCTTGTAAAAGGTTTAAGGTCTGTGTCTAGATTCATTCCTTTGCAAGTGGATGTCCAGTTGTTCCAGCACTGTTGGTTGAAAAGACTATTTTTTTCCTCCATTGTATTGCCTTTGCTCTTTTGTCAAAGATCAGTTGACTATATTTATACATCTCTATTTCTGGACTCTCTATTCTGTTCTATTGGTCTATTTGCCTGTTCTTTCACCAATACCAGTCTGGATTACTATGTTTGAAATACAGTCAAGGTATTTGAAATTTGCATTTGAAATACAAGTGTATGTATTTGAAATACTATGAATGCTACCTATGTGAAGGTTTAATGATTGTAAATTTTAGTGAAGTCAAGATGAATAAGTAACAAGTATTAACTGGAGCATTTGGAAAGAGCCATTTATTCTTAGTTGGACAGCTGTTGTGTGTGTGGATGCATACACTTGTAAATAAAGACATTTTATTATCCCTATGGTGTAGTAATTATTTTGTAGGAAAAAGTCCTTCTAGTTGATATGATGAGATCATTGTTATCACAATAGTACTCAATACTTCCATAGTCCTCATTATGTGCCAGTCACATTTAAGTGCATCACACATTTATCTCATTTAATCCTCACAACAGCCCTATGAAGTAGATATTAATGTTAATCCCATTTGACAGATAAGGAAACTGAGGCATAGTAAAGTTAAGTCCAAGGCTCCACAGCTGGAGTCATGTTGTCAGGACTCTAACCCTGGCAGTCTGGCTCTAAAATCTGTGTTTTAACCAGTACACAATCAATATTATATTCCCTGGCGCCACCCTAGCAAATTTTATAACCACTATTCAACTCTCTTTTTTTTAAAAAAATGCTTATTTATTTTGAGAGAGAGAAGAGAGAGAGTGAGCAGGGAAGGGGTAGAGAGAGAATCCCAAGCAGGCGCTGCACTGTCAGCACAGAGTCTGACACGGGGCTCTATCTCATGACCCTGAGATCACGACCTGAGAGAGATCACGACCTGAGACAAAATCAGAAACCCACTGAGCCAACCAGGTGCCCCACCACTATTTAACTATCTAAAGTACTGTGAGGACAAGTGTAAAAGAGCCTCAGTCTGTTTATTCTTGGATAAGAAGTATTAGGGAATGGAAGTCACAACTTACTAAAATTAATCACTTGATGAGAAATTTCTGAACTAAATGTACCTACCCATTTATGAATTAAATATCGACAGAAAAAGTTTTCAACAGGAGCATTGGTAAAATATTAGAAGTCGTTTGCCTTCAAGTATTTAAGTGATGATCTGAATTTTAATAATAATTTCTTCTGAGACTCTAGAAGGCATGCTGTCTTTCTTTGTACTAATGTATTATAAACTGGGAAATGATTTGTGAATTGGAGAAAAAAACTTTTTTATTGTATATTAATAAAGCCAAAGTAGAAGGTGAAGATGGTATCAGTTGAATGACTAGTTAGGTACTTTTAGGATTTTTAGTGTGTGATTCAAGTGCTATCTTTAGCTCTGATATCTAAACATATTTAATATTTGAAACTGATTATACAATCAAAAATAATTTCTTTTTTTTTTTAATTTTTTTTTTTTTCAACGTTTTTTTTTTATTTATTTTTGGGACAGAGAGAGACAGAGCATGAACGGGGGAGGGTCAGAGAGAGAGGGAGACACAGAATCGGAAACAGGCTCCAGGCTCCGAGCCATCAGCCCAGAGCCCGACGCGGGGCTCGAACTCACGGACCGCGAGATCGTGACCTGGCTGAAGTCGGACGCTTAACCGACTGCGCCACCCAGGCGCCCCTCAAAAATAATTTCTGTAAAAATAATTTATCTATAGTTACTATGAAAGCATAATATCCCAAATAAGGAATCTTTGTTAAAGTTATTGAAAAAATATGTATAATGTCATTAGAATTTTTACTGAATTCTGGCCCATGTCTCCCTAAAATAGAGTGGCACACTTCCTCCAAATAAATTATTGGGCCCAAAACCATTAAACCATGTTTAAAAAAAAAAAAAAAACTTTGATAAATAAAATAATAAATACACTTAAGTTTTCTGACTTGGTTGAAAAAATTAAAATCTCTTAAAATACATTATCTTTACTTCAGTTAGAGATGAACCACCCCTATTCCAGCATGAGAACTTAATCTTGTAAACTGTAAATATTAAGGAGAAGAATCTTTGTAATATTAATTAATTAATTAATTAATTTACTTACTTACTTGTTTATTTTTAAAGTAAGCTCTATACCCAATATGGGGCTTGAACTCATGATCCCAAGATCAAGAGTTACAAGTTTTATCAAATGAGCCAGCCAGGTGCCCCTGTAATTTTCTTTTAATAAACAGAAGAGAATTGTGTTTTCATGGAATAATCACATTAATGTTTGATTAGTAAAAATTTAAAAATACATATACTAATTATATGTCTTTATTAAAAATATAGTAGCCTTAAAGAAATTTAAGGGAAAAAAGTGTATGTTTTATTAACTCTGGTTCTTGTTACCCAACTTTCTGCCATACACATATATATGTATAAAATCAAATAAGCAAGGATCTATGTGATTTTTAAACAGTATTTCAAATAGACTATTATGTAGTTTTTTGGCTGTGTTTTTATTTTTATTTTTATTATTTATTTTTTTTAATGTTTATTTATTTTTGAGGGAGACAGAGACAGAATGCGAGTGGGTTAGGGGCAGAGAGAGAGGGAGACACAGAATTGGAAGCAGGCTCCAGGCTCTGAGCTGTCAGCACAGAGCCCGATGCGGGGCTCAAACTCACGAGCTGTGAGATCATGACCTGAGCCGAAGTCGGACGCTCAACCGATTGAGCCACCCAAGTGCCCCTGTTTTTATTTTTACTTTAAAAAATAGTGGGGCGCCTGGGTGGCTCAGTCGGTTGGGCGACCGACTTCGGCTCAGGTCATGATCTCGCGGTCCGTGAGTTCGAGCCCCGCATTGGGCTCTGTGCTGACAGCTCAGAGCCTGTAGCCTGTTTCAGATTCTGTGTCTCCCTCTCTCTCTGACCTTCCCCCATTCATGCTCTGTCTCTCTCTGTCTCTAAAATGAATAAACGTTAAAAAAAAAAAATTTAAAAATAAATAAATAAATAAGTAAATAAAAAAAAATAAAAAATAGTAAAAGAACCTTGTTCACATCTCAGCTCCATTATCCCTAAAGGCTGCCCCTACTTTTTCCCTTACATACTCTATTTCTGTCATGATCATTATTTACAGGGATGACAATTGGTCACCCACCCTGATTAAAAAAAATCATACAAACAAAACACCCTAATCTCATAGATGAAATAAAACTTAGATGAAAAAATTTTAATGTAAAGTGATTGTGTAATGGATTTTTAACTCCTAAGTGGTAGAGGAGATAGCTCAGTCTGAAAAAAGTAAATGTAACGAGTAAAATTTCTCTAAAATACTATGCAGTTTAATGACTATATTAATCTATTACCCTATTACATCTAGTGCAATGAGTTTATTGGTATGTTCATAGTTTTTTTTCTGTGAATTATTTTTAAGGACAAATTTCCAGGTTATGGTATTTATAGGGATTTAAATTTAAAAAAAATTTTTTTTAATGTTTATTTATTTTTGAGAGGGAGGGGGAGAGAGAGAGA
This sequence comes from Neofelis nebulosa, assembly GCF_028018385.1. Taxonomy (NCBI): domain Eukaryota; kingdom Metazoa; phylum Chordata; class Mammalia; order Carnivora; family Felidae; genus Neofelis; species Neofelis nebulosa. Next base: position 156,852,605 of record NC_080783.1, on the reverse strand, counting down.
GAGAGGAAGAAAGAGAGAGCATGAAGGGGGGGGGAGGGATGGCAGAGAGAGAGGAGACACAGAAGCCGAAGCAGGCTCCAGGGTCTGAGCTGTCAGCACAGAGCCCGACGTGGTGCTCAAACTCTTGAACCATGAGATCATGACCTGAACCAAAGTCAGAAGCTTAACCGACTGAGCCACCCAGGTGCCCCTTAAAATTGTTAATACTTGTTCCCAAATGATTTTTAAAATTATATTTATTATTTATTTTTTTAATGGATAAATGGGTGTTTATTGTTACCAATTTTGAACTGTCCATTTACATCATACATACTTTTTTGTATTTCTCGCTGTTTTAGTTTCCTAGGGCTGCTAAAACAAATTGTCACAAGGTAAACATCTTAAAACAACAAAAATTTATTCTTACACTTTTGGCAGCTAAACCAAGATGTGGGTAGGGCCACACTCCTTCCAAGGGTTCTGAGAGAATCCTAGGACAGTAGTATAGAGTTATACATTTCAGGAATAACTTTCCTGTTATGAGTGTTTCTCATTCTTTAAAAAAAAATGTAGTGGATTTTAGCTCTTAAAAAAAAAGGGATGTTTTTCCTCAGTAGCCTGAGTGTGCTGTTTTTTTCCCCCCCCTCTGGGCCTACCTAATTTCCTAGGCTCCATGGTGCTTTTTTCTGCTCACTTGACATTGAAGCAATGGAGGAATAGTCAGGCTCACCTGGCTATGGGTATGAGTTGGCCTTGACCCCTCAACTGCCCACTGATGCTGCCATATTTATCTTCTTTATTGCAGTATAGTTGAACACACAATATTACATTAGTTTCAAGTGTATAACACTGATTCAGCAACTCTATAGGTTATGCTGTGCTCACCACAAGTGTAGCTACCGTCTGTCACCATACAATGCTATTACAATACCATTGACTATATTCCCTATGCTATACCTTTCATCCCTGTGACTTATTCATTCCCGTATATAATATCTTTATCCATTCATCCATGAATGGACACTTAGGTTGCTTTCATGTCTCGGCTATTGTAAATAATGCTGTTGTGAATGTGTGGGTGCATATATCTTTTTGAATTAGTGTTTCTGTTTTCTTGGGGTAAAATACCCAGTAGTGGAATTACTGGATCCTGTGGTATTTCTATTTTTAAATTTTTGAGCAAGCTCCACAGTCTTTTTTACAATGGTTGCTCCAATGTACGTTTCCACAAACAGTGCATGAGGGTTCTCTTTTCTTCACATCCTCACCAACATTTGTTATTTTTTGTCTTTTTGATACTATCCATTCTGACTGGTGTGAGGTAATATCTCACTGTGGTTTTGATTTGCATTTCCCTGATGATTAGTGATGCCAAACATCTTTTCATGTGTCTGTTGGCATTGTTCCCAAATGTTTGAAAGAATTATTTACAGTACTCATTTTACCAAAACCTAGCTAGATTGTTTTATTATTTAAAATCTTCAAATTATAACTGCTTATTTAATAACTTGAAATTTCACAGTTGAGATGAATTCTTGCTTTTCAGGTTTACCACTATGGTTCTTTTTTGTGTGTATGATATTTGAAGAAATATAAAAATCCTTTATCATCCTTCTCTACATGTAGAAAGTCAGATTTGTTTCCATTTGTTAATAGGTAATGCATTTCTTCGAAATGTGAAAGATCTAGTCTCGGGTTCTAAAGTCATTTAATATGCCAAGTCCTGGTAATATTTCTACCTATCTGAAAATGATTAAATCAGATAAGAATCTGTTTTTTTCTTTCCTCCCAGCATTACCTACCAGAACAATTCAGGCTTTTCACAGATAGTAATGTCAGTGTTCCTTTGGTAATGAGTATTTTAAAGGAATTCTTTTGGAAATCAATTCTAGAAAAGGTGATTTTTATTATATTTTTACTCCTACTGTAGATGCTGTACTTCTACAGGACTTCAGCTTGCAATTTTTTTTAAGTAGGAGTTTTAAGTTGACTTTGGATATTAGCATTTTCCCCTAAGGTTTTTGGATTTGAATGTTAACCTTTTGACATTGAGTATTCCTTGATGGAACTAAAAAATTTGCTTGAGTGGCTGACAAATCTTTGTAATCTGTAAATAAGCTAGAAAGATGCTATTCGTTTCTAATACCAAAGTATTTTTAAAGGAGAGAGTTTTGAAAAACAGGAAATCCTAGCTGTCAAAGTAAAAAGATGAATGTTCTGAAAGAATTGCTGAATCATTAATGTAATACTGCTTGGCATATAGAGTAGGTGTTCCCATATCTTTAAAGGTTAACATGTGATTGTTACCTTTTCACTATACTCTAAACATATATGTACATTTACTTTTCCTTTTTTTTTTTTTTTTTTTTTTTTTTTTTTTTTTTTAATTTTTTTTTCAACGTTTTTTGTTTATTTTGGGGACAGAGAGAGACAGAGCATGAACGGGGGAGGGGCAGAGAGAGAGGGAGACACAGAATCGGAAACAGGCTCCAGGCTCCGAGCCGTCAGCCCAGAGCCTGACGCGGGGCTCGAACTCACGGACCGCGAGATCGTGACCTGGCTGAAGTCGGACGCTTAACCGACTGCGCCACCCAGGCGCCCCCATTTACTTTTCCTTTAAATGTTCTTTGTTTTCTTCCAAGTTTACAGATTTAAGGTATCTATAGGGCTGTGTGCAATTCTTTTGACATTTTCTTATTAATCCATCTTTCCATTATATTAGAAATGGGAACATCTTTGAAAAGATGACAAAACAATAGGAGATAAAAGATGAGTAATATAGATTGAAAATATTTCTCATAAATATACAAAATATATACAAAAAAGCAGATATCAAAAGGGTATGTAAATGATATGACATAAACTTTGTTAACAAAAAAACAAATACAAAACTATAAATATCATAAATATAAATATAATATAAATATTCATAGGAAAAAATGACTACAAGGAAATATACTTAGCAGGAATTACATAAAGTGGTATGATAGGGAGGTTTTTATTTTATTCTTTTTTCTTTCTGTGTTTTCCAAAACGTTCAGCAATGAGTATTGATAATTATAATTAGCAAATGTGTTTTTAAAAGCAAAAATATTTCTTATATCGCTGCCCTGTAAATAGCATATCCAGATTTTAAGATGATCCAGTTAAGGTCTTATAAGAAACGTGAGTATTTACTGTCTGTAACCTGATACTTTTCTTCTATCTTTCCTGCAGCACAAAAATTCTTTAAATAGTGACCCTAAGAATTGGGCGGAGACAGAGGTGGGGGGAGTGGGATCTCATTCTGTTTTTGCTAAAGTAGCTAAAATCAGATAAGAAGCTTTCACAAATATTTAGTTGCCAGAACTACTAACTCTTGTATATTACAGAAAACTAGTTAAAACCACTAACTAAGATAATATTTAAGTCCTTGACTGCTTTTGATGTTTATGATATCCTTTTACAATGTGAAATTGGTATGTTGACCTCCTGGCATTTCTGATTGATAGATCCCAGGAATTCTGAAAATGACACAAATTATCTGAAAAATGTTAATTTAAACAAACCATATTTTAGCATTGTGTATCTTATATTTGGATAACTTGAAATTGAAATTAAAATACCTAAAATCAGTTCAAGGGTACCTTTAAATTTGTATAATGCCTTTAATTTATTTTAACATAGGATGCCTATTGGCTATAATTATTTTGGTTTTTTTCTCCGACAATAGAGTAAATAAAAACACAGTTATGATATTCTGTGCTGAAATATTGGGTTCTTAATCCACTTAGCTTCTTAAAAAGGAAATAAAAATGGTAGAGCCAGAAGGAAAATGAATAGTTAATCGTGGAGGAGGAGAAAACCTAGCTCTGTACTTTGACTAGAGGCAGCTGGGGAAGTGACGTCCTGTAGCATTTGCTGTTCTAGAAAGTACAGAGACACGTAGTGAAAATGGGAGGATCTAGAAGGAGGCTGTCTCCTGTGTAGTGTATATTTATCTGTAAGTAAGCCTTTGGGGAAGGAATTAAATAGAGACGCTGCTTGCTTGCTGCCTTAAGACAGCGAAGCTGAATTGCTGATTTGCTTTAACTTTTAAAATACCCAGCTCGGTTTATTTTTCTTGGAATCGTTGTATTGCTAAGACTGGGGACGCTGTTTTCTTTCACAAAGGGAAATCTAAGTTCATTTCAAGGCATTCGAAATGGGGAAAGACTATTATTACATTTTGGGAATTGAAAAAGGAGCTTCAGATGAAGATATTAAAAAAGCTTACCGAAAACAAGCACTCAAATTTCATCCGGACAAGAACAAATCTCCTCAAGCAGAGGAAAAATTTAAAGAGGTCGCAGAAGCTTATGAAGTATTGAGTGATCCTAAAAAGAGAGAAATATATGATCAGTTTGGGGAGGAAGGTAAGTATTCTGTGTATATCTTTAAGTCCCTCCAGCTCTGTCTCTCTTTCTCCCCCGCTTTCAGCTTTCTGGTCATAATTAAATTAAATTATCAGGCATCAAAGTAGAAAGACAAATAGATAAAAGCAAGATTTCATCTCTGATCATATGAATAAATATTATTACATAGCTGTGAATGAAATGTATTTGCTTGCCCTTTTTTTGGAATTTTGTAATATATATATTCTACCAGTAGATTTATGTTAACATTGTATATTTGAAAAGAAACCTTAAATTCCCTTGCCCATTAATGAATTGTGTCAAAGTCTTATGCAACCTGTTTTGTTTTCTAATGAATTTTCTGCCAGAACCAATAAAGATCCTTCAGTCATTTAAAATTTTAACATTGGCAGTTCACATTCTGGGTAGTTTATATTTTATTCGCAAAAACTAGAGAAGTTTTTTGCCTTTCTGATAGCAATTTAGTTTAGATGGAACAAGACAGAATCGTCTCCCTGAGAAGCAGAAGGCCCAGGCATTCAGCTGTAGTTGTTTTTGGCATTCCGCCTGGAGAGGAAAGAATTTTCCTGATGTCATAAAATACCAGAACAAGTTTTTAGCTTAATTGTAAACAGTAAGTGTGTGCCAAGAAACTGAGATCTCAGAAATACAATTTTTGACCTAAAATGGCCACCTAGTTAGAACAATTATTGATTTACTTTTAGGTAACATTATTTCTTTTGAAATTTTACTATCTAGGTATTGAGGAAAGCGTGACAACTTCCCTTTCCTCTCCCTGCCATACTTTTGTTTCTTGCACTGTGAGATCGGAAACTAGTTGAATACAGTAAACAGGGGTTATTTAAGATTATCCTTTTATCATTCTGGATTTTAAATTAAATTTGTCCATCATCTCCATATAAATGTAGCTATGAAGACTATTTTAAATTGCTAATTAACAGCAACAACAAAAACACTTTAATTCCTATAGGTTCTGGGATTTTTAACATTTCAAATCAGGACTAAGTTATTTCATTATTTTTTTTCCTCCCAAAATGTTCTCTTTTAAATCATTGTAGTTATGAAAACTTTTTTGTTATTTCTTTGTCTCCTTTATTGCATTTAACGTAAAATTTTCCTAATTAGAAATATACCCTAAAATACAGTGAAGCACTAACTCATTAAAAAAAAAAATTTATATAAGCAGCGTGATTGTGTAGAAACTTTTTTCTTTTTGTTTTGTTTGTTTTTCTTTTTGATCTGAGTTGCCTTAAATTGCAGTTTCTATTGTTGGTGATGAGGACCTGCAGTGTCAGGCTCTTACAAGATAAATATTGAAAAAGGCAAATAATGGCCAGTTCAATTCTGCTTATTCCTTATGGCCATACTAATCAAAATACGATTTGGTTCATCTCAAAAGCTAACCAGGATTGTGAGATACTTATAATATACTCTTTCTGAAGAAGTTATTTGTGATTTTGTAAAGGAATTCACAAACATGAAGCAACACTATACATTCCCAAGAAAAAGCAGATATCCACTGCTTAACCCACATCTCCCTGATGGCTCAAGTTTGTTTATGACGAAGCCATAGAATTCAGTGTATACTAAGGATATTTATCTCCAGAATTTTCAAGTCATCCAATGAGACATTTTTCTTGGCTTAATATTACCTCTTAATAGTGTTTCTCTTCAGTAGTATTTCTCTAGTTTGATTTTTACTGGTCATCATCACAGTGAGTGAATTTTTAAAGAACAAAAGCAGTATCATCTCTGTACCCTGAATCTTTTTTTGTTCTTGATTCAGATAATTGCCATAAACAATAAAGGTAATAGAGAGGGGAGAATAAATTTTTTAAAGCATTGAAATATATTCAGAAATATCATTCTCTAGTTAGGAGTTATTTGAAAATACAGTTAAATGAAAGTTATTTGATGATGTTTTCAAAAGTATTCTTCCTTTACAGAAAAGCATTATATTTATTTGCTCTTTATTCAGAATAGCTCATTTATTCTTTGAAAAAATCCCTTTTAGGTATACTGTTTAAATGTGGGAAAACATTTTTTCTCTTTGCCTTTCATTGGTCAGTTTGTATCTGCAGGCCTGGTTCCATAGCTCTATGTGTTTCTTCAGTAGTAACAAAACACTGAATGTTAGGACTCTGGAGCTGTTAGTAATTTATATGATATGCTTGTTTCCCCCAGTTATTACACTCGCTGTCAAGGTCTAGGACAGTGGGAACAGGAACCATGAACTGAGAAGTATATGAGTTGAACATGCTAAATTTATATATTTAGAGACTAAGAGAACCAGTGATCCAGTTTATTCATGTTTTGAAAATCTCTAATATCCACAGTTTTAAATGCTGGGTTTTAAAATTTTTGGACAAAACTAAAGATGTTTTAAATTTACCGTATGACCCAGCAGTTCTGCTCGTAGGAATCTGTAAAGAGAAATGAAAACATAGGTCCACAAAAAGATATGTACATGAATGTTCATAGCAGCATTAGTTGTAATGGCCCCAAACTGGGAACAATTTAAAAGTACTATCATTAACTGAATGGATAAACAAAATGTGATATATATGTATGTGTGTACATACACACGGACACACTGGTATACTACTTAGCATTAAAAAGATTGATTTAATGAAACATGCTATAACATGGATGAACCTCAGAAACTATGCTAGATAAAAGAAGTCAGATGTCAGAGGCTACATATGCTATGATTCCATTTATTGAAATGCATGGAAGAGGCACATTTATAGAGAAAGCAAGTGTATCAATGGGTTGCCTAGTGCTAGAAGTGGGAGCAGGGATCAGCTACAAATAGAAAGTAGAGAACTAGTTAGGTTGATGGAAATGATCTATACCTGGATTGTGATGATGGCTGCACAACTCTACAACTTTACTAAAAACACTGATTTATATATTTGCAATGGGTTAATTTTATAGTATGTAATAAATAAAGCTATTTTTAAAAATAGAGAAATGTTCTCCATAGTTGAATCATTTAAAAACAAAAACACCCACAACTACAGAAATTTAAAATTGGATTTTGAACCTGTATCTCCTAGAAGGTTTTAGGTTTGTGGTTCAATGGATTTCAACAGAAGTTTGTATTAAAATGCTTTAAAAAAAAAAAAAAAAAGACTTTCAGTAATGCCTCCTTACAGCATCCTAGATCTGTAACCCTAGATCCTAGATCTCTTTTCCTTTATGCCTTTTTTTGGTATGTAGTTTATTGAGTAACTTTCTTTAACTACTGAAAGGTAGTATTTATAATGATCAAACTTGTGTTTAGTATATTAATCTTTATACTCACTTGTTCCTTCTTTATGTAATCAACTGAATCTCTTTATTTGCCATGTATTTTTAAAAATAAGTTGAAATTTTGAGTCAAGACTACTTAAAGGATCTCATTATTCTAGTAACTTTGTAAGTCTTGCTATAAATCTAGATTTTTACATATCAAATCTCCTTGAAATAAGAGTTGTTAAAGTCCTGTAATTTTTTTATTTGAAATCCTAATTCTTCTCCAGTGCTGCTTCTTTTGACAAACTTTCAACTAACTAGTGGAAATTATTGTTATGGAGAGTATACCGAACACATACTTGTTTTTGGATTGCAAATTGGTTGGTTTGTTTTTAAATAATAGCAGTCTTGCTACACAGCATGGGCAAATGTTGATTCCAGAGTATATTCCTTATCATGAAAAGTGATGATGGTGTCTAGAAAATATTTTGGAGAACAGAGGGAATCCAGTTGAATATTAAAATTTTCCATGAGCACTCAAAATGTATGTAATAAAGAGTTGACTGTATAGTTGATAACATGCCTGTTATAATTCAGGTGCTAGGCAATCAAGTGATACTTACATAATATTTCATGTTATATTGTTATGAACATTGGTATGATTTTCTCAGTCATTGTAGTAGCCTTGTACTTAATCTGAGCGATGTATGTACTTGACTGTTTAGTGTCAAGGAAAACCTCAAAGCTCCATTGTCAGCTCTGATAAATGTCACTTCAGACTGTGTGAATCTTCTCAGAGCCTCTGTAATCCTGACTGAGTTACCATTTTTGGCAGAGAAGAGAAGAGGTTTTAAGGAAAAGCCAAACCCATAGTGTAATAACTTAAAATGTTGTTCTTTCTTTTCATGAATTTATTATGAGTCCAAAATATTTAGATTTTGTCTTGTGGAGAGTTAGATTGGGCAAGCTAATGTACTCAACTCGTTCTTAAACTATTATACTCTATTATATTTGTGGGATAAAAGATGAAATGATTGAAGTAATTTAAGCATTGGTTCAGTCACATTGGTCATGACCTTGAGCTATATACATAACTTGTCATTTATAAAACTCTGTCACTATCTTTTTTTAACATTTGGAGTTAAAACTGTACCACTAAAAATTATAAAAAGAAGTTTTGTGTGAGCTGCATGTTAAAACTCCTTGTCCTGCTTATACTTGTCATTCTCTTTCTGAAAGGAACATCCTAACTGCTATTTGGATGTATCATTCAATACATATTTTAACAGTTTTTCAGATTATTAAATTTTTCTTAGTCTCTCCAGATTTTTATTCATGGATGAAGGTAAAAATTTAAACATCAATTGAGACTGTTGGATGAAAAAGAATATATATATATGTTTGTTTTGAAATTTTAATTTTTATTCCAGTTAACATACACTGTTATATTAGATTTGGGTGTACAATACAGTGATTCAATACTTCCATACTATATGTGTACTTTTTAATGGAAGAAGCCAAATAGAATAAAACATGCAAAACTAAATCTCTTTGAAAGCATGCTAGGTGATTCCAGTATAATTTTTTATTATTAAATCTCTCATGTATGTGTATGTATGATTGTACTTTATATAGCTTTTGCCTCTTCTCTATCCCGACATTCAAGATCCCTTTCAAAGTTTAAACACACTTTAAGAATTAGTTTATTCTCTAGTCAATAAACACGAGCGCCATCATTTTCAGCCCTGTATATGTGAGCAATGCAAAAATGAATAGAATGTATTTCCTGCCCTCAAATTACTCACTGTTTGAAGATATTGGAATCTCTTAATCTCTTGAATTTATCACATTAAAAAATTTTTAGATTCTATTCCTCCTTGTTTCCTTGGTCAGGAATGCCCGTAAGGCTCATTCAGAAACTTTGCTACTACTATAATGATATAAATCCTTGTCAGTATTGATCCTTTAAAAGACCACTATACTAATGTTTGATGGGTCTTTAACAGAAACTGTCTTTAGTATATAGCAGAAAATGCAGCCTCAAAAGTATAATTGTTTGTGAACTACATATTACTTAGTTGAATCTTAAAGAACAGGGTCAAAAGGTCACTATCTCAGAGTCTGAAGCAAGTTGTGCACAACAGACAGAAATAACCAGTCCAAAGGACTTACAGAGTGTTTATAGCTCTTGATGTTAGTCTTCTTTCTACATAGTGTTGAAATTAATGCTATCACAGGATATGCCTAAACAATTTTGTTAGCTAGAATAGGGTAACAGTTTAAAGAAACATTTTTCATAATGTGTCCTAATAAAATTTTTCCCCTTTCTGCCACAGAAAGAGTTCTATTTTAATTCTTAAAGTAAAAGATGATCTAAAATGAAGCTAGTTAGTATGAATATGGTATTTTATATTATTGATTATGCTCTATAATGATACTTAAAGATTTAAGTTATGCATTTTGCATCTATTACCAAAGACCTTTCAATTGTCGTCTTTTGAAAACTTACATACGTCAGGTTATCAAACCAGTGGTTTATGAAACAAGAGGTTCCTGACTTTATTTTCTTACTTATGTATAGAACAAAGATTCAGGAATAAATTATCACTAAAGATGGGGATGTGGAGGAAGAATTTGAAAGCTAAACATTTAACTTAGGATGGAATGATCAAAAGTTAGGTAACTGTTCTGTATTTAGTTACAATGGCATTTCTGGCCAATCTTAATAAATTATAACCTAAGGTGGCCAAAATCTTATTAGGGATACAACTTTGAAAGTTTAACTTTCGAGAGTTGCAAGCTTTTTTCTAATCATGTTTATTTGTTCATTTAGGGTTGAAAGGAGGAGCAGGAGGTACTGATGGACAAGGAGGTACCTTCCGGTACACCTTTCACGGTGACCCTCATGCCACATTTGCAGCATTCTTTGGAGGTTCCAATCCCTTTGAAATTTTCTTTGGAAGACGGATGCCTGGTGGTAGAGATTCTGATGAAATGGAAGTAGATGGAGATCCTTTTACTGCCTTTGGATTCAGCATGAATGGATATCCAAGAGACAGGAATTCTGTGGGACCATCCCGCATTAAACAAGATCCTCCAGTTATTCATGAACTTAGAGTATCACTTGAAGAAATATATAGTGGTTGTACCAAACGGATGAAGATTTCTCGAAAAAGGTTAAATCCTGATGGAAGGAGTTATAGATCTGAGGACAAAATTCTCACCATCGAGATTAAGAAAGGGTGGAAAGAAGGCACCAAAATTACTTTTCCAAGGGAAGGAGATGAAACGCCAACTAGTATTCCAGCAGACATTGTTTTTATCATTAAAGATAAAGATCACCCAAAATTTAAAAGGGATGGATCAAATATAATTTACACTGCTAAAATTACTTTACGAGAGGTAAGTTAGTAGCACCAGGGATTCTGAAACCAGACAGAATTATGCATCTGATCTTAGGGAATTTATCTAAACAATAGCTAATATTTATTAAATGTTTAGTATGTTATTTAAATTCTCATAAGAACCCCCAGAGGTAGTACTACTATAATACCTCTTTTTTTTTTTAATGTTTGTTTATTTGAGAGAGGGAGAGAGAGAGAGAGCGTGCGCGTGTGAGTGGGGGAGGGGCAGAGAGAGAGGGGAACAGAAGATCTGAAGTGGGCTCTGTGCTGATAGCAGAGAGCCCAACGCAGGGCTCAAACCCACAAACCATGAGATCATGCCCTGAGCCAAAGTCAGATGCTCAACCGACTGAGCCACCCAGGCACCCCTATAATGCCTCTCTCATGGGTAGGATTATATTTTCTAAGTTTAGTTACCTGTACTAGCAATTTAAATGCCAACTTTAAGTGCTAACTGGGTTACGTACTATGAAACCTAATATTGGGTTAACTCTACTCAGTTTTTATAGATATGGTTTATGAGATATACATTGGAATTTTATCACCTTAGTCCATGTATAAGGTTTTCCCCAAAATTGTTAATTTGGAGTAATACTTATATAACAAAAAGATATTAATTTAAAATAATTGTTAAAGGTACTGCTTTATAAGTTCTTATTTGTTCTGTTTTTAGATACTGTTTTTCAAATTGCATTATAATCCTGCATATATGGCCATGTCACTTCCCTGCTTAAAATTCTTAAATAATTCCACATAGCATCTACCATAAAGTCCAAACTTTTTAGCTTAAAATGAAAGGTCATTTTAGGGGTGCCTGGGTGTCTCAGTCTGTTAAGCGTCTGACATCATTTCAGCTTAGGTCATGATCTAATGGTTTGTGAGTTTAAGCTAACAGCGTGGAGCCTGCTTGGGATTTTGTCTCCCTCTGTTTCTACCCATAAATGTATATACATTTCCCTAAATTTGCTCTATTATTATCTTATATACATCTATGTCATTGTCTGAGCTCTAGTCTATGGAACACTGTTGTTCCTCGCTCTGCTTCAATACTTGCTAACGGTCCAAAGCTTAGCTCATTCTGTACTGTCAGAAGATAAGGGGGTATGATGGGTGCCCTTTGTCTCACAAAAGACTTCTGCACCTCTGTGCCAATGTTATATATACTGTATTGTTATTACTGGTTTGCTTCTGAGTTCCTTGTGCATTCCCTGAGGTGGGGGTCCCTGTTCATGGTCCCTTAGCTCAGCATCTAGCAGGAATGTGTGGCATATAGTACGCGCTCAGTAAACATTTGTTGACTAAACCAATAAATGTATTTCTTATCCTAATATTTTTCCTTCCAGAGAAGTAGGTACTTACTCTTATTCTATTCTTTTCCTAAATTTCTCCCTCTTTTCTTGTCCATTTCCATCCCTGCATTTTGAATGTTGTAATGGCAGTCTCAAACATTCCATTTCATTTCAGGGCATAGTGGAAGACATCCTTTACTTCTCTTTCCTTTTCCTTCCTTCCCCTTCTCCTTTCCTTCTTTTATAATATGTCTGATCATGCATGTCCTAAAGAGATTTGTTAACAGGGAAAAAGTCTTACAATTATTGATATTCTTTTAGAGGTTAATGTTTTACCTTAGTGGTTTCATTCTTCATACTTGGTTATATTTTTGTTGAGTTTTTTAAGTTTTGGAGTTTGTTCATTTTATTTGGTCTATTTTAGGCATTGTGTGGCTGCTCAATTAACGTGCCAACAATGGATGGAAGAACCATACCTATGTCAATAAATGATATTGTGAAACCTGGAATGAGGAGAAGAATTATTGGATATGGGCTGCCATTTCCAAAAAATCCTGACCAGCGTGGTGACCTTCTAATAGAATTTGAGGTGTCCTTCCCAGATACTATATCCTCATCATCCAAAGAAGTACTTAGGAAACATCTTCCTGCCTCATAGAATGAAAAACTTTGTTACCCATATTTTGATAAGGCACTGAAAATATAAAAGGACTGGCAGTTTACTGATGTAGATGTGAATTCTGTATAAAGATGTGTAAATTATTTTGAGGATTCATTAAATTGCATGAATAGAGACGGGTCAAATAAATAGGCAAAAGGGATTTTTACAGTTAGAGATGAAAAGAAAACCTATTCACTGTATTTTATTTCATTTCTCCCAAATCAGAAATTTTTAGTATTTTGCTTCATGTAGAATTTGTTTTTGTGGAGTTAGTGGATATATTTCTAATAAAGTACTAGCCTATCCTAAAGTACTTTATTTCTTTTATCTTTACATTATCAGTATGATAGGTTCTCATTTATAATGGAAATTTAAATTCTTAACTAAAATACACATGTGATATGTATTTCTAGAAAATTAAAGCCCAAGTCATTTGGAAATGTGGTTGACTAGATTTAAATCTCCATCTGAAATGCTGCTATAGGACTGGTACCCGTAAAAGAATATACTAATGCATATGTTTCACCATTTTGATTTTTAAAGTATGCTGTAGCATTTCTTAATACCATAGTTGTAATGTTCTTAAGGCAGACATTTTCATCATAAAAAGGAAATTAATGGCAATTTATCTCCTGTGGAAATCCCAATTGCCTGAATTACTGATATTTTAGAAATAGGCTGTTTTTAAAATGCCATATGTAATTTTATGCAAGTTGACTATATATCTTGGACTTAATAAATTATAGGCACATTTTATTGTCCACTAGTTTAAAATAATTTGTTTAATAATAAATGTGTTTTTAGAGGAAATATTGTTACTTGGAATTAATTTTCCAATTATACAGTCTTCTATAACTTACTGATAATATGCTATATGTACCTTATGCAATTTCCCTAAAAAGAATAAAGTACCACTATGGTGTTAAACCAAAATATGGGGAAAATAAACACTAACTGCTGCTTATGAATGATGTTGCTACTACTTGTTATGCATATAAATATTTTACTTTTTCATATACATAGATTGCATTTCTTAGGTGTTTTAATTTTTTAAATATATTTATGTTTAAAAAATTGTTTTCTTTTTCTTTTAACTAGAGTAAGAGTGATGTCTTGAAACAAAGTTTTTGGTTCAAAAGTAGTTTTCAGGATGATTGATATATGTACAAGCTATACTGGATCCTATCACTCTTTAGCAGACTAAGAGTCTTTTCGAAAGTCAATAAATAGGTTGTAATTAACACATGCTTTTTACAGCCTTACTGCAATATAATTGACATGCCATAAGCTTACCTTTTTAAAAGTATATAGTTAAGTGGTTACATAACCACTGAGTCCAGAACTTTTCATCACCTGAAAAAGAAATTCCATATCCATTAGCACTCACTTCCTATTCTTCAGTGTCTGGCAAACACAAATCTACTTTCTGTCTCTATGGATTAGAGATGTGTATTCTGCACATCTAGTATAAATGGGATCAAAGAATATGTGGCTTTTTTTCACGTAGCTTCTTTCACTTAGCATGACATATTCAAGGTACATCCATGTTACATCATGTATCAGTACTTCTGATGATTCCTTTTTTATGGCCAAATAATGTTCTGTTCTATGGAGATACCACATTTTGTTTATCCATTTATTAGCTGATGGGCATTTAGGTTATTTCCATTTTTTGGCTGTTGTGAATAATGCTGCTATGAACATTTTTATACAAGTTTTTGTGTACATAACTTTTCAATTTTCTTGGGTATATATCTAAGAATAGAATTGCTGGAAATCATCACATGCTTTAGTTGCAAATGGAACTTCACCAGCTCAGTCAGTAGAGTATGTGACTTTTAATCTCCAGGTTGTGTGTTTGAGCCCCACATTGGGTATAGAAGTTACTAAAAATAAAATCTTAAAAAAAAATGTTGAAAATGCCAGAGAATTCAGCTAATCACACTTACTATTCCACCTAATTAATAAATAATTCCTTTATAACTTTGGTTCCCTGAACAACTAAAACTCCTTAGGGAAGGGGTGCCTGGGTGATTCAGTTGATTAAGTGCCCGACTCTTGATTTCAGCTCAGGTCATGATCCCAGGGTCATGGGATCGAGCCCCGAGTGAGCTCCCCACTGAGCATGAAGCCTGCTTAAGATTCTTTCTCTCTCTCTCTCTGCCCCCACTTGTGCACACACACAGTCTCTCTCTGTCTCTCTAGAACAAAAACAAAAGCAAAAAAAAAAAAAAAAAACCCTAAACTTCTTAGGGAAGTATAAACATCATAGAAACTTTCTCACAGGTGTAAAGAGAACTGAAAGCATCAGTCAGAGTGGTGGATATGATTTCTATATTAAACCTACTGTCATTTATTGCAATTTTCTTGATTAAGCCTTTTCTCCTAAATAAAGGATTTGTGGATTAGGTAGATGGATAATCTTTGGATTAAAAAGTATTTTTTCTTTAAAGTACAGAATTATTGGGCACCTGGGTAGCTCAGTCGGTTAAGTGTCTGACTAAATCTCGGCTCAGGTCATGATCCCAGAGTTGTGGGACTGAGCCCTGCATTGGGCTCCATGCTGAGTGTGAAGCCTTCTTGGGATTCTTTCACTCTCTCTTTCCTTCTGTCCCTCCCCACTTGCTCACTCTCTTAAAAAAAAAAAAAAAAAGTACAGAATTATTCTTCTCTAATAAAAAAATTAATTTTCACTGCTATATACAAACAGTATACCAGTATCTTTCTTGTCTTAAAAGAATACTGATAATGCCTTAGCAAGTAATCGGTGCCCAATTTTTATTTGTTGAATGTTGAATTAATGTAAAAGTAGAGTTTTAAAGGATTCTTACTGATGTAAATTGTGAAGGTACTTTTGATTTTAAAGTGTTCTTTTTTTTTAATTTTTTTTAATTTTTTTTTTCAACGTTTTTTATTTATTTTTGGGACAGAGAGAGACAGAGCATGAACGGGGGAGGGGCAGAGAGAGAGGGAGACACAGAATCGGAAACAGGCTCCAGGCTCCGAGCCATCAGCCCAGAGCCTGATGCGGGGCTCGAACTCACGGACCGCAAGATCGTGACCTGGCCGAAGTCGGACGCTCAACCAACTGCGCCACCCAGGCGCCCCTAAAGTGTTCTTTTTAAGTTCAGCCACATACTTGGATACTTGAAGTACTGTAGATGCCAGTAAGCTAATTGATAGAGATGTTTATCTTTCCTGCAAGAAAAACCAGATGCTCACGCATTCTAATCAGGGTGTGTATAAGCAAGGCGTTCACTGTTCTGTTGTCACTGACCTACCAATCTCAGTTGCGTTCTATAAAGCTACTTCCCACATTTAGTTCATTTGCTTTACTGCCTCTGAAAGCATCTGTTTGTGACCCTTTATCTTTTAGTTCATCACTCCTGCCTATTAATAGCCTTTCTTGGGGGCAAGGAATTGAAAATACTTTTGCTTGTTTATTTTTAAGAAAACACCTATCATTTGACTAGTTACGTTGAATAAAATGAAATTAATACATGTGATTGGACTAGGCAAATGGTTAGAAGTAACTACTCTATTCTTGTATTTCAAAGGTTAAACATTACCCGTAATCTAGTAACAATGTTTATCCAACAATGTGTAATGTAGTGTCCTGCCTGTATACCTGGCTTTCATATCCCCCTTTATGGAGAATTATAGAAAGAAATGTGATTTATTACTTGTAAATTGTAGCTTAATATTTATTTGAATAGATAAGTTTTATGGATTGAATATTTCAACTTTTTTATCATTTCTTTTTTTTCTGTGATAATTTTAGTTCATAAAATTTGTAAAATTTTGGAGCTGGACAGAATTTTAGAGATCACATTTTCTAGATGAGGAAGTAAGCCCAGAGAGGCTAAGGGACTTGCCTATGGCTAAAAAGCAAACTTGTAAGGGAATTCTGAGACTCCCTGTTCCTTATTCTCAGTAACATTTCCTACCAATATGCTATGATGTGCCATTGTTAAATTTCCCAGACTAGGTCAAATTCTGCTAAAGTGCATTTACCTACTTCTTTGTTGCAATCTGTGTAACTCAGCATATTTGAAATACTGTGAGTCATTTTTTTTATTTTTTTTTTATTTTTTTTATTTTAAAAATTTTTTTTTTCAACGTTTTTTATTTATTTTTGGGACAGAGAGAGACAGAGCATGAATGGGGGAGGGGCAGAGAGAGAGGGAGACACAGAATCGGAAACAGGCTCCAGGCTCCGAGCCATCAGCCCAGAGCCTGACGCGGGGCTCGAACTCACGGACCGCGAGATCGTGACCTGGCTGAAGTCGGACGCTTAACCGACTGCGCCACCCAGGCGCCCTGTGAGTCATTTATGAGCATGTAGAATATAAACCTATAATTTGATGGTGTTAACTAGAAAACTTGAAAGATTAATTATGAAAACAGCCGTTTTTTTTAGGGAGAAAAGAGCTCAGAATTGAAATGTATCCATCATTAATTTAAAAAAGATGTACTCCAATGTTATTTTCAAAATACTTCAAGGCCACATCTGAGCTTTTAGATAAATAATATAATTAAATTAACATTTTTCCAAGTAAAAAAGTTGCTATCCAACATATGTGAAATTCTATCATTGGGGAGAGAGAGAGAGAGAGAGGAGGAGAGTTGAAGGGAGGAAGAGGGAAGGAAAAAACCTGCAGATTATATTGAGAAAATTTGTAATGAGTACAATACCATCTATAATCATTTGCAAATGTAGTGATCTCTCCCAAACTAAAAATTGGTAGGTACATCTTCTCTGTAGCTTTTAGAAATTTGGTTTGTATCAATGCAGTTCTTAGGCCATTCTTACAGAGATAATTATTTATTTTTTTCTTATGTTAAGTAAACTCTTTGCCACACATGGATCTCTAACTCATGATCCCAAGATCAAGTCACATCAAGTCACCAACTGAGCCAGCCAGGCACCCATCTTAAAGAGATTATTTTATGTATTTGTTTTTTTAAACATTTATTTTTTGAGAGAGAGAGAGAGAGTATGCATGAGCAAGCAGGGGAGAGGGACAGAGGGAGAGGGACAGAATCCCAAGTAGGATCCTTGCCCAGCATGGAGCCTGACTTGGGGCTCAATCTCATGACCCTGGGGACATGAGTTGGGCCAAAATCAAGAGTTGGATGCTGAACTGACTGAGCCACCCAGGTACCCTGAGATAATTAAAAAAAAATTTTTTTTAATGTTTATTTTTTGACAGAGGGAGAGAGAGACAGAGCATGAGCTGGGGAGGGGCAGAGAGAGAGGGAGACAGAATCCGAAGCAGGCTCCAGGCTCTGAGCTGTCAGCACAGAGCCCGACAAGGGCTCGATCTCACCAACTTCGAGATCATGACCTGAGCTGAAGTCAGATGCCCAACCTACTGAGCCACCCAGGCACTCCTGTGAGATAATTTTAAAAAGGGGAAACTGGAGATAAGGAACGGAAAAGACTAAAGTAAGTGGCAGAGGAAAATAAGTTTTGGATACAGCCTTAAACATGAGAAATATAACCAGAGACAACCCCATTCCTGTTTGTTAAAGGGGTGGCACTGAGATGAATATAAAAATTCTGGACAGAAAGTAGTATTAAGCTATAATAGGAGGTTCTGTATTAGCGAAGAGCTTGAGAAATATTTAGTGACATTTTTTAATAGGTTAAAAGTTACACAATATTTCAAATCAACTATGTATTTTTGCATCTCTAAGACTGGGTACTGAGGGGTTCAGGAGATGAGATTAACTGAGACTCATAAGATCTGAAAAGTATTGAACATTTAAATTTTTTTTTTTTTTACGTTTATTTTTGAGACAGAGAGAGACAGAACATGAATGGGGGAGGGTCAGAGAGAGGGAGACACAGAATCTGAAACAGGCTCCAGGCTCTGAGCTGTCAGCACAGAGCCCAATGTAGGGCTCGAACCCACGGACCGCGAGATCATGACCTGAGCCTAAGTCTGCCGCTTAACCAACTGAGCCACCCAGGAGCCCCTGAAAAGTATTGAACATTTAGAATGAGGTTAGGCTTCTTCTTAATTGTCTTCTTAATGTGCTTATTAGTGTGTCTAACATAGCAAAAACAATTTCAGGGTGCCTGGGTGGCTCAGTCAGTTAAACATCTGACTCTTGTTTTTGGCTCAGGTCTGTGAGATCAAGCCCCGTGTTGGGCTCTGTGCTGACAGCGTGAAGCCTGCTTGGGATTCCTTCTCTCCCTCTCTCTGCCCCTCCTCCACTCACATATGCGCACGCTCTCTCTCAAACATTAAAAAAACCCCAAATTTGAAACAGTGGGAGTGGGAGATCTTGAAAGGTTTCTAGCGAGCAAGGAATGATAAACCATATATTTATTACTCATTAAATATATAGACTATCATTCTCCTTATTTAATACAATCTTAATTTTAGTGAACCTAAAAACTGACTTCTTAGGGTTGTGCATAAAACTATTTTTTTTTCAGAACAACTTAAATTCCTCAGCTAATCATTGCCGTACCACAATGGTTTCAGAAACAACTCTTTCAGTTGGGGAAAGTATGTTTTACTGTGTTTTTTTTTTTTTATAAATTACACTCCCTTACTTATTAGTCATGAAAGTGGGCACAGCCAACATCAGGATTAATCACACAATAGGAATGATTATGCATTTTATGCCCTTTTTCCAGAGTATTTGATGCATAAATTTTAAAGATTTTTCAGAAGTTAAAATTGAAACTCTGAACTGATAATGGGGCCTTAGCATTGTTTAAAAATTACTTGCTGGGTTATATAGGTTTATTCTCATTAAGTTTGAAAGGGTAAAAATGATGACCAAGTGTGATTTATTCTAGGTGTGCAAGTCTGGTTTATTATTTATAATTTCTCTAATACATCATTGTTCTCACTCCTTTGTGCTATTCCTGTCAAATAGAGTATATTTCTATATGTTGCAGTCACAATACATTACACATACACTGCTTTATACAATTGTTTTTTAAGTAAGTTAAGAAGAAGAAATATGCATTTATACTGTTTTTGTAATTACATTAATTACCTTTGCTGGTGCTTTGTTTGTTCATGCGGATTTGAATTATTAACCTGGGCCATTGTGTTCAGCCTGAAGAACTTCTGATAGTATTTATGGTAAGACAGGTCAGCTATCAACAAATTCATTTAGGTTTTGTTTATCTGGGAATATCTTTATTTTGCCTTCATTTTTTTTTTTAATTTTTTTTTTTTTAACGTTTATTTATTTTTGAGACAGAGAGAGACAGAGCATGAACGGGGGAGGGTCAGAGAGAGGGAGACACAGAATCTGAAACAGGCTCCAGGCTCTGAGCTGTTAGCACAGAGCCCGACGCGGGGCTCGAACTCACGGGCCGCGAGATCATGACCTGAGCTGAAGTCGGCCGCTCAACCGACTGAGCCACCCAGGCGCCCCTTGCCTTCATTTTTGAAAGAGCCTTGCTGGATACAGGATTCATGGTTGACAGAACTTTTCTTTCTTTGAGCACTCTGAGTATGTTATCCCACTGTCTCTGGTCTCATTATTTCTGGTTGTAAGTCAGCCAATCTTATTGTAATTATTTGTAATTGTAATTATTTCCTTTGTAAATAATGAGTCATTTATCTCTTGCTGCTTTCAAGATTCCTTGTCTTTGGCTTTCAGCAGTTTTATTCTGATGTCTGATGTTTGTGGATCTCTATGCTTATTGAGTTTGTTGATATTTAGATTAATATACTCCTGTTTTGCACATATTGGTATGCTTAATGGTATTCCGCCATTCTCTGAGGCTCTGTTCATTTTTCTTCATTCTTTTTTTCTCTCAATTCTTTGGATTGCATAATCTTATCAGTCTATCTTCAAGTTTGCTAATTCTTTTTTCTGTCACTTCAAATCTGCTGTTGAACCCTCTAGTAAATTTATCATCTCACTTACTGTCCTTTCGGTTCTAGAATTTCCATTTGTTCTTTTTTTTTCACAATTTCTCCTTACTGATATTTTTTTTTTTTTTTTTTTTTTTACTGATACTCTATTTGATGAGACAGTATCACCATATCATCCCTTAGTAATCATGGTTTCCTTTTGTTCTTTGAACATATTTACAATGGCTTCTTCCGAGTTTTCGTCTGTTAAATCTAACATCTGGTTTCTTCAGAAGCAGTTTCTTTCTCTTCCTTTTCTGCCTGGTGTATGGGTCAGACTTTACATTTCTTTGCATGTCTTGTGATTTGTTGTTGTTGTTGTTGGCTATTAGGCATTTTAGATAATATAGCAACTCTGGGCACTAGTTCCCGCCCTCCTTTAGGACTTGTTACTTAGTTGTTTGGTGACTGGTTGAATTATTTTAGTGAACTCTATTAACCCCTATAAAGTGAAGCCTCTGATAGTGTTTGGGTATGCTCACAGTCACCCTGGGATAACAGTGTTTTTGGCAAGGTTCTTTCTCTTTCCCTGACCACACCCAGATGTTAAACTTACACTAATTGCTCACTGATATTCTATTGTTTTCAACAATGCCTGTGGGTCATAAATTGCTCCACAAACTGATTAAATCAAAGTAGGGCTCCTTTGAAGGCATAGTTCTGAAATTTTTTTCAGATGTGTTCTGACCCCTGGAGGGCTCCTCCCATTTGTCTCTTTCCTCTGACCTTTCTGGCAAACTAGTGCTGGCAGGGTAGGGAAGGGGTAGGAACAATGATGCTTTTTTTTTTTTTTTTTTTTGAGTGACACCCCTGCTTCAGGAGCTGAATACTGGGATGGGGGCCAGTTTGGGAGTAGCCCCAGGTCTCTCTAGCTTTTATCTCCCAGCAAGGAAATCCTGACCCATAAACCAGTTTAAGGGCAACGAGGGCTCCAATATTTTTAGCAGTGCTGTCTCCAAGGTAGATCCTGTATCCCAAGAAGGGGGTGGGATAGTGGTAGAAGAGAGGATTCCCCCAACTCTCCCTCACATTCACCAGGATTTAGCCTTAGCAACAGGTAGCTGGGGCAGGATGGGAAATGCTGAGGTCTTGCCCTTCCCAGGAAGACAGTCTTTTGAGTGGATTATAATTCTTCAAATCGGAGACACTGGGATATTCTAGGTTGTGGCAGTCTCTAGTAGAGTTTCCACCTCACTGATCTTTAGAAAGGGGAAGGATAGAGTGGGTCTTGGTCAAACATCGCAAATTCTCACTATTCTTATCAAATTTTAATAGATGTTATTGAGTAAATACTTCTTCATTTGTTGTATGTCTTTAGAACCATTTCCAGAGACTTTAAATAGGTGTTCTTTCATTAGTTTCACTGGGGAATAGGTCTGCATAGCTTCTCATGCTGTCTCATACCTGAACCTCACACAGGTTAAACCCTGACAGATGAAAAAAATATATACTGTTTCTTGATAGGGTGATAGGTATGTTGCTTCTAATATGTTTTAGTTGTTCATATTTGTGCAATTATTAAAATGCCTAGAGGCACCTGGCTGGCTCAGAGGAGCATGCAACCCTTGATCTCGATGTCGTGAGTTTGAGCCCAATCATGGGGTCAGAGATAACTTAAATAAACAAAAGAATAAGTAAAAATGAAATAAAATGAAGGGGGTGCCTGGGTGGCTCAGTGGGTTAAGTGTCTGACTTCAGCTCAGGTCATGATCTCACGGCTCCTGAGTTCGAGCCCCACATCAGGCTCTGTGCTGACAGCTCAGAGCTTGGAGCCTGCTTTGGATTCTGTGGTCTCCCTCTTTCTCCCTGTCCCCCACCCCAACTTGTGGTCTGTCTCTCTCTCTCTCAAAAATAAATAAAAACACTTAAAAATAAAATAAAATGCCTAAACTACTAACAATGTGGGGTTTTTTTTAATTTTTTAAATGTTTTTATTTTTGAGAGCAGAGAGAGACAGAGTGTGAGAGGGAGGGGGCAGAATGAGAGGAAGACATAGAATCTGAAGGCTCTAGGCTCTAAACTGTCAGCACAGAGCCCGATATGGGGCTTGAACTTGTGAACTATGAGATTATGACCTGAACCAAAGTCAGACGCTTAACTGACTGAGCCACCCAGTTACCCCTAATTTTTTTTAATGTTTATTTATTTTTGAGAGGGAGAGACAGAGATGGAGTGTGAGTGGGGGAGGGACAGAGAGAGAGGGAGACAGAATCTGAAGAGGCTCCAGGCTCTGAGCTGTCAGCACAGCTCAGAACTCAAGAACCGCCAGGTCATGACATGAGTTGCAGTCTGATGCTTAACTGACTGCGCCACCCAGGTGCCCCAACAATGTGTTTTAACAAATGACTTTGGAGAAAGAGGATAAATGTATCTCCATTCTTTTTTTTAGGAGTAATGTTTTTGCTCACTTCTGAAGTATAACCTGAAATAATTAAAGCACATAATAAT